>NC_068957.1:12185906-12494964 GCF_026419915.1 Harpia harpyja
ATTGATTTTTTCCTATCTTTGTTTCATGATTGTAAATAAGGTCTTTTAAATAACTTCATGCTTGTCAGATTGGCTTCTACCTCTCTTACATAACCTATCACAGAGCAGTAAGAGCTCAAGCATACGTTAATTTTTGCCAGAAATAAAGACTTCAATGTATGTAATATTGAACATCACACACAGCACGTGATAAGTACCATGGTTCAGAAGCAGAAGAGGATAAAGAGAGAAGCAGAGACCACTTGAGGTTGCAATTTAAAGCATCCCCCTGAATATGATACTGGTTTTATATAATCCTATGGGAGTACCTCATCCAACAGTTGTTGGGTTCTGTATCTGACTACATTAAGATGAAATCTGAAAAACACAGGAATGCATTGCCTGTTTCTTGAGGATAAATGTAGTTTTCATACTAAGAGAGACAGTTATCAGTGTTCCCTAATATGTCTGGGCACTGTGGGTTGTGATGAGGGATCATTGAACAGATTAATATAAAGCCTTGCTGAGCTGTGGAACTTGCCCTCTGTTGTTCACCTCCTCCAGGGGAAACTGTCATTTCTTGACACCTTCAAGTGCACTAAAGGCAGTTTAGGACAACAGAAGGCCAACACAGGAGTTCACAGTGTAAAGCTCTGATCCTTAAAATCCTGTTTCCCTTTGCCCCTGCAAAACTGCACTGAAATCACAGCGTGCAGGCATCAACAAGCAGAACTGGGGCCTGATTGCAGATGGTGTGCAATGACTGAGGGGAATGTGAAGAAGGCTGTTTTCCCAGGAGCATGAAACCGTTAGTCAGTATTCTTACATGCACTATAAGTAGAGTCCGTTGAATGCTCTGCAGGCTCACTTGGGTCAGGCAAGGCATTACCAGCTTTCTGCCCCCGGCTCCTCTATCTGGCAAATGAAATGTTCTTTGACTTAACACAGTCCCAGACATACCTGGGAAAAACAGTGGATATGAGTTACAACACTCTCAGATAAAAATTGCCAAATGACTTGTGGCTGCCACCTTGCTTTTCTCCTAGCTGAACAAATGCTTCAGTCCTCTCCTGCCCTTCCTCACTGGCCAGCTCAGAAAGCCTGCTGTCCAGTGTGTCCTGCTTCACCGCTGCCACAGAAGAACATCCGACGTCCCCTTTCCCCTCTGCCCGCTGTAAGTGAGAAGCAGGTCAGAGAACTGCATGCCTCATGCTGCCCCTGGGGCTGGCCCTGGATTGCTAAGCTCCCGCAACATCGCTTGCTCATGACTGTTCCCACGCAAGAGGCTTGGCAAACCAGCACCTCTTTCTATGACCAGTAATAGCATTTCCTGATTTTGGTTCGCAATTCCGTTCTCCCAGTTTACAAAGCATACTGCAGAGTTAAACATCAATCTGCCTTCATACTCCAGCCCCAGTAATGTGCTACTGTGCTCTGAGTCCTGCCTTAGTAACAAGGACTCTATTACAGAAGAATATCAATATTAAAGTAATTTTCTCAAAACATTTCCTTTTGTGCATGTGTGGTGTGGGGGAGAAGCAGGAAGTAATACCCGCATTTTCTTTCAGAGTAAATGTTGTTTAAATTACTCATTCTGCAGAGCAGCTAAACGCATATCATGTTCCCCTAAAATTTCCTATTAAAATATATGCTGCTACATATTCCCCCATTTCAAAAGATTTTTGGAATATATGAAAAATTGTAACACAGAATAGTTACAGTCTTGCTTTGTTTCCACTGATGTTATAGGAATATTTAGATATGTTCCTAGACCAATGATCCTTCACAGAATACAGTTTTATGAAAGGTAGTTGATGTGTTTTGTTTCAGAGGACAGAAATAGTGATTACTCAGAGCTTTCTCTGTAGTGTGAAACATAGTTAAATTTTCACTTCAAACAGTGAGGGAATACAGAAAGTCCTGTAATATACTCATTTGTTCTTGCCCAGTGTTTTGGACTGGCTGTAGTCTTTCACGTCAATTTTTTTGTACACATCTGGCACAAACTAGGTGGTCTTTGAAAGTGTTGGTGAAAGTGTAAGGAATGGAGCATTTGACTGAGAATCCTTTTCTTTTTGTAAAAAGTTTGTCTCAAATTTGTTGCTTCTGTGTCCTTGCTGCTGTGTTAATCCAGAGAAAGAGAAAATCTGACATCTATTTTTGCTCCTCGTCTCCATGCTATCTGTCATCTTTAAAGTTAGTGATCTCCTTAATCTGGTTCCCACTTATCTGCTAACAGATAAGGCTCAGTGGTTTAGTTAGTTAAACACTTCTGTCCCAACCGGCTTATTGTGATTTATTGACTTATTATTGTTCAGAAAAAATGTCCGAGCTAGGTGCAAAGCCAAAAAGCAGTCATTTGCTACCAGAGTTTCTGTTGTTGTTGTTGTTGTTAGTACACTGCATTTTCTTACCGTTCCACTTCTTTTCACATCCATCCTTGCCAAACCTGAGGAGCTGAGCAGAGTAATACACAGTGACTGCCCCCTTGGCTGTGCAAGTCTGATAACACTCACAGCAGGACTGTGAGTAAATAGCATTAAGTTGGGATGCAAACCAGCCAGGCCAGAAGTGCACAGTGATGGCTCCTGCTAACCCTCAGAAAGTAGCTAAGCTATGATGGTAGATGCTTTATAGCTGGTTGTATGTAAGACTCTGGCCCTCGCATTTTAATGTGGCACCATTTGGGAGTGATGACCAGGATCAGAAGCAGTGATAGTAGCTTGTGATAGGTTGTTCTGAGTTCATTTACAAGCAGATGAGCTCCACCCCAGCTGTCTTATTTCTTTCCCTTACTAGCAGTTGCAGCATGCTGGCTGTAGAAACAGAACTGTCTTCCACTCTCGGAAGAGAATTATGCTGCACAGACAGGATGAGGTGGGGAATTTGCTAGTGCTGTCCCTTTGGATTCAGGGTAGTAAATGTTTTATTTTTCCCCTGGACTGACAACGAAGATGGTCAAATGTAATTCTAGTTTAATGTCATCTAATGGAGCAGTATCTGTATTTCTGTGGGATATCTGCAGAAGCATCTTGTTGTCACACCTGAGGGCAGGTCTTCAGACTTCATCTCAGCAAAGCATTTATCAAAAGTTCACCAGTTCTTTTCATCCAAGATCAGGTATCTCCAGATGCAGCTGAGAAGTGACTACAGATCCTCTCTGCAGTCAGACAGGCCCACAGGGAAGTGGCTTCTTGACCTCACCAGTGGTGTAGAAATTAAAAAAATACAAAACATTTTCAGGTAAACTGTGAATACCTCTGTTACATTATAAATTTTTTGCTTATCATTTTCCTATATGAGTAAAGCTGAAATCAAAGGCAACTTAAGTTGAAGGTAATCAAAGGTAACTTTCTGTCAAATCTTGTTCTGACACCGCACCCAGAAATTACACTGCTTTCCTAAAATGCAGTATTATTACACTGGTATAGTCAGGGACCAAACATGTCACTGTAAGCATTCACTACAGCTTTTCCTCTATAGGAAGGGCAAAAAAATGGTCTGATGTGTAAGAGATCTTTATATAGGTGCCCATACTAAAGATCACAGCAGCTTATCTATTTAATTAGATGACACCCCCAACCAAAATAGTGTATACTGCTGCAACAGTTGGGTGCGGAAAAGGTCTCTATTAATTTGTCGAGTGAAAATGTATTAACGTAGTTGTCATATATCCAATGTCATGTGTCTTTGGATCAAGTCCGGACTTCAGTAGGGCAAGACTCATACAGGAACTTTGTCCTCCTCCATTCTCCAAAGGTCTTGAGAAGTTTTTAAGGTCTGTTTGACTTTGCTTAGTTTAATGTTATAATGAAAAGTTACTTTTTACCTCCACAGCATTAGGAAACTTGGGCTCTTCCTGGCAAATACAGGTCTAAATTACAGATTTAATCTGGATGCTTAGAGCTTCTTAGACTTGGCCATCCCTGGCTTCAGACAACATCAGTCTGGTGCTGATTCCACTCAAAGGTAAGTACCAACTGCAGAAGAGCAGGACATTCAAGACGACAGCTCTTTCATAATTTTTTCTGCACAGTCCAGGGACTGCACAACCATTTCAGATGTCCTCAGAGAGAGCAAGCATCCTGCCTTTGCTCCTCCACACTGGATCTGCTCTGCTATACACTGCAGTATGGTCAATGCGGGCAGCACAGTCATGAATCAAACCTACAGGGATCTGCTCTGACCTAGAAGAGTAATGTATCTTAACTTTTTCTGGTCAGAAGGTATAGTCTAATATGGAAGTATAAAAGGAAAGCTAAAGGCAAAACTCAGTCCCCAGTCTTCCACAGGGCAAGGAATTTGTACATTGATAAGGCAAAGGAAATGCCATAAATACAGATGTTTCATCTTGCTTATAATTTCATTGAATCCTAAACTATGGAAAGAAAATTCCTAACCATTTTGTTAGAGGTTACTTCCTATTTCCCCAGTTAACCTTCAGCTTGCCTAAAATGCTAACATTTTCCATTTAATCCATGAAATATATATGAAGTGAAAATATTCAATAAATGGAAAAACAGAGTTTAAAGCTAATTTGGGGAAACTCCTATGTGAGCTCATCTTACGAAGGATCTCTGAGCAGAAGAGCAAGTCTTTATCTCTAGCCTATTTACATTTTTTAAACTCACAGCCTAAAGCATATTTTCTTTTCCCAACACTGCTAAAATTCAAGATGCATCTTTAATTGGTTTAATGGAGCCACAAGGCATTACATTAGACAGCTTTTTCCTAGTTCACAGAGGTCATATTGACATGTAACTCATGGTATTTCCTTGTTTTCAAGATAAGATAAAACAAAGGGGAAGTGTTCAGTTCCAGGTGAGTGGGAGAGGGCACAAGAAATGAGAAGAAGATAAGAGTGTTTGATGCAGGTGGGAATTTATCATGCAGTGTCTTCTTGCACTCAGGCTGCAATTGCGTAGGAGTGTGCCTGCTTACAGCATCTCAGTCTTCTTATTCCTAGTTTAAGAATGCAAGCAGAGAGTGGTATTGCAGAGTAATGAAGAGTTGAATCAGCCAATGCCTCCTTTCAACTATCATAAGGCTATAGCAGGTTTTACTAATACAGATGGCATGATGCTGGGGTAACTTCCAGTCACGTCTCGTGTTAGAATAGCAGAATAAATGCAAGTAAAAGCTACTAGTGGCTGGTTTTCAATCCCATCCTCCTAGCAGAGCCAATAAGTTCTGCAGTTGTGAAAAATTGGGTTGAATTTTAATAACTGAATGCAACTTCTTTTCAGCAAATAGATTTATAAATCTCCTCTCTTCAGTGAAGTGTCATATACTTCTGGTCTCTTCTACACCAGTGCACATGGCAACCTTGACTAGCAGTGATAGGCAATAGTCCTTCAGTATTTACTACTGTCCTAGCTGAGTGCAGCTAACCAATAGTGCAAGGTTCATAAGGTTCCCTTGTTCCAGTTTCCCCCTTCCCACTGGGAACAATTGTTCTTGAGCCTCTTGTGCAGCTTATGTAGAGGTGAAAATGTTCTGTCAGTCTTAGGATTTTTTAGCCAACTCATGGCTCTAAGGGACAAACTGGAGTTCATGGTCAATAGCATGCAAACTAGAGATTGTTCTTAGAGTGGTTTCTAGTGGCTAGCTATCCTGAAAGTGAACATTGTTTTTTCTTCCGGACTTAGGGTCTAATCTTCAGCTACTGTCATGGATTTGAAGGTCCACAGGGATGATTGTGGTCATCTATCTTAACTTCCTGAATAACCTAGGACTCCCGTATGAATTGTTGCTGCAAGGTCAGTACTTGTGCTTCAACTAGAATATCATCTTTACAGAACCATCCATGCACAATAACGAAAAACATTATGGATTCTCTGCACTTACTCTGTTCTTCTACCAGCTCAACTTTGGAGTGAAATCTGAACTTTGCAGTTAATGTGAATTTATCAAGTTTCAAAATCCAGCCACTGCATCTTCTGTTTAAAATACAGCAGCATCAACTGTCAGATTTCTCTTCCTTTTGTACTGTGTAGGGACTATGATCGAGTCAGATGGTCTTTTTTGAAAGGAGCTAAATAGATTGAGCTCTTGGAGTCTTTCACCACAAAGCATGTTTTCCTGCCTTTTACTCATTCACGTGGCTCTTCTCTGGACTCTTGGATTCTCCAGTATTGGTTTTGAATTGTAAATGCCAGAACTGTGCACAGATTTCAGGAACAGTAGTACCAATACCAAAAGGTAATATAGCCTGCTGGTTCTTGAGATTCTGCTGCTTATATACCCCAGATTACTCTGACCCCTTTGGCTACTTTATTGTGCAGGAGACTAATTTTCATCCACAACCCCACAGATTTTTTTCAAAGTTGTTGGTCCCCCAGATAGATTTGTCAGCCCGTTATTGTGGCCTGCATACTTCATTTCCAGGTTTGTGATTTTATATTTGCCTCTACTGAAATGTATATTTGCTCATTGTGCATAATTTACCAAGCCATCCAGCTTACTTGTATTATTGGTCTAGTCTTCTTTAGTTAACATTCCCCCAGTCTATATTCTTTATCAGTAATGTTTTTATATTTGTTTTTTTCCCCAAGTCATTGATAGAAATGTTAAGTAGCAGGGAGTAGATCCTTAGGCACTGCACTTGAAACAGGTGTTGCACACGATTCCTATTTATAATTACATGTGGAAAACTATTATTTAACTAGCTTTTGATCCATTTAATAATTTTAGATTTTTATTGGTCTGGTTTATTAATCAAGATGTCACCCATAAAACATCACAGACATACAAACACTTTGCATCAACGCTGGCACACAAACTTTTGATTTTGAATTAGTCTGACAGCATAAGTTGTAGATAAACTGATGCTGATTAGCTTTGGGCTGATGCCTTCATTGTTACTAGTGTCTGTCTTTAGTAGGTGTTGTGTTGTTTGACTCTCCTGGGGAGATGGCTCTTAGCGAGATGTTCAACCTCCCAAAGTTCACAGAAAGGTCCAAAGTGGGAGATGGATGGTGTCCATGGCTCACCATGAGCTCTAAGGCAAAGTGCAGCTCCTTTGTTGCTGTTGCAGTATTTCTTACTTGTTTGTTTGGACACCACATGGTTTAATATTTCCACATATAGCTAATGAAATTCTCAAAATAATATCATTACAACCTCTTCCATTTTCTTTACTGGTGGATTATTTTTAAATAGGTAAAATAGCTAAAATGAAGATTGTGCAGATAAACAGTGTGATTTTTTTGAGATCTAATCATCATGTAATGCAAGAAAATAATATTACTTTATGGTATGGTAATAGCTAATGTTGAAATGTGTTACTGTCTACAGGTAAAACACCTGTATTACTTTAATGCAGCACAATTATTTCTGTGTTGTTAGATTATATCTAAGTAGATATCTCGACTAGCTTTTGTTAAAAAAAGCAGAAATCTCTGATGAATAATACCATGTGTATATCTCTTTGTGTGTCTCTTCCTGCATAAAATAAATACTAAATTACTTTCAAAATCTCATTAAAAATGTTTCTTCTCAAAAAACAGAGATTTTTCTTCTCAAAAAACACCTCAAAGCATGTCTGTCTTATCACTGAGTTTAAATGAAAGGGGGAAGTAACCATAGGTGGCAATTAATGTGACCTCCCCCCAAATTTTTCATCATCAAATTAATATTTTACTAAAACATCTCATTTAGGCACAAAAAATGCTATGGTAAAACCACAATGATTTGTAAATTGTTACTCTGTGAACTGTCTACTGTTGTTTCAATTATAGTGCCTCAATATTTGCAGATGCATAAGACCATTGCCAGTAATTCTTCAACATAGAGATGCAGTGTATGACCTGTATACATGATTTTGCAGACTGGAAGGCTGGGTAAATGATACAAAGAAATGATCTGTCCTATTTATTCCATGTGAATCTTGAGCAAAATATTCTAAATTTATCAAAAATTAAGTATTTTACTGAAAACAATTTTTATAAGGTGTATTGAGCCACTGTCTGGTATGTTAATAACAATTCAAAAACTCACCAACATATTCTTCAGATCTCTGACTAAATCATTTTACTTTCTGAAAAGCCATGCTGCTTCTTTACACCTTTAAGTCAACGGTCAACCTCTATCATATCACCATGATGGAAGCATGCTAGTGGAATTTGACTCTGAGCATTAAGGGTTAAGCTTTTTGAAAAGTGCATTGTTTTAAGTTTCCCAGAGGGTGAGTCATCTTGCAGTGCATTGCATCGAGGTGCATCAGTCATGCAGCTTTATGTCTTGGAGTCATAAAGTCACCTAATCAGATGTGACTGACACTATTTGACATGACAAGTCACCCAGGAAAGTGCAAGAAAACAAAAAACATGTTTTTCTGAAAATTCTGGTTAAAGCTGCTGTCTTTTCCCATGTTTTGTTTTACATTGCACTGGGGAACATATGTTTTATAATGGGTAGGGGGAGGGAAAATACATGAAAAGATTTTCTGATGTAGAAAAAATACAAGCTATTGTCATCTGGGCATAATAAAACTTACATAAAAAGTGTTCCTGCAGTCTTTTCACAGTGGAAGCCTTTGGGAACAGTATTTCTCTTTGGATATCAGAAGTTGAAGAGGCACGAAACTCTTCACACAAAGCACAAGTGCTTTTGTAATGTAGGGACAAACACGCATGCACACGTATGCACGAGGGCTTTTGACAAGAGCCACAAAAGAAATTAGACACCTATGTAACTTTATATGGCAGCACATCATACATGCTGAAGATTTCCTCTGCTTGAAAGTACTCAAACAAGACACTTCTGGCACAAGAATACTGAAAAATAAAAACCCAGGAGTTTCATAGACCTAAAAAAGGCTCCTCTTCCAGTAGAGTTGCTCTCTTTACTTCTGGCTCCATACCGTGCTCAGGATATGATGCGCAAAATTTTCGCAGGGCTTCTAAAGTTATTCTCAGGATGAAATGCAGCCTTCTTCCACTGCTCCTTTGCCTGAGCATCTATGCACACAGACTGTTGCACAAAAAATACTGTAAATCCTTGTACACATGCTTATACTAAGTGTGTTTTTCAGTTCTCCTGAAGTGCTGCATAGTTGGAAATGTCCAACAAGTTTATGCCAAGAAGAGTTCAGCTACAGTTTGTTTTTGCAATGGTGTTCTCTTTTTTATGGTATTTGACAGCTTTATTTAAAAACTGATTTACAAGAGTTACATAGTTTTTACATTATGACAGTCCTGTAAGATAAATGCTTGAAAGGGGTCCATAAGAATTCAAACACTGTGAGATGTAATAGTGAAAATTACCTGAAGAGTTTAGGCAGGTTGGCTCTTGATTATTTTAATGCTTATGGTTGTCAGTAATAAAAAGTTGAAGAGTCTTACAGTAGACATTTTCAGGTCCTTAGAAAATTATCCCATAATTAAGTGCTCAAGTACTATTTAGCCATGTTATTCCTTGTAGCCTTTTCCCAACACCTCATTCTTTCTCAGTGGAGTCAAGGAGGCAACAGCTTATAGGTAGGAAAACAGGAAGGTATAATATATGAAGATACAAAGTTCAGGTTTCTACGGCCAGGCACTGAGAAATCAACATTCAAAAAATCAAGTTATTTGCTTTTTTGTTGCATAAATGTGGATTTAGGAGCTTAATTGTAAGTCCCTGAGTTGAAGATTTGTGCCATGCAACAGTAAGATTCATGCTGTGATAAAGCAGCTTCTCAAGAAGCAAGAAACTGAGCCTAGCTGAGGTATCAGCTTTCAAGAAGCTGGGTTTTATTTTGCTCCTGTGGTATTTATCCCCTAAGCCTCCTCTCAAGCATAGGAAGAGAATCAGCTGTTTAAAATTAGAACAGTACACATGTTAACAAGTAACTGTACATCCACTAACAGGAGCATGGGAATGTACTAGAAAATAACAGTCTTTTAAGACTGCTTTAGTAGCACTGGAAGTTGTTGATGTCTGAGAACTTCAGGTTTCTAGATGTCACATGTTTTCCAGGCAAGACTTTTCGGCTGCTTGAACATAGGCCCATTTCCTAGCTCCATACCTGGCATGGAAGTAACCTGCCAGCTAGCTGGGCAAATACGGAATAAGCAAAGTCGGCAGCTGCCTGCTTTGCCAATGGATTGGCTCTGAACATCCCTATTTTTTGGATAGGCATTGGCACAGAGCATTCTGGTTTAGAGGAGTTTCTGGCATGTGGACTTTGTTCCCTTATAGAATGTAACACTGGAAACCTCCAGTTTCCCATAAATAGAAGTTTTTATTTTTAGCCATGCATAAATGAGTGTTCTGAGTCTGTGACATGCCCTACCCAGGAGGCCTGGGGGGATAGCTTGGCCCGGGTAGGTCCAGTGCTCCTTAGTTTTGGGATATTTTTGCTTTCACTGAGAGAGGGGAGAGCATCACCTATTCTTTCTCCTTGCACTGCCCTGGCTGTGTTTGGACAGCTCTGCATCCATACCCACTGCGGGAGGCCCCTTCCCAGCTCACAAGGTTGCCTTGTCCTCAGAAAGACCCTCGCAGCCTCATCTTCCCCCAGGGACTGGAAACTTGAGACTGTGAGCCTGCAGCTCCCAACGGGAAGAATATCACATTAGCCTGGAATGATAACCTGGCCAGTCATGTTCCCCTTGGGGTCTCTTACAAGATATTATTTCAAACCTGCAATCACCTTCTCAGAGCCTCAGTATTGAGTGTCACCAACATCCCATCTGACCCTCTGTGTTTCCATACATCCTCAAAGAAAGTTAGTCACCACTCTAATCTTTCTTTTCTCCTTTTCTCTTTCCCCCTGCCCCTCTTTTACCCTCACAGCAGCTCTGTGTCCGGATGTGCATTCTTGGGTGTCCTGGTTTCAGCTGGGATAGAGTGAATTTTCTTCCTAGTAGCTGGCACAGTGTGTTTTGGATTTAGTGTGAGAAGAATGTTGATAGCACACCGATGGTTTAGTTGTTGCTAAGTAGTGTTTAGACTAAGTTAAGGATTTTTCAGTTTCCCATGCTCTGCCAGCAAGCAGGTGTACAAGAAGCTGGGAAGGAGCATAGCCAGGACAGCTGACCTGAACTAGCCAAAGGGATATTCCATACCATAGAATGTCATGCTCAGTACATAAACTGGGGGATTTGGCCGGGAGGGGCGGATCGCTGCTTGGGCATCAGTCAGCGGGTGGTGAGCAATTGCGTTGTGCATCACTTTTCTTGGGTTTTATTTCTCTCTTTTTTTGTTATATTCCTTGTCATAACAATAACAATAATAATTTATTTTAGTTATTAAACCATTCTTATCTCAACCCATGGGGTTTTGGTATTTTTTTTTTCCAATTCTACTCCCCATCCCACTGGGAGTGGGGAGGACTGAGCGAGCAGCTGCGTGGTGCTTGGTTGCTGGCTGGGGTTAAACCACAACATTGGGTAAATTTGTTATTGGTTGCATTCTATAAACCCTACTCCTCCAAAAACATGAATTATTGTAGGCTGTTAAATATAAATACATTACACTTCCCAACTGATTGTAAAGTGTCAGTTTTGCATGTTTAAAAACTCCTTCCTGGCATTTTCCAAGTCCATTTAAATAGAAAACATACAAATAAAGCACTGTCAGATGGAGTAAAAGTGATTTTGAAGAGGACAGTTGAAACCCATTACTGAGAATGAATCTGTTTTCCTTTTGTTTAAATCACATGGAGATTAAGACTTTATTTTAGACAAGTCCTTGACTACTCCTAAGAAGCACTGTAGTATCAAAAGGAGTCTTTCCAAAGTGCTATGGTTACATTGCTTGTTACTTTGACAAGAGGTTGCAGAAAATAATAAGGCTAAGCTTCATGTTGCTCTTTCAGTTTCCTTAAAATTCTGTTTTTCATGTGTGATATAGTGATTACTATCTGGATGAACAAAGCTATCTTGCAGAAGTACTTCTGAATAGTTGAATCGCAGCTTAATAAATTGAAGCAACAAGCTTAATTCTGAAAAGTATGCAAATGAAATTATTTTTATTCTCAAAAAAATAATGGACCTTTCTGAATTAATTTCTGTATGTCCCTGTTTTCAGAGTGGATTGTTTAATTCCTGTTTACAAGTGTTTGGCTTTTGTTGCTACAGTTTGCTGTAAGCTTCCCCCCTGCTCCTTTTTTTTTTTTCTTTCTCCCATTAGAAAGCCATGCTGCAACCTATTTGTTTAAACAGTGATGTTTTCTCTCAATAAATCATCAGATGAGCTATTGGCTTCATAATCTTTACTTAAAAACAAAAATATCCACATGGGTGCACAGCATTTAGCTAATTAATTTCCGATAATTTGCAATGTTAACAGCAAGCTGCCAGGGGCTTGTGTGACTGTTAATCTGTGGAAGAAGCCAGGGTGAAATGATTGGAGATCTGCTCCTGCTGGTTGCCAGATAAATTCTTCTTATGACAATGTCACTAGGTTAATTAATTCAATTAATGACTCCCAATGCAATGTTTTTCTTTGTCTTTCTCATTTGCCACAGGCTGCTGAACAGGTACTCCTATGGATGTATTCTGAAGTTATGTCACAGATAAGGAATAATGTACCATTTTCATGTCTAGTTCTGAAGTGTCTTATTTTTTTAATGAAGTTTGGTAGCTGTTAATTCCATTAGAAATTAGTTTCTTTTCTTTTTTTCTTAAATGTAAGCAATCAAATATCCATCACTTTATTATTTTCAGAAACAGTCATGATTTTAGGTAACTTTAATGTTAGATCTTTTTTACATTCCCTTAAAGAAAAAACTCAGTGTGGAACTTCGCTCTTCAGAGGCCATGAACTGGATGTTTGCTTTCATCCTTGCAAATGGGAACTGCTGAGCTGGATCAAACCTCAGGTGTATCTAGTTTATCCTCCTAGCTCCACTAATAGCAAGCACTATCTGTTTCAAAGTTCAAGCAGCAGAAAAATGCATCTAACATCTATCTGATGTTTTTTATTAAGGAAAAAGTGAAAGGAAAAATACTTCCAAAAGGGACATGTAGAAAGATTCTGAGACACACGCTATGAGACTCTCAAGAGTCCTCTGTCTTGAATGCCATCTCATTTTTCTGAGCAGAACTAGGAGAATTTGGAGACAGTGCTTTAAAAAGTGTAGCCATCACTTTTTAGATTAGCTCATATAAAAATGTAAATAAAGCACAGAGCAAACAGTGAAGTGGGAATGAAAGTCAGTTTTTCTTCTTGATCCTCAGCTAAGGAGCAAACCAGGGGCAGAGCATCATGACACTCATCCAGATTACACTCTCTGTTGATCCAGTTTTGCACCACTACCCCTCGGACTTCCTGCAGATCACTCTGGATTAACATTATATATTGATATTTGTACTGAGATCACACTACAGCCCTCTGTATTTGTTCTACTGTGTTTCCCATTCATAGTTTTAATTTTGTTCCTTCTCTTGACTATGATCTGAAAACATGCTTGAATCTGAATTCCAGGTTTGGAAATGAACTGAAGCAAGTTGTAAATCCAAATCCCACTGACACCAAAGTTCTGCCCTGGTAGCTGTTCTGGGTTAGCCCCTATTGGTATGTGAGTAAATCAGATTTAGAATAATTTTAATCATTTGGATGACTGATTTAAACTCAGTGAAGACTCTAAAAGGCTTCCAATGAAAGCTGAATCTTGCCATGGGGTGTTGCAGCAACCTAATAAACCTGGAGGAAAAATGTAGTGAGGAACAACTATAGCTATTACCAGGAGATTCATTCTGGCCATTAGCATCACTCAAAAAGCTGAGGAACAGGTGATAGCTGATGTTAGCGGTGCAATAAAGGTATGTATGAGGAAAGTTGCCTCCCTCTGAAGTATCAGTGGGAGCTGCACGCTCCATTTGCTCTGCATAGGAATATCTGGCATTTTTGAGTGTATTTTCAAAGACTGTCAACTGACTTCACAGTAGCTGTCTCTCCTGTGCCATATTAGCCTTGCTGAATTGTGGATGCAGGGGTCAGTCTCCTCTTCACAGGTGAGCCAAGGGTAAGGTCTTCACTGCGTGGTTTGTGAGACGTCTGCTCTTCCTAAACCAGACGCACGCACTTGAACAGGCAGTGCAGGGAAGGAAGGGGGGAGTCCGCAAGTTCATTGCTGAGCTCTGTGCCTTAACAAAGCCTGCCGTGAAGTTTATGGCGTCTTTTGACACTTGTTATCTAATGAAAAGACTATTATCCCCCTAAGGGGGAAATCACCGTGTGCTTTTCTTTAAATTCAATCCAAACATATACTTTTTAAATAGAAACACTCTGGTGTTTCATGTCAGGGCCCTTTAGTATAAGCAGCTGCCCAGGCAAGCCATACACGAGAAGCATAATTTGAGCTGTCATTTCCCTGCAGTAAATGCTTTCCTTTGTCTCTAGGAGCTGAGTGATAGAAATCAGGATATGTAAATTTGGGCAATGGATCTTAATTATGAGCAGCAGGTGTCTGTGCAAGAGTGCTCAGGTGAGGGGGGGGTAGTACAGCTACTGTGACTTGCTTGTTGTCGGTGTACAAAGGGAGAGCTACAAAGCTCCAATTAATTATCCACATTAATGAGCTCAGCGACCCACGTGAAAGGAGAGTGCCTTGTCTGCTGCGCCAGTTTAGTGTTCTCAGCAGACAGTGGTTTAAAAACCAGTTATGCAGCTCAGCCTCTGAAGAGCACCAACAGTAAGGATTAAATTACCATGATAAACCCTGAGAAATCAATTTGTGGGAGTATAGACTATGATGAATAATCCTGCTGAACAAATTAATTGTCTGAGGAACATTTCCTTACAATGTCTTGACCAGAGGAGCATCTTCCCAGTGTGTTTGAAAATGTGACCATCTTTGGGGAGACAACACTGTTTACCTTTTACTGATTTAAAAATAGTTAATTATTATGCTTTTTTTTTTGCCAGCACACCACTAATCACATGGAAAGCATTAAGGTCAGGTGAGCTGGGGGGCATAATTATCGCCTAATGTAACATGTAGATTACTGTTGGACTGCAGTGTCTCTGTCTTGTGTCTGGACAGGTACAGGTAAGGGAAGACAGACAGGAATGGTGCCTCTAGACCAGGTGCAGTCCATGCTGTCTTCAGTCTGACCCCAACCTGAGTGGGTAATTCAGTTTCCATGTCCATTCAGCCATGGATTTTCTACCAAGGGTGTTAATATTGTACCATTTATTGAAAAATGACGCATTATTGATCTTTTTTGCTGAAGTTACCAGTCTGCTTTGTAAGCAAATGCATAAAGGTGAAGTTATGCATTGTGGTTTGAGCTGATTTAAGGTCTTGCTTGATTTAAGGACCCACCCGTGAAAGAGTGGGTCTCTGTCCCTGGTTGTGTGATGCTGTCCTTGTGCTGGCCCTGACATACATGGGGCTCTGTACTGAGTCAGTTCAACTTGCTGACCAACAGAAAGTTAACCCGGAAAAAATAGCAGATGGCTGAGATCTTCCTTCCTCATCCTTTGGTGTTAGACCATCCCTTTTCCCCTCACCAGAGACGTCATAATTCTCTTTTAAGTAGGGCAGTTTAAGTAGTAATAGACAGGAGCCCCCCATGTGGACAGTAAGGACCAGTCTGTCACCTGGACAATATACTTGAATCAAGTGGTTTTTCCCTTGCAACTTGCTTCCTGTTCCCTGCACTGATGGGATGAGACCTTGGGCCATTCCTGGGATAACCCAGTTTTGTTATTATATAACTCCTGGCTTGGAGCAGATTGCTCTTTGCAGCCCTTCAGTCAGTCCTCTTCCCACTGGTGTTTTTTTTTTTTTTTTTTCTTCTTTTTGCCCCCTCCAACTGTGGCAATATCTAAGCAGACATATGGGCCCTCATTATGCATTGTCCTACACCTTGTGTGGCCACAGAGGTTGGTGCAAAGTGGGTGTTAAACAGCATCATTCTTATGTGGCAGTGTTTTACACCCCCTTGGTAAATGATTACGTGAGGTCCAGAGAAATAAACTGTCAGCTCCAATACACCACAGTGCAGTTCTGCTACAAATTTGGGGCACTGTCATTTGAAGAAACAAAAGCCTTTCCTCCTTTGAAAAACAAAATCAAAACCAAAAGAAACAAAATCTGTAACAATGGTAATCGTGTGAAGGGAGGACATTTGGCCAGGTTATAGCAGAATAACTTAATGGGTGACCTCACATGTCAAACAGTATATATAGACAAATAATTATTAAACAAAACCACTTTGCTTCTCTAGCTCTACTGCTTCTTGCAAAGCAATAGTCCCCAATTTGTTTTTCAGTAGAAAACTTGCGGATATGGTTGCAAGGTTAAAATTGTAACATCCTATCCATTTGTAAATCTTTCCACAACCAGGAATGTTTCTGAGTAAGAGCTGAAGCATCTCTACATGTTTAGAGGAAACGTTACACAATGCAGGACAAAGCAGTCGAGCCACTTTAAACAGAATAAATGAACGAAGGCTTCAAGGTAGGATCAGCTGTTTATTTACATCCATTGTCTCCTTGTTTCCCACACAAATATATTCTGTGTTTAAAATTTATAAAGCTGGGCAAGCCCTTCTCACGCTGTTCTCAGTAAAATATTGCTCGCCGCATCTCTCTGAGGGGCTACTGACAAATAGGCTCTTGTTGTCTAACTTTCTCTCTGCTGAGGTTAATGATTAAGTGGTTCAGAAGGTTAATTCCTGGAGATAGTGTTGTCTTTGGCTTGAACAGATGTTGGTAGTGCTTTAATGTGGTTATCAAACTCTGCTGCCCTTCATTCTTTGCTCTGTGCAGTCCTGGGTATTGTTCACCAATGCATTCCAGGCCCACTCTATGGAGATCCAGCAGAGCTGAACATACCATCGCATTACCGCTGCAGAGCATCGGCTTTCCTGAGGTCACACTGGATAATGCTAATATATAGCACATAAACTGATAACGACAGTCTTGATCTTTAAAAGATCTGTAAATATTTGTATATGTATAAAGATACAGAATACCTTTTGAGGCTCTCATTGAACAATCTGTAAAGCCACTCACAGTCTTTATATTGGCAAATCTCTCAATAGCTCCTACAGAGCAGTGCATCACTGTGTAAACCCTGCCCCTCCTCCCCTCAGCACCTCATATCTTGTTAGATGATATGAATCTCAAGGGTGTCTGAAGTAATCTGTTGTGTAATCAGTACCTTTAACAGCCTGTTAAAACACTGGGGGTTGGACCAATATTTACAGCGCTTGAAGCTCTGTCATTATAGGAGCTGCTGGATATGCACAGAAGTCCTTTATTCCCACATCCACAGTGTCATAACCATCCATCATTAGGTGGTAGGAAGAGCAGTGTCAGGAATGCACTTACCAGGCAGCCTTGCAAACACCTCTTCCTACACACTGCTCTAGACCTGCTAGCAGAAAAGCTGTTGGAGTTAAAAGCATCTAACCTCACTCTGTCTGGATATGTAAATCTCATTGTTTTAATTATTGCATCGATTTTCTTCTTATGTGTTTTTTAACATCACTAGCTCACAAATTGTATCCAGATTCAATACAGGATAAAGCACTGTGTTTTGATTTGGGCAAGAATTAGTTAACTTGTAGGAGTTAACTGGCTTGTGAAATCAGGGCATTTTCCAAGAACCTTGTGTTCCTACAATGTAGAGATTTTTTTTAAATCAATTCACAGTTGCAAACAGAAGCTGGGTCCCATGACCAAAATACATGTTAGTATTTTAAATAGTAGGATGCAAAAAAGAGTACAAACTTTATAATTTCTATAAGCAGTCCTTGAAAGAATAAATTCTAAGCCAGCCTCATGGTGGGATTCATTATATTTGAATGTCAATACTGACAATGCCATAAGTGAATCATCATCTTGGACTTTACCTGTTCTTTATTATTTGTGAAACCGTAAATGGAGAGGAATTGTTGCTTTTTGCTTTTCTTTCATTATGCCTGGAGATTAAACTTGAAGCTGATCATACCTGCATCCCTACCCAGTGCTGTGTGAGAAGCTCTGCCCTTGTGGTGTTGTGCACTCCTGACTCCCTGATGGTCACCAATGCTGAGTGGCACCATGCCCTGTTTTTAGGTTCCCTGGTGCAGTCTGTAGTTTTAAACCTGCTGGAAAACATTGGTGCTGTTGCATATGATCACAGGCAATGTCTTATGGCCACAACCTTTACCACAAATGCAATACCTGGGTTTAACTGATCCTCATCCTAACAGATTTCAAACATAATTGTGCTTAGAGGCTGTTCTAGCTAAGGCTCTTCTTCAGTGCTCCAGCTGAAGCTGTGCCATGGGGCAGAAAGGAGTGAAAACTCCCAGGGCCAGAAAAAGAGAAAGAATAAATTATCACAGTAATGAGGGTGCTTCTCTGGGGATGGAGTGCGAGGTCCCTATGCCCCATGACTCTTCACAAGCAGTTAATTTGTTTTTGTGTCAGATTGTCTTTCAGCTGAAGCAGCCTTTGCTCTCCCTTATTTTTACCCATGGGTGTCTCTAAAAAACAATTTGTACCCCAATTCAGTTGTAATCTGCAGGAAGTTCTTTTAATCTTCCGTAAAGCTATTTTTTTATATATATATCTTTGCACTGGATTTAGGTTGGATCCCACTTTCTTAAAGAGAACTCGCCATGGTTATATCTGCTGAAGTCTCAGTGGTATCCTGTGTGGCAGTATCAGTCCTTCCCAGCTGGGTCCTGGGCTTACCTTCACCTTTTTTTGCAGCTGCATCACTTCAGTCAATCTTTATTGGCCCGTGATTGATTAGAAACTCCCTCCCACCCTGTCTTTTCCTTTCTTTGTCACTTCCAACTGATGAACTTAACATTTCTGCTTCTGCTCCTTACTTAAGGCTCGTTATATTTGTTGTTGGTGCTATGGAAGCCAGCTCAGATTGGAAGGCCCGGTGTGCCGAGGGCTGGAGGGCACTTGCAGCTCTGAGGAGTTTCCAGTCTCAGGCATAAGCCAGAGCGGGCATGAAGCAGCAAGGGTAAGATTGGGTAAGTTGGTCCATCAGACTCCTCTGGGCAAAGTCTTTCCAAAGTTTTCCTCCTCTTCACCCCGCTGAAGCTGGAGATGTGATTCCCGTAGATTTCCATGACAACACAGTTAAAAAACTCCTTTCCCTGTTGATAACTTATATTTAGCCAACAATCTCGGTTAGGCTAAATCTCTTGATGCTGCTTGTATGTGTATTCAGACCAGGGACTTGCACATATACACTTCATTTGATATGAAATTTCTAGTGATTTTATCAAATCCTGGTTGCATATACCCCAAATATTTCTCTACAGAACCATACGTACCGAAACATGAGATAGCTAGAGGGATGGCACCAGCACACCCGTGTGCTGAAGGATAAGAAAACAGGAGTTCATGCAAGACAGGAGCCTCCGTGCTTGCTTTTCTGCTGCGTGTACAGCAGAGGGAGCACAAAGTAACCGGCAAACGATGGGAGCCCGGCGCTGTGGGGGTAACCGCGGGCAGTGCTGCTTGCGGCGAAGACTAGGAAGAGGAAAGGGGGTGGACAGTAGGTAACGTCACAAAACCATAGTTTTTATGTACTTTAAAAACCGCCTAACACCTGGAGAGAAATACGGTTTAGCCAGATAGAGCTGACTGCAGTACAATAAAGAGAACAGTTGTGTTTCAAACTTACAGAAAATTGCTGTACCACAAGAATCTACTCCCCTGCAAACTATCCCTACCTATTTGCACGGGTCTGTTCTCATTGGTAATGTACTGGAAATTATGCTGACACTGTCCAAAGGGTGTTTTGAGCATAAGTAGGAATATGCTGCAGTGAATGGATTTAAATTCCTCTAGGGCTATATTTCTTCTGGTGAGCTGTTGTGCACTTACGCGTGTGCATCGCACCAGGATATTAATTAATGTTGCTAGATCTCTGCATGTAATGGCAGGGACTCCAGAGACTGGGAATGGTTTGATTTGCATGTGTATGAATTTCAGATCGCTTGCAGTATTCCTGTGATGTATCTGTTGTAATTGGTGTTTGCAATGTCTGAAGGCAGATGAAGGCCATGATAAGTGTGGTTATGTCTGAGGATGCCTGGCTTTCCCCTGATCCTTCAGGAGGTGACTGCTCTGCAGACATTCAGCAGTGACTCTTGAAGAAAAGCAACCCCTTGTCCCAGCTGCTGATTTCCACCTCTTCTCTGGCTGTGGTGCTTGTAAGCCACATCGTCAACTGGGACTGGCTGAAAAGTAGCCCAGCAAAAATAAAAAAAATCATCTTCTTTCAGATGGATCAATTTCACAGCTTGGTTCACCGTAGAACTGCACAGATGCTGTCATGGCATAGGCACATACATGAAGGAGAAACAAGAAACACAGGATGGAGGGGGGGATGTGGCTGTTAACTCTGGTTTAAAGGTACAGCAAACCCTGGGCCAAGTGCCTTTTACCAAGTTGGTGCTGAGCAGAGCTTGTTCTGAATTAGAATTTATCCCCCCAAAATGTTATCCTCCCTGGAAATATAAAGTCCACGTTCAGCAGTTTCCCACAGTGGGGGAGAAATATAGTTTAGAAAGAAATCTTTTTGTTTTGAAATCTTCCAAAGGAAATTGAGCCCAGACCTCCACCTCACAGGGCTGAGGAATGTGACTACTTAGCCAGTGCTGTAGGACCAAAGCCATACCTCTCGTACCACAGGACCCTGGAAAACCTGGGAGGAGAGCTAATTCACCATTTAGCTAAAAAAAAAAGCTACTAAATAAAGGGAGATGGTCAAGAGGAATTAGGTTCGTCAGTGAAGCAGAGCAGGCAACTCTGCAGTGGAAAAGCATCGTGGTCTGAGAGAGGTGCAAGGAAGAAAGCACTTTCTTGAGGTCCTTGTTAAGAGGCAGTGGAGTTTGATGAAGGTGCTTTAGGAGGTGGGACATGCTGCCCATGTCCTGCTGGGTGCCAAAGACAATAGGAAGCAGTGACACTGAGTTAAGGACTTGCCACAGAAGAATGAAGAAATTCAAGTCATGTTCTTAAAGAATTGTACAAAAGTTGGTGAAAAGGAGAAAGATGAAGTACAATCAAGCAATTTGGTGGAGTGTCAGAATGGAGAAAAATAATTTTTCATTAGTTGAAGGGCTATAATGGAGAAGAAAGTCTGAAAGATGAAGTTTTTCATGACTCTCAAGGAGACAGAAGAAGTCCGGATTCCTTTATTGTTTCCTTGGTTGCAGGTGTGAATTTTCAAAGTCACCTAAGACAGTGGAGTATACAGATTACATTAAGATTAAAAACCAACTAAATACTTACTGGCGTGATCAGGTCCCTTTGGAAAGCCTCGCTGGCTGCAAAATGTGTGTGTTGTATCTATACTTGCCTATAATGAGCTATTCACCAATGCAACAAAATAAGCCATGCTGCATGTGTCACACAGGCAGACCAATGTTTCAGGCTGCTGTTATGAATATCTGTCCCACGTGGGCATGGGTAGCAGTCAGGTGGCTGAATTTTATGTTTAGGGAAATCAGTCTGTGCGAGATGAGCACAAATAAAACATGGATTTAAAAAAAGTGGAATTATTTCCTGCTACAGAACATGGGAGCCCTCAGGTCCTGCGAAAGTCCTTTTCAGATCACCGTTCCTTGCGATATCCAAGAGCGAGACCAGAGTGATGCCCCTGTTATTTAAATGCCTGCTGCTCTCTAGAGAAAGAAAACATTTGTGGTACAAGAATGTGTCATGGATCTTCTTTTCTTTGTCCACGTTCCTGGGCACAGTATTTTTGCACTTTGAAACAATGAAAGTTCACAACAGAAATGTTCAATTAACTGTTAAACACTCTCATCAATTCAGGGATCATTTCCAAATCTGATGGATGAGTTCAAAATATTCAATTCATTCTAACCATCAGGCGGAAAAACAGTCAAACTCCTGAGGAGAAAAGAGCAGATAAATGCTGAAATGAACTTGCATATCTTTAAGAGGTATGGTGCATTGGAGACATTGAGTTATGAACATGAAAACTTCCCAAGTGTGTACTGTAAGCAGAATAATAATGGGCAATGTCTCAAGCTAAGTGTTTTCTTTCTCTGGCTTCATTTTGATCCAAGTTTAAAAGGCATGGCATTTGTGTTTGTGTACACATGGAGAGAGTCTCATACCAAGCACTATTCAATTATTTCGCATGACAGTAAATAAAAAAAGGAAAATACTACTAAAAATATAAAGTTAAAAAGTATGCAAATATTAAAGTCCAAGAGGAAAAACTGAAAGAGGACTTCATGAATTCTTGGCTAAGTGAGTAATTTTTAGAACTCTCCAAAAAACCTGCCATTTGTAAGTTGCTTTATTTGGATAGTGAGGATATATTTTGGATTTTTAATCAGTTCTGTTGCTAACAGATGCATCCAATGGATTCATGGTGCAGAAACTTTTGAGAGAGTTTTGAATCAATGCAACTTGTAAGCCACTGAAAAGTGACTAGAAACAAATGAAATTTCCTGCTTTAAAACAATATGATTCTGTTTTGTATAAGTAGTGCTCTTAAATTCACAGATTCTGTATTTTATTAAAAATAGGTTATGTAACATGAAAGAACATGTTGGAGTTTTACATTCATGTTTTACTGAATCCCGTTACAGTTTCCTGTAATTCTGTATTATGTATTAACACACTCAATTATACTTCCACTAGATTTTTAGACTCTGGTTCCATTGGCTTCCATTCAAAACTGCATTGTGAAAATGATGAGCTATGAATTATTAAAAAAAAAACAACAAAGCCAACAGTAGGTGCACTCATATCAAGACTGTTCCATTGCTAATATCCATATTGTTACTTTTCAGAATATCCAGAGTTTCCATAGCTGAACTGTTTCCATTGTTATGGAGTGATGTGATGCACGGCTTAAGTGATCTACTCAAGACAGAATAGAGGTCAGTATGTTTGCTTAAACAATCATTTTAATAGTAATAATTTTAATACAAAAATGTATCATAGTTGCTGAATGGATTCCCATGAAAATAGTGTTGATACTGTGCTTGTGTTTATATAGAAAAGGTCTGGAATTTGGAAGAAAAGGAAGAGTTATTCTTCCCATTTTGTGGGTGGAGAATCCTATCATTAAGATACCAAGTGACATATCCAGGTTGACGTGGGAGGTTGGTAAAGGAACTATGAACTGAGCCAAACTTCGTAAGTCTCAGGGTGCAGTTCCATAATGCAGCTGAGCTACCAAAACTGTAGCTCCCACTGAAAAGGGAGATCTTATTTCCCCTCATTCATTCCCTTCTGCCAATGCTGGTGCTTGTCTGACCATTCACTGAGCCAGTTCAGGGAGTCCAACAAGCAAAAAACCCAAATTACCCCCGCTCCTGGGAGCAGGAGAAAGGAGAAGGGGAACACCTCTGGGTTCTCCTCACTTTCTCTTGCTGTGTCTTTTTGGGTTACTGCAAAGATCTGATAATGTTGTGTGAGCCTGTATCAACACCATAATCCCAGGGCAGCAGAGGTTTGAGCATTGAAAAGGGATCCTGCCCTCCTTTCCACCACCACTACTCTCCCTGTTCTGGTCTGTTAGGGCCTGGCACACTTCCAGCATGGCTGCTTGGATTTCACCGTTAGATCCGTATAATATGCCAACAGCGAAATGCAGACTGGGCTTCTCCTTGCCAGCTAGGTACTATAAAATAAGTGAATTGTGGGTACATGGAAGTAACTGAAGTTGGCAGAAACTGTCATTTGTGTGGTATATATGTATCGCTTCCTATCACTTGTCAACTCTATAAAATAACAAACTTCATTAGTTGACCCAAATGTAAGTACTAAAAATAAACACATCAGCAACACTTTGCTTGGTCTTTACAGAATAAAAATCTTCTGTTATTTACAGAGCCTGATTCTTCCATTTCGCTTAATACGCTAACCTTTCTTTATTGGCCCGCTTATTAGTAACACTTGCTTTTGGGAGATTGTAATGTTGCTGAAAGCACACAAAATACAATTCCTCTAGCCATTAATCCTTGTCTTGATGCTACCTCCACAGTACAATGCCTCTCTCTTTTACCCCTGGCTTTTTTTCTTTCGCTTTTTCTTTCTTTTTTTTATCCCCTCTGTTTACCCCAATGCAGCCACTCCACGAAGTAATCCCTTTTGTGGCAAGCTTGCTGCAAACTAACTCCTATTTACACTGGCTGCAATTTTCAATTAAAGACAAGAACTTAACTTTAGCGGAGGGTCCTATAGAAGCTGCAGTGTCCAGCATTTGGGACTTAGATTTGCTTTCCCAGCTTGAGACTTTGAAGTTGGGAAGCATGAGAGAGTGGCTGGATGAGGTGGTAAAGTGTCTTTCAGATAAGAGCTTTAAAGCAGAAAACATGTTAACCCAAGGGCTCTGAGGTTAGGGAAAAACAAAAGGTAGGAAAACAAATCTCATGCAGAAATGATGTATGGGCCTTGTACCTAGAAACATGATTTAAGGCAAACAAGTTGCTGAATTACCCTTTGTACAGTTTAATAATATTAGCGACATAAAAACTGGACTTCTTTTAAAGAATATCACTAAGGTTTCCAGTCTAAACCAATTAGGCTTTAAGCAGAAGACTGTGAAATGCCACTTAGCATCCTGGTTTTAAGCTTATAAAAACCAACTGTAGTAAGAAGGAACTCTAAGCTTTTTGTTTTGCTAAATAAGCAAGCCACATGAGAAATTATAATCAGGCAATGAGAAGAATTTCAGTATATAAAACAATTCCCCTTACAGTTTCTCATTTAACTCTATGTATATTGGAATAGTTTAGTAGACTACAAATTAATTTTTTATTTAAAAAATGGCATGTATACATGTGCCATTTATTTTGTCTGTACCTATCACACTATGTCATAAAAAAAATTACCAAGATTTTCTGGCTACATGAAGTAATATGTGTCTTATAGTGGACACAAAAACGTCCTGAGTATTTTTGATCCTGTCAGCTCCCCCTGTTTACAGATATGCACAGCTGTTGAACAGCCATACCTAAACTAATTTTTTTTCAATTTCTCTGTCAGCTAATCAAACTTAAAAAAATGTACACGTTGTCTGCTAATTTAATAAGAATTAAATCATGTAATAACCAGTGGATAAAAATAATAGTAGTACACAGATGCAATGCTCTACCTGCTTAACAATTTTCATCATTATTTTAAAGCATCCAAGAAAAATGGGGTCTGAAAAGACTTAAATCTGAATTAGCTTAACTACTTTTGACAAGTTTACACATGGGAGACATCGAGATTGTGTGTACTACTTGCTACTTTAAGTTTCGTCCTGGCTTTCTGTTTCAAAGATTCCAGCCAAAGTTAAATCAACCCACCCTTTGCTGATTTCCAACATTAGACATGTCCCCAACTTTTTTTTTTTTTTAACCTTGCTTTCAGACTGACTTTCTCCCAATTGAAATTCAGTCCCTGAATGGTTGTTTTTTTCCTTGCTTCTAAACGTTGATAAAAAAGGGTTTTCTTCACTCCCTCAATTTGATGTGACAGGGCCCTGACATGAATAATGGACGTGTTTCTTTCACAGGCAAATCAACTTAATTTAGCATGCTTTTATACTTTCAATAGCAAAGCCACAAGCCTGTAAATTCCATGAGATCCTTTAGGTTTGCAGAAATCTTTAGAATTAGCAGAAAACGTATAAAGTAAACAGCACTTATTTTGTCAAAATACTTGAATAACTTTTATGCAGGAGTTAGAGATGAATATATCACTTCCTAATCAGATTGTGATTTACATGCAGTTGAGGATGGGCTGCCTAGGCTCAGCCTGCTCTTTTGCTAAGGGAGAAAAGAGGGGTAGGAGGAATAAATTGTCACAAACGTTAAACAGAACTAAAATCCCAAACTCTCTTCCAAAGCTGAAGGAGAGAAGTGGAATTAGAAGAGGTTTATGCAATAGAGGTTACATTAGGAGAACTCCATTCTGTGCCCATCTCCCTGGACAATCACACTCAGAGCTGCTGCTTTGCACAGGGTCCTGCTGCCCAAGCAATGAGGAGAGAAAATATTATTTGCTATCTACACAGGAGTGTAAGCAACCAAAACAATCCACCAGCTTTAGAAAAAAACCTGCATATGCACAGCCATGTGCACTGATAGGTATTGTTTTAGACAGGTCAGACTTAGTGCCCTGTCTAGCTATGATGTCACTGTTTTAAGGGTAGTAGCTCCATCTCTGTCTACACCATGCTGGAAAAGGTGCATTAATGAGATGCTATAAGATTTGCTTTATGTTGAACTTGCAGCAAAACTCCTCTTCGAAGCTTCAGAGAGCAACTTTAGATTCCTCCTTGGTTGTGTGGTTTCAGGATGTACCAGAACAGACTGGTACCTCCCTTTTGACCTACTATAAATCTTATGCAAAGCCAACAACTGCAAGGGTGAGCTCTGGTCTTTTCCCCCACAGAACTCCAAGGAGAGGAAATTAGGGTAACTTTCTCAGCTTGCCCTTTTCACCATTAAGACTCATCTCCCAGGATTCTGCTGGCAGAAACCAGCCTGGTAACACTATCAAAGGAAAATAGAGGTTAATTCTATTGTCATTACTTATTATCATAACGTCAAGCAGCTGTAACAGCTCTTTCATTAAAATATATTGATAGTGTCAATAATGTATCAGTGAATAGTAAACAGGTTAGTTTGAGAGGTACAAACTCCATTGCTAAAATCATTCTGTTTGCATAGCAAACTGTTAAAAAAAAATCCTTCC
Organism: Harpia harpyja; assembly: GCF_026419915.1. Classification (NCBI taxonomy): domain Eukaryota; kingdom Metazoa; phylum Chordata; class Aves; order Accipitriformes; family Accipitridae; genus Harpia; species Harpia harpyja. The sequence continues at coordinate 12,212,514 of NC_068957.1, forward strand.
CTTTCTTTGTAGTATTAAATAAATAAAATAGAAACTAGTTTAAATAAGAATCTTCTCAAGTGAAATGCTACTTGACTCGAAGCCATCAGCCTGGATAGGAGAAAAACGGCCCATACAGATGCTCTGCTGCATTCAGCCTTGCTCCGCTAGATGAAAGCTAACGGGATCCCACATACCTCCAGGTCTGTCTGTAATAAGTAGTTAATCAGCCAATTAGGGGAACCAACAATTACAAATTGGGAAGAAGGGAAAAAGGAAGGAAAAAGGGGGAATGAGTCAAGGTAGGCTGTAATCTCTTTGAAAAGGTTTCTAACATTAACTCCTAAAGAATTACGTTCTACCATACCTTGACTGATTTGTTTTCCCCCTTACTCCCCCTTCCTCTTTTCCTACTCGTTGGGTCAGTTAATTGGCTGATTAACTAGCAATTACCTCTGGGACCAGCTCTATATAGGGTCTCTTTTAATCTAGAATTTTATTGACAAAGGCACCAGAGCAAATTCATCTCTGGTGTAAGCTGGTTGGAGTGAATGGGCTGACACCCAGGACAAAGTTGATCCATTGTATCACAGGCACTGTGTTTTTAAAGTGTTTGATTAACTCAGGACTTTTAAAATTACACTCCTTTTCTGCGAAATCTGTTCATTTTGGTTAGAAGAGGGAAAAAGAGCTTGCAAGGGAAGTCAGTCAGATGGCTGATAACTGTCTGGAGCAGCAATATCTTCCAGCCACTGTGTCTGTGTAATGATATAACGGCTAAACAGGGTGTCACCTCTCTTCTCTCTCAGCCTGGCACTATTGCAGTCTTGCTGGCATGGACTTTTTACTTAGCATTGTCCATAATGATTAATTGGCCTAAATTCTAATTCTCATCCAAGCAGCAGCCCCAGAGGGTAGGGGATGTCCCTTACCTTTGGCCACTAAGGCTGGTATGTGCTGTTGACTTCCCCAGCTAGGGGAAGGTGTGCCTAACAGTAATTGGTGACTCAGTATAGTGCAGCTCAGCTGTACCTGGTCCCCTCCCAGTCCCTTTTTGGCCCATCTTTTACATGGCTTTCCCTCTCCTTGCTCTTGGCACTTCTGCTGGTTTCCTGCAGCCCCATGAAGGGTATTTTGTGGTAATCAAACCCAGTGCATTTACTGCAGTGATCTAAGCATCAGAAAACTTAAATGGGACACTGCAAATATAAATCCTTTGTTCTTGCATGTGCCTGTGTTGTCTGGAGAGTGGGAGGACTGACTGCTCCTGCTGTTTCCTCAGGCTGCTCTGCTGGGGAAGGAAATGCTAAAGGAGATGGAGCTTACACACAGTTACCAGGCAGTAGGGAAAGCACGATACGGGAGGGAATGGAGATCCTGTTTTGGGAGAACTCAGACCAAAGAGCCAGCTCTGAACATTGGAGCCAAAAGGCAGAGGATCAGATTATTGAGGGATCTGGCAAATTCCCTAGAACACTGGGACCTGGCAGGAACACATCCCTTCCCGCATGAAAGGGGCTCTGTATTTTACAGTTTCAAACAGCGCATGGGTTAAAGATAGGCTCGCCTGGGAAGAGAACAACTTAAAGACAAGTAACATGGTTTATCTATGGGGGTGGAGAATGGAAGAAACAATGTCTTTTTCCCATGATATGCAAGGACATAAAATCCTGCTGCTGGGTGTTATTTTCTAGGCAGGCAGATGGGACAGTAACAGTTTTAGCAGCAGATCTGTAGGTGCCATCCTGTTTGTGGTGCTTCAAATGCTGCAAGGAACAGTGCAGGTGGGGCAAAGTAGTTTTGCAAATTTAGAGACAAAAGCCAGAGACACTAGTCATAAAAATGACAGTGGATATTTTATAGAGGTGGAGGGACATAGGTGAGAGATATGATTGCATCCTGCACAACTGCAGCTGTCCAGCTGTCCAGAATCAGTGTGCAGTGGTGGCATTTTCCATAGCCAGCTCTGCCAGCTGGAAATGTCGCCATTTCTGTCCAGAGGTCATCTCTGCATGGGAGTCACGAGTCACTCTCAGTCCTGTGGTGAGGGCATAATGTGAGTGGTTTCTCGCTGCAGACAAAATTTTTCAGGCTCACCCACGGTAGCTTGCTAAAAAGTTAAGCCATCCAGGTTTTGTCTTGGGCAGTCTGAGGGCACTCAGAGAAGCCATCCCACAAATCAGACAAGCAGCTGGACAGTGGTGACTTCTGGACTGTGGCAACAGCTGCCTGCAGAGTGGACATCTGCCTGTATCTTCAAGGGCTAAAAAAAGACCAGGGGGTGGTAGCTGCTTCGGTGCAGCATAAGTATGGGTAAAATTTCCAGAGGATATTATTAATGACTAGGATTTCACCTTTCTAGCCAAATCGGCATGGCTTTTTCATAGAGATCTTGAGTTCAAAGGACTGTTGTCTCACAGACTGAAGTGTGTCTGTGGTAGAAACGCCACCAGAGAGAGCTGCGCCTGAGAGCGGGTGAGTATGGCACTGCTGTGTAAACAGGAGCTGTTCTGCTTCTGTACAAAACTGTTCTGAGTAGGCATTTGGCCTATAAGTTTTACAGGTCCCTAAATAATGCTGGCATTTTTGAAAAAGCCTAGTGCTTTCTCTTTCAAACTTGTGCACTGTAGTATACGTGAAATGAGAGGAGATTTGGGCTGGAAAAGCAAAGAAAAAGAGGGGAAGATCCCTTCTTTTTTTCAGAGTGAAAACATGCTATCTGGTTCAGGGAGCAGCTGAAAAAAAAGCAGTGGGAGAACAGTCTTATCATAATTGGTATCCCTGCAAAAGAGACTTGCTTTGCTGAAAAAAATCTGTTATACTCATAGTGATAAGAAATTTGTAATACAATTACAGGGATCTGAGGGATGTGGGTATCAGAGAGACATACTAGCTTTGAATATCGTTGGACTAAGTTCAATCCCACAAGATATTTTTGAGTCTGAGGAAACATTTGATATCTGGTTTACATGTTTATTAGAGGATAATACATCTGGAGTATCATAAAAGTGATAAAACATGTTCCTCAGATCTGGACAAAGCCAGCACAGACTTGTCACTTTGGTGGTCACAGTTCTGGATTTCCTGGAACACAGCTCATCCTAAACCTAGCCATTTAGCAGTGTTATGAAGGGACTTAGTGGAGAACTTACCCAGAAACCATGTGAATTACTAGAAGACATTCCTGTCTTTGCAGCTTTGAATAGTCCTTAATGCTAAAGGGTTTGGAAGCTTCAGATTAAAGGTAGATATTCCTCAGAATCCAAGATTTACTATATATGGCATATGGGCCTCACTGAGACAGGAGGCCAGACAAAATAATCTTTATAATTGTTTTAAAGCAATCTATATCATACTTATAAATTAAGATCCAAATTTACAGACAGAAGCAATAATACTATTACTGAGCATGAATGGAGAAAATAAGTGCATGCAGTAAGAGAGTCAGGACTGAATTAGTGTCTCTGATTCATTTAATCAGTGAATGTATTCCTAGGATCAAGTCCTCCAGGAATAACTTAGGTAAGCAATGTCCCTGTGCAAGATTAAGCTTCGGTAGGAGCAGGTGCTTCTTCAGTCTGTCTACCTCCCCCTGTGCTCTTTCCACAAACCATTAGCAGAGGTTTTCAGCCATGGCAGAGAGTACGAAGGGAATGAATGGTAGGTCCAGGAACTTATCCCAAGACCTGATAAAATCGACAGGTTTTCCTATAGGCTAGAAAAGTGCTTTTCATCCTAAGCCTGTTGAGGTCTCTAAGGAAAGAGGTGGGTGCTATGCTGGGCTGTGCACTTAAACATTGCAAGTCTTTTGTCCTTGTAAAGGGAAGGAGAGAAACAGGGATTTTGTGTAAATTGCTTAGTAGAAGACAACCTGAAGAAGGGACTGTTAGTCTTCTGTAGCTAAGAAGGACACCAGTTAGGGACTGTCCACGTCTAGGAAAATGCATAAGATGTTAGAAGTGATAAATAAAAAGTTATTTATTACAGCTTTTGAAACTCGTCATAAACTAGACAACTGTCATAATCATGGTGAAAAGGTGTGGTTAGTGTGTTTTTGAGGTTTGCTTTAGAAATAAAGACATGGTTGCAGTGTGTAAAACTAAAAGGAGAATTTTTTGTTTATCCTACTCTAATTTCCTACTCATCTGATGCCTCTTAATGTTGTGCTGCCTTCAGTAGTCTCTCGTATGACGGGGGAGAGGGAGGATAGTCTGTAACAGGTGCTAGTCTCCTATACCTGTGTGGTGTCAGCAGCTAGGTGCTTGGGTGAAAGCAGTTTTTTTTCAAAGGTGTGGAATGGCAGGTTCTCTTTCAGTTCTGGACTGGGATTCTTACATTTTAGAGATGTAAAGAGAAACAGCTTAAACAGTCAGCCCATCATAACAGAAGTAAAAACATTACAAAACAGGACAATAGGAAAAGAACTGACTGCTTTTTGGTTAATCAATCAGTTCACCCTTTGGGCCATGCACTGTGCCTCTGCCCCGCGCCCCTTCTTGCCAGGATGCTTTCCCCTCCCACTGATGCCAAAGGCAACCACAATAATACAAAAGAGATCAGAGCAATGATAAACTGTCACCTTTAAAAAAATTAAAAATACAAAAATCCAGTTCTCCTGTTTTCCTTCTCATGCCCCCATGCATCATTGTACAGGCTCTGAACAGACAAGCCCACTATTACAATGTTGTCAGGGTCCTGCTAGTTTTCTAGTTCAAATCCTTGTTCATGCTGTTTGCTAAGTACTTGTTCACTGTGACAGCTTTCAGCAAAACAGAACACACTGAATGCTTCTTTCCAAACAGCTCTGTCCTGCTGGGCTTCAAGTGAAACAAGCCCTTCAGACTCCATCATGTGAACTTTTCATAAGGAACAATCTCCTTTAGACAATTCCTTTCAGAGATACTACCCGTGAAACTGGGACTTGGGGATGAGGTGACATCACAGCCTTCTTCCTCTGGCCAGGGTCATGGCCACCAAAGTTGTATTTGTCAGGAGGCCTCCACATGGCATGGTGCATGATTTCCTTAATTACCTAATGTTTCCCCATTAAAAAAAAAAAATCTACAACAACTTTGAAGTGTATTTTAGTACATTTTCCGTTGAAAGAATAGCAAATGCTTTTGTGCAGATAGGCAAATCCTGGGTTGTAAAAATCAGAACTGATTACTGAAAACACAACTCATGTGCAGTTAAATCTTAAAGGCAGATGCGCCAGAGCTGGTGGACCAAAACTGAGATAGATCATTGCTAGAAATACCTTGTTGGTGACTGTACCTTGTGCCATTCCCCTCTGGCTCACCTGCCTGTGCTCTTCTTGGTGGCGGTCAAGCATAGAAACAAACAGGAGGTTTGATGATCAAGGCAAGGTGTATATGCTCTTACCACTGAGCTATCAAGTAAATGGGGCAAAAAGGGCTGGGTTAGAGAGTCTGGGAGCGTGCAAAATGTTGTGTGCACTTCAGCAGCGAGAACTTAGCCCCCTGGGTCTCTTCCCACATCATTGCTGAGAAGAGACCTTAGAAAAGTACCACCACCAGGTGGAAGTTGAATTGATGACCCATGAAAGCTGTCCCAACCCAACTGACCACCACCCCAAGTATCTGCTATGCACGGGCAGGGGAGAAATAGTAATGTGATAAAAGCACAAAAGAAATACTGTGGAGAAAACGGATGGGAAAGAAAGATTGCAGGTATATGATTTGATGCAGAAAATGGTCTTTCTGGTAGTGGTGTGTCCCATTGATATGGGAATGTAGCATTTGTGTGATTTTGTGCTTTTTACTATTCTTGGTTTGGTAAGTTAATATACAAAAAAGATATCTCATGAGTGACCTGGTATTTTGTACTGATATTTCTTTTTTACTTGGATGTTGTATTAAAGAACTGTTCTTCTGCACTCCTCTACAAAGAAGAAGATAAGCCCCAAATGCATTAAGAAGGCATTGACCTTAAATAACTTAAAACAAAACTTAAACCAAAAAGAAGTCCTTCAACTCCAAGTAGTGTTTGGTCCTTCATGAAAACATGCTAATAGCATGTTAGCTGCCTATTGGTGAAATTTGTAACAGAAAACATTTTGTTTATCCACCTTCCATGATGAAATGTATCCCAGTTATGAGCTCCAGAATGTGTATTTTTCTTAACACAGTTCTATATGATGTTTTCTAATAATGGATACAAAGGTTACCAGTTCAAAGGGAAAGGAGTCTGATGTGCATGGGAATTATTCGTAAGAAGGCATTCTAAAATCCCAACCTAAACTTTGCATTTTCACCACAGATTGCTCCTGTGCCACAACCAGAATCATATGAAGTAGGTGACAGCTTTGGAGGGTAGCTGTATGGACCCCACGTGAGCAGTGCATTTGCGGTTTGACAACACAGATGAGCCAAACTAGGAGCTGCCTGTTGCCAGAAGGATCGTAGTCTTGCTGCTTGCCTTGCACTGCTATTGCCACCACTCTGAAACTAGCAAAACTCCTAGCCAGGCAAAAAATTACGGAATAACGCTCAGAAAGACTAGAGAACAAGATGTATTAGAGCACTGTATTCATGACACTGCACAAAGATGACACAGCAAAGGTGACCAAAGGAGACAGTAACCCAAGACTGCGCAGGATTTGCACGGGCCCTCAGGTATCTCTGAAAGTTGTGGATCTCAGATGGTATTTCTTCTCTCTGTGCTTCTATAAATGTTAGTTTCTGAGCAAGATTTTATTTATCTAGCTGACAGAGTCATTCTGTGGGCCAGACAAAGCTCAAGAACAAGTGATTTACATGAAAATTTGTTCTACAACATGTGTGCTCTTTGGAATATTTTCTGTGCCATATTTGGATGAAATTCATTGAACAGACCGAAAAAAATTTTGCGCTCTTAAGTGCAAAAGTAACAATTCGGTTTTTTTCTTTCTGACAACTTATAAATTTTCATCCATTTTCAGTCAGATCTGGGAATAGCACTCATCTGTGTGAATCTCGCCAATAATTTAGGATTTTGGAACACCTGCTGTGAAGAGGCCAGGATAAATAGCCTGAGACAATGACAGGAGATGAACCTCACAAGATTCAGCAACGACTTCTCTTTGGGAAAGCCCACAGTGTAGGCTAACGGATTTTGTGGATATGGGGACAGGCAACCCCTTGCTATCCTATGGTATTTCCACATTGTTCCTTTTATTTCCTTTCCTAAGGGAGCTGGGCTGCTCCAGCTACTCTCTGCACTGACATCATCCCTTACCTCCCAATTCCAGCAGCGCAGATGGAAGCACTTCCATCCAGGACGCAGAATTTACTAACCAGCATGTCCTCCCTACTAGCAATGTATCCATAAGCCCTGCCAGATAGAAATTCCAATAAAGACATCACTGGAAGATTAGAAAAATTAGTAGATGACACAAAGGCAGGCATCTCTTGTGCACCACTTCCATTTTCTCTTCACCATCAAGGGGCTTCTGTTGGCTTGAACCACTTCAATGCCTTGAAGTTGAAGGAGCAATTGGGATAGTGGCAGCTTCTTTTTAAGATCATAGAGTTTAGCTCTACTACTCATAGCAGTAGCTAAACTAACCAAAGCAGCATCCTGGATCACCAGCAGTGGTCCAGGGTTCTTTTACCTGTGCAGAAATAACTCAGAATGTGCAACACTAAAGCAATAAGTCTTTCTTTTTATTTCACGTGCTTCTAATGAGAAATACTTACTCATAACCACTAGATTTTATGGCACTGGCCTTCTTATGCATTTTGTCTGCAGGGTTCTAGATCAAGTTAGTAAAAAATTGCAGCAGGCTTGGTGTAATTCCACAAGTTATTAATACTCCTGTGTAAATTTGTGCACACATGGAGTTATCCTATTGCGATTGTTGTGGAAGTTATTCTTCTTTCTAGCTGCATCCTACCTTAATGAGAAATCACTTCCATGTAGAATTTCACAGGCATTTCTATGCCCAAATAAAGAAGGAAACTTTGAGGACAAATTTTAAAGATGCTGAACAGATAATAGCTCTGCTACATTTCAGTGGGAGATGTAATTGCTCACTACTTGTGATTCCCTCATTGGTATGGAAAAGGGAGACCATCTTCATGCTCAAGTGTTTATGTCTGTTTCTTTTCACAACTTGGGACCACAATGCTGTATAATTCCCATTGGGGGCACTGGGAGTTTTTCCTACACCATAATTTCAGATATTAAAGTCATTTTAGCAACAGTCAGTGACTAATCATTAATCCTGTTAAAGAAAAAAAAAAAAAACAAACAAAAAACCAGCAGAGGGAAAAGACCTCTGGAGAGTCCCAGAATATTTACAAATCAGTTTGCTATAATGTTGTTTTAAATGTAATCACATGAAATCATACTTGACATTAATAATATTGCTTTAATGTGATTTGCCTTAAAATGCTCATGATATCCCATGCTGTCTAGTTCACATTCACCTGGAATAGCCAGTGATAAACAACGAATTTCAGGGTCAGCCAGGTGTGGAAGTTAGTCACACAACTTAGACTGTGTAACCTGTGACTGTATTTTACGGGATCTCATAAATAACAACCAGCTTTTGCCTGTTCTTTGTCCTTTAAGTTCATGTAAGACCTTACATATACATGCAGAGGAAAGGAGAGCAAGAAGAGGCATGTACTGCAGATGGGAGAGCTTGAACATGGAGTTATCTACAATCATGTATTGCATTTGTTTATGCTGTGTAGCGGAACATAACTTCTGTGCTTAACTATTTTTCTTTAAAAGTGCGTATCACAGATTTCAAGTACAGGCTGTAATAAACACAAACAAGCGTTGTATTCATTCAGCTGTGGGTTTCTCCCGTTCACTCCTCTGCATTCTCTCATCACTCTCAAAAATGAGAAACACACGTTTCCAAGTGGGGGGACGAGGGGGCACTGGGATTGAGCTTTTTCTATGCAACCCTTGCTTTTTCATGATTCATTAAACCCTTTCTCCCTCGCGTGTAATTGGACCCCTCTCATTTACATGCATGAGGGATGCATAATTCTGAGAGAGGTACTGTGGTCTAAAAAAAAAAAAAAAAAAAAGAGGAGACGGCCCTTGGGCCAGGGTGCAGGAGACACGGGAAAACTTGGCAAGAGCGACTCGCGTAGCAGCTTTGCATCTCTGGAGCAAGCGAGCTGGTCCCGCTGCGCAGTGCCGGTGCTGTGTGGGGAAGTGAACTGCTGCTGAGAAAGCTTTGGGCTGCCTTGACTGACCGCGGGGCTGGGGCTTACTTCAAAACCAATCTTTGCAGTGACCTCAGCTCCCCAGAGGAGTGCTGCTCTGTGTCTGAGGCAGCAAAGAGCTCGACTGCCTGGGATCCTCTGCACATTGGCACCTGATTAATTAATTAATTATTGCTGATAGAGCTTTCTCTAAGGTGCAACCTCCAGGGCTTAAATCCCAGCCACTGAAGCTGAACTGGAGGTTTTAGGGAGGTGGAAGGGAAGAGACTCTGCTTCTCCCTTCCCCTGCACAATGGAAAATAACTCTTCATATCCAACGGATTTTTCCTTGCAAGACAATGTCAGATGTTAATAGCCTTGTTCCTCCTCTTCATGGTGGAGAAAAGTCTCCAGCCAGAAGGTGAAATATTTTAGTTGGCTTTTACTCACTCAGTTAAATTTCCACTTATAAAACTTCATCCCATACTTAGTAGAAACTGCTCCCCTCTTCCTTTGCACAGGCTCTGTTTAGCTCATCTTTATGCAGCTCTTAAAGTTGTTGTGCCAATGCTGAGTTATGTTAAAAAAACCTCTAACATCATGTGTCCCACTAGTAACTCCTGATTTATCAGTAAGATGAAAATATAATCAAGCTCATTATGATCCAGATACTGAATAACAAAGCTTATCTTTTAAGCTGTGGTTTTGACTACATAATGCATAGGCCAGACTGTCTGTGTGTGGGTCAAGCAAAAAAATTAGGCACTGGTACCTGCCCTGCAGGAGAAGAACTGCTGCCTCTCTCGGAATACCTGCTCTGTCCTGGCCAGGCAGTTCTGCCTGTGGCTGTGCTTTCCAGCACTCCCTCAGGGGGAACAAGCAAGAATTATATTTTTCCTGGTACAAAGAACACTAGCGGTGTTTGCTGACTGGTACTGTGGGCAAAGTATAAATATCTTCACATTTCAGGTGAATTTGTTGCAAGAGAATCTGCAGGGCGTGGAGCCTTAGTAATTTACTTCTAGAGACAGCAGTTGGCTTTACATGTCTTAAGAGATGATGCTTTATGGTGGTAATAGTTTGGTAATTTTCAAACCCTTAACAGAAAAAAAAAAAGTGGTATCGCCCTATGATGTAGCACTTAGGATCGTGTCTATTGTTAAATGTCAAAACCCACTTCAGATCTTTTTTTTTTTAATTTATTTTTCTAATCATTTTTGATAAACTAGCTGAGTACATTTGGTGGAAGAAAATATTTAAACACTACTGGGGCTAATATTTGTTTGCACGTTGTCGATGGGAAAAGTTTTTAAGGAATGAGATAAAAAACCCGTACATAAATATATTAATGAGCGTTTCTTCTAAGCTCTTACTTTATATGCTCAAGCCCATCTTTTAGCTTAACTTCTATTTAAAAAGTTGAAAGAAACTAGGAAATCCCTGCAGAGAACAGCCAGCCACACTTCTGAATTTCAATGTCTCCTTCTAGACGAGCGCCTTTGATTTTAAATGGTAACGTTGTTGCTTTAATCAGGAGACAATCCTTATATATTAGTTGTACTCGCCTATAATTGTAAGAGCTAAATGATACACAAAACTGGATACACATCTTTGCAGGCCGATTAATGGGGAGGACTGAAAGCAAAAGTAAACACTAACCTTACAAAATAAAAGAAGTTAAAAGATAAGTGTTAAGGACCTTTTTCTTTTTGGAGAATAAAACAAGATTTAGTAGCTTTCCACTTAATTTAAATGAAAAGAATCGCTACCTTACATATTGCACTGATAATGCGGGGGAGAGCGAAAACAAAACTGTCTTTGTAGCAGTGACACCTCCTATAGTTGTTGTGAAGAAACTTTTCCCCTTGGTATCTACTAACCAATTCTAATTAATGCTGCACATTCCTCCACTGAAATCATTTAATGCATAACAAGGGGGGTTAAAAAAAAGAGAGAGAGAGAGAGAGAGAGAAAGAAGAAATTCTCAATGCTGATGATTGCCCTGTTCGAATTATGGGAGTGAAAGCCCGGGCCCCCTAACCTACTGTCTATAAAGCAGAGCTTTGAAAGAGAGCTGCGACCTACAAAAGCTGTCAATCTCCCTTGCCCCGAAAGCCTGGGTTCACATGGATTCAAGTGACAGCCCTCCTCCCCCGCACACAATACATCAATCTGTCTCTCCCCCGAGCACCCACAGCCCATTGTGCGAGCCGCAGGTGCCTAATGTAGCACCCATGGCCGCCCCCCCGGCCCCCCCCCGGGAACCGGCCCGCACAAAGGGGCCCGGGCAGGCCGGAGGCGGGTGCGCGGCCGCGGGCAGATGCGCAGGGCGCTGCTGCTGGCGGGGGGCTGCCGGCAGGCGCTCGGGCCCCGACTTTTTCGGGGGGCCGCCTCTGCTTCGGAGCGGCGGCCGCCCCCGCTTCGGCCAGCCCGCTCACCGGCCAGCGGCGGGGGCCGGCGCGGGCGCTGGGCGCGGGTGGCGGCACCCCGGCGGACAGGGCGGGCGTTGCAGGCGGAGGGCGGCCGCCCTGAGGCACCAGGCACTGCAGAGGCAGCGGCCGCTCCCGCCCGGTGCAGGGATCCGCAAAGGGGCCCAAACTCTCTTCCCGCCATCTCGATGGGCCAACGAGCCCTCGGGCCGCCTCTGTGCCGAATTACCGGCCTCTGTTCAGCACAAGGGCAGAGCGGGCACCCAGCTGCCCGGGCACTGAAGGGCTGCGCTGCTGGTGGCCCTGAAAGCGACCGACTGCCCGTTTGATACGGGGCTTTGGCCGGCGAAGGTCTGGCCTGTGACAGCGTCCCAGGCTTTCTGTAAACCGGGAGTAAGCTGCTTTGTCACTTGACGTCTCCGTTGCCTCTATGTAAAATGGAGTGAAGGTTTTTCTCTTCTATCCACTCCTTTCCTTGTTGATAGGAACTGTAAAACTGGGGAGATGGAGATGTGTCTGTGTGACTGTACAATGCCCAACACAGGAGGATATTTCTGCCATAAAACAAATTAGCGGCAAGGGTAATGTAGACGATGAAGAAGACGTGCATCCTATTCTACATCCTGCTAGTGCACAGTGATAGAAGTGGCACTGGTTCATCTTCTGCTGCTTTCCATGCCTGAACTGTGAATATCCCCCCCCCCCCCCCCCCGCCCCTTTAGATCTGCATTATTGAGTCAGGTTTGGAGAATGCAGAGGATAGCCATGGAGCTTCATGTGTCAGGAAACTGCACAAGGGAACTGGATGTGGAGAAGAGGAAACTCCTCCACGCACATGCCATTACAAGTGGTGCGTAGCTGGCTATTAATGTTCATTTTTTTCCCAGCACTTACAGCACAGGTCTTCTATTCTGATCTTTTTCAGTGGAAGTACATCGCCTGCTCCTGAGTAAGCCAAGCAACCTTTTAAGCCCAGAAGTTACTCAATAACCTTGCCTTTACTGAAGTTAAAATTTGCATGAAATAAGCGTCTGTCAATTCCCTTTTATAGATATCAAAAACAAACAAGCAAGCAAACAAAAAATAACAGCACAAGCTTGACTTCTTTAAGTTCCTTTCCAGACCATTTTGTTCTAAAACATCCCAGCAAGTCTCCCTTTCTCATTGCCAGTGACACAGCTCCATTATTTCAGAGCTGCACCCTCCCCTGCAGGCTTTGCTGGGTGGTGGGGACATCCCAGAGCTCAGTAGCATGGCTGCTGTAGCAGCGTGACTCCTGCAGCACTGAGTTGAGTGCAGGCTAATTGCTGAAGTATCATCTCCTTTGCTTTTGGTGAGGCTTTGCTTCAGTGATTGCAAATTAAAGTGACACTGCAATTCAAGTCAGCACAATGAAATGATGCTCTCACTGCTTTGATCTTGGTCCTTAGATAGATAGCTTCTTAAAAATAAAAAAGGAACTGCTAACTAATTTGGTAGTAAGCATCAGTCAGAGATCAAAAATGTCAAAGTGCAGAGCCTGCTTGTAGGTGTGATGATAACATCTGTAGGTGAAGACAGGTAAAAATGTTCTGATTCTCCTGCAGCAGCTAAGTGTGTTCCACTTTGCTAGCTGAAGAGCTACGGTTCAACTTTCAGTTCAGATGGATGTTTTGAAAACACCAGCCAGAGCTGGGGCTGAGAGAAACAGCAGTGCAGCCCAGTCCAAGCCAGCCAGGTGAGCCTAGTGGCAAAACTGTTTATTTTGAGGAAAAAAAATCACAGACGTAGGATGCCAGCTCTGCTGCAGCAAAGAAAGAAGCTGAGCGTATGAGCAGAAAGAGTTTCATGGCTGTTAACTTGTTCTCAGTTTGGACTGACAGAGTCCCTTCAGGCAGATTTTGAGGCTCCTGCCAAAATATATGACAAAAGCAAATATAAACTGGCATTGGCTTGTCTCAGCAATTTCTTATAGTATGAGATCAAATGATCATGTTGTCTGATACTTACGGTTTTCTTCACTTGCCTTCAAGACTAGATGAGCGGATTATTTAGTGTATCAGAACATGGAAAAGCTCAGCTGTTTCAAGTCGGGCTTTATCTACAACAGGTTCCTACAGACGTCAACAGTAAAAATTCTCTAGCTTCAAGTGTAGCACCAAGCCATTAAATTGGAGACTTACAGCAATTCTCAGCTTTGCTTCTGGGAATGTTGCTGTCAAGTAGCAGCTTTTGTTTCCTTTTCAGGGCTGAGTCAGCTCCAAAGTACCTTGAATATTCGGTGTTTAATACAGTTCATTAAAGACAGGAATGCCCACCCTTTGCTAGGACAGGGCAACAGTGCAAAACAAAAAATTACATGGGTAGCATCATACTTTGCTTTCCTTGTTGAACTCAGTCTTAGCTTTTAAATTCTTGTGGCCACAAATGACATGCAAATGTTTCCTTGAAGCCAGCATTTCACCAAAGATTTTAGAGAGAGACACCCTTTTGCCTTGAGCAGGGGTTCAACCAGGCAAAAAAACCCTGACATGCCTGATCTCTCTGTCGTGGTTATCTGCGCAAGAAGTCAGGGTCTGGCAGTCCTGGCTAAACAGTGCTCTGCGTCAAGCTTTGTTCTCCTGAACTTAAACACCTTAGGAGAAGTTTAAATCTATTCCCGATACAGGAAAAAGTAGTCTAAATATGTCACCTCTTTTTGAAGGTAGGTGCTATCACTGAACAATAAATAAAAAAAGACTAGGCTAGCTCTTCAAAAGACCTTTCTGCTTCTTTCTTATATAAGCAACCCCTTGCACACACGTAAGTTAAAAATAAAGGCAACAGCCTGGACACTAAGATGAGCTTAACCCATCCGAAGTACAATTTGCAGTAAGGAGACTGGAACTGAACTATGGAAGTGATTCATTAGCCATATATTCAGCTCCAGCACAGTGTTGCAGACAGTTACGCTGGGCCTTAATTGCCTCTGTTAACATCATATTCTAGAGCTCATTAGTGATAAACAATGTGTATTAATATAATTCAGAGAAGAACTAAAGATTAAGGTGGAAATCCATTTGCTGTGATGGCCATTAGTCTATTCAGAGCTGTTGAATGATGCTTGAGAACCTAATATGAATTGGGAGAGTCAATATTTCATCAGGCAGTTCCTCTCATCTTCCTGTGAAAAGTTCTTTGTCTAAAAAAAGTTACTTAATGAAAAGTGCATGCTTGAAAAGGACACATACTAAGTACTGCTCTATTGGTCTCCTCAACAGTTTAAATTATAAAGAGTAGATAAGGCCAATTTTGGGACTGTTAGAAGCACGTCCACTTTAGGAAGCTTGTGCTGCTTGTCACAGTGGTAAATTTGGCCCAGTGTTGCCAGCTTAAGTGTTTTCAGATGTAGAGAATTCTCAGCTTCGGTTCCATTTCCTGGCTCCAGACAGGTCTCTTTTTTTTGTAAGTGACTATACGCTGGGATTTCTCCAGCTGTGTCTGACTTGACAGCACAATTTGTTACTCCTTGTTCTTAATTCATAGTAGGGAGATCCCACAAATAGCCTAGCATCAGATGAACATGAAATGTGCCTGTAGCACAAATAGTCTTGTTCACACTCAGAAGCTGTTGTAGAGTAAGTTCACCTGCTCCCTCCCCCACACTATTTCATTTCCCCTGTCTTCCTGAGTGCCAGCAAATGTCCATTTCTCTTTATAACTTTGCTTTGAATGGCTTTTTCATTAGGATGTAGAAGACCCACATTGCTGCTAGCCTGTGAGATCTGAGGAACAAACATGGTGCAGGTGACACAAAGACACAAGCAGCAGCTTCAGTCCTGCGGTGGGGCTCCTATTCCCGGGTCTGGAGAGGTAAGTCACACCCGTCCATCTGGTGTTCGTTCTCCCAAGTAAGGGGAGGGAGCGTATCAAGTAGAGGGGGGGAATGGGATCCTGTATATTTGAATGGGAGCCCAGGTCTGGTGTAGAAGTTTGTAGGGAGGTCTGGAACATCTTGTGAGAGTTCAAATGAACTTGAAAGAATGGAACTTAAAGTCTTTAAGGTTAAATTTGAGAAACTGCCTGGTTTTAGTTAATAAAAAAAAAATAGTAGAGCGGTAGTTTGAGTATTGAGTTACTTATAAAACAGGATAACTGGAAAGGAGGCCTTTCTCTGTGTGTTTATAAAAGGCCTAGCAAGATTTAACAGCTAGAAGCAGAAATTTGCTACCTTCAGGAAGGTGCCATTTCTTACCAGTAAGGGGATTGTACACTGAGAGCTCTTGCTTGGGTGAGGTCATAGAGTGTCATTGTTTGGAATACATCTCCAAGACATACTTTATTCAACTTCTGGGAAAAATTTTGTAACCTGTATACACAGGCGGTCAGGCTAGGTGACCCTAATGCTGCCCATCATAGACCTCAGAACCCAAACTTCTATGAAAGTTGGAAAAGTGCTAGAAAATCTGCTGGATGAAATTGCACGTGATTTCTCTTGATGAGTTTCACGTATGAATTGCCTGTCCCTCACCAAACAATCTCCTACATTTTTTCGGTTGCTATCTGCAATATGGTTCACCTAAAGAAATTACCCCAGCCCACACCTGAGGAAGTCAGCATAAAGGTTTCTGTTATAAGAGATCACCTATTCCTGATGCTGAGTGCCTGCAGCGGTGTTTAGGGTGATAATTGCTAATCTCAGCACAATGATCCCACGTTTAGCCTGGTTTCTTATTTATTCTCCAATGTATTCATTTCTTTCTCTTTGCAGGGGCATTAAGAGGGCACTTCAGTTTACAGGAGGCAGCCCAGCTGATGGGTGCATCTGCCTTTGCCAAACCTCCGGACTTTTCAGAACACAAAATGCCTGTTACCCTTCTCACTTCGCTCTCCAAAAGGCTCTAGGTGTCCAGTGCCCACCGCTAACCCTGTCTTTCCTTCTCCTAGCTGAGAGCTGGATCCAGTTTGTGGCTGGGGAGGGGGCCCTTGCCCAGCACCTGGCTCCCAGCGCGCAGCTCTCTCCTATTTGTGGGCCGGGAGCGCCACCTGCCGCAGGTACCACACTGAGCAAGAGGCTTTTGAGGCAGGCAGGAGCTACCTGTAATAACTTAACCCAACCTCACCTCCAGATTTTTTTCAGCGGCTCAGCTTGAGGCTAGAGCTCAAACACTGCCCTCATCAGCTGTCACTGATGACCGGGGTGCTACAGGAGGAGAAGCGCCTGGGATTACTACAGTTTGTCTAGGAAAAGGAATTCATTGCACGTGAGTCCTCTTCTGTTTCGATTTTTGAAATGTAAAGAAAATTTTATGTTATATTTTATTTTGTTTTTTGAGAAGCAGCACACTTTCAGATGTCTATAATACTGACATCATGCAAAACTGCATGATCTAAAATGAGTACCAAAGATGCAGTTCTGATATTTTTGTAACCTAAGCCTTTAGCGGATCATTTCAGCAGGTAGAGAGCAGCTAATTGCCACTATTACTCAGAAGAAAAATCTTAATTTACACCAACCATTAATTTTCTGTTTTAAATGCTGAATGGCAAAAAATAATCTGTTAAAAATGATCTGTCTGTGAGTCGGGACCCTCTCTGCAGCATATGGTCTTGCTGACTGTCAGAGCCCTGAGGGCACTAACAGGCCTTAATGGCCCTGAGCAGCCTCACCTGGGGCCTCCTCTCCACACCCTGCCCATAGGCTCAGGAGCCCATTTTAATCTGAGCCCTGGACTTGCAGTGTCTGCCTGAACTGCTCTGCAGAAGAACTGGTCTCTGGCTCAGCCATAGCCATACCTTGGTTGCCTCTTGGGCCCTGATCTGTAGACTCATGTCCTGGACCAATCTGGTATCTGTCTTATCACCATGGACCTTGCCTGGCCATCCTAGGGCTGTGTTTGATGCTGGATATTTTTACTGGACCTGATCCCAAGCTGGGGGTGGCAGGGTGGGTCCTGGCTGGTAAGGTCCTACCATGCTGGCTGGGTTATCCCCTTGGGTCCTGGCTTCCCATCCCTTGGAGAGCAGCTGGTCTTTGCTGCAGCCTAAAAATGATCAAACAGGTGAGCTAAAATATACTAGTTTATAGCTGCTATGTGCTATCAAATCTTAGTAGAGACCAGGTTGACATGATGCAGTTTTAATATAAATGCTGATACCTCTTCATTCTTTTGTAGAACTCATCTCAGACAATTGTGAAGGAGAAGAAATTGTATTTCTAAGGTGCAATTTAACTGCTGCTGTGATAAGACGCCGGCAGTTGTGCTACAAGCCCTGGGTTGTCTTCCCTGCCCAGCAAAGCCTGCAGGCTAGGATGTATTTCAGAAATAACACATCTGTATGAGGAGAAAAGGAGAATTGCTGGGGCAATATCACTGTTGCAGAGCAAAAGTGACATGGAAAGAAAATGACAAATTACAAAACTCAGTCCAAGCGAGGAGGTCACAAGGACACCTCTAAGTAGTCAAACATTGAAGATTTTTAACATCTTGTCTGTAGACAAAAGTATGTGAAAACAGGCAATCAGCATGTTTACAACTGCTGCACCTCTTGACCATAGCTGGCGTTACAGAAGTCTACTTGGATTTCGGGCTAGAAGACTTTTCTACCAAAGTGGCAAAAAGTAGTCCAGAAGCGTGGTTGGATTGTACTGAGTGTATGAAAGGATTAAATCCATGCAAGGATGTGTTGGAGTGGGATACACCGCTGTATTTAGAGATATTTCAAATAAATGGCACCTCCCCCTTGCATGAGATCCTCCCTTTAGTTTTATTACCCTGATTCTCCTCTCACCACCCCCTCACAACCAGATGTACCTGTGTGAGATCATCTTCCAGACCTGAGAGAGATGGAGGAGTCCAGTATGACTAGGATAGAAGGAAGGATGTTGTGTTGCATTGTTGCAGTACTCTGGAGGAGGTGGTGGAGTTGAGCAGTGGCAGAAGGCTCTTATCTGTGTTGGTCTGTGGAGTCCTGGACATGGAATTAAGTGGCTTGTTGGGTAAATGTGCCAGTGCCTCCCTGGGGCTCTGCCAAACCCTGTCAGAAGTGATTTTCAGAGTTAGTCTCCTGCTACTTGCAACTCAGTGGCCCTGATGCCCACCTCCTGCTGCACAGCCAAAAATCCCATGTCGATCCATGCCAAGTCCTATATCTCACCAGCTCTGGCCTTGTTGCTGTTTGGTGGTTCAGATCCCTTTGCATCTGGCACGTCTCTGCGTCCTTTGGCTTCTTTTTGATCTATGGCACTGAAATGGAAGCAGTGGTTGCCTGAAGTGGCTTTCTGAAAGAAATATTGCCCAGCTCCAAAGGAGACAGAGCAGAAGAAGATTTGAGCACAGAAAGATGCCCAAAACCCAACCCCCAACTTGAAAGAGCTGAAGTGTAACCTAACAGAACTGTTGGCTCTTCTGCTTTTGCCATTGTTGTCACCTGGCAACGCAAAAGCCTCTGATGGGCAGAGCTATGTCCTCTGTAGCAGCCAGGGGTAAGTGAACAGCACTGCCGTGTTGGATATTTTTTTCTTGGTCTCACCAGGTGCTGCAGGTGCATGTGCTTGTTGACCCTAGAGAAATGCCTGAAGCAGGGGCACTGCAGATTTGCAGGAGGCTGGGGATAATGCATTACCAGATAAGCTCTGTGTTGCTCAGATTTTTGCTCCACCTCAGCTGGAGCTTTTTGTTCTGGAGAAAGACTAAAACTCACCTCACTGAAGTGGGAAACAGTCCAGGAAGCAGATGCATCAATGTCTTTCCATGGAGACCTAAACATTGTACAGAGATGTTTTACCTGGCCCTCTGAACTCAAGAGTCATACTGTGCTGGTTTTACTTAGGCTGAAAGCAGTCCCATTTGCACACCATGGTAAGCAGCTGTCACTTGTTCTATTGGCCAACAAAATCCCCTCAGAGAATAACACCACTTTGAGTCTTTGGTCTGATGCTGCATCCGGAAAGGTCAAAATTTCTGTCCTTAGAACGTAAGCTTTCCATGAAGCTTTAGAAGTACAGGTATCAGTAATATAAATACTCTGAGCAACTTTGTAACCATTCTCTTAGCAGTTGTGCTGGTACCAATCTTCAGCGTGGAAACCCAACTGAAGCAGAGGAAACCAGAAACCAGTGCTGGTTAGCTGTGTTCAGCTCTGCCTCTAATGAGGGCAGAGTACTAAGATCAACACTTTGCTGTCAACTTCTGCCCATCTTTCTTTTGTATACCGACTATTGAGCAGAATGTAGTTGTACAGTTGAGGGTCAGCCGAGGGAGTTGCTCTGGATGGACGATGAATCAGTCTGTGAGTGCCTAAAACCAGGAAGATACTGACATTTGGAGCTGCTTTGCTACTTACTGCTTTACAAGGTATGTGAATTCTGGAAATTACTTTTTCCCCTCATGTTGAGCCACTTGTGAACCAAAAGGTAGACCAAGACAGCAAAAAGGATGAGCAGCAAAATGATAGTCACTGTGAAGAGTATAGAGTCGTTCTGAAATCCAGGATTGTCCTGTTCATGATTCTTCAAGGACACCCCTGCAAAATAATGAATCAGTGTTAGTTTATATAAAAAGTGCATCATGTTGTAAAAACGTAAGAGTAGCAGGACTGGATTATGGAGAACCCAGGCACAGTGGTGTGTGCATTACTGACATGGGGAAATGGCATTTCAGCCTCTCTCGGATGCCATCTGGCATTTACATCCAGTGCAATGCATTGAAAAAATGCCTATATTGTTGTATTCTGTGCTCTATTGCTTTAGGAAGAGTTTCTCCTCTTCTCATCCCCACACTTTCCTGCACTGGGAAGAAGTGGACCAGGAGCTTATTCCCAGCAGCAAAACCCAGAATTGCTGGGGCTATGCTTGGCAGGTGATTTCCAGTCTGCAGTGATGACAGGATTGGAGACTGAGCATGCCACTTTCCAGACCCACATTTCTCCTGAAGATCTGTTTCTAAAGTATTCTTTGCTTTGAAATGGACTCATATTCTTGTTTTGCTGTGAGATGCTTCTTCCAGGCACCCATGGAAGCATGGTATCTTTTTGGTAAGTCATAATTAGAAAACGTTAGAATGGGAGAGGAGTTTTTTAAGCTACAGTATGTACCTTCTCTTGCCTCAGGTGTGGTGAAATCATGCACAACAGAACTAAGCAAAAGCAATGTCAAGCCTGAACAGGCAGCCATGCTTCCCTGTAGTCCCAAAGCCTGCATGCACAAATGATGCCCATCCAGCACCCACAGGACTCACATCAGCCCTGTGGTGCTGTGACATCCACTGGCACATGTAAATACCTTTGAGGTTGTTATGAAATCTTGGATGTGGGCATGACCTGCTAGCTCACTCGAGCTCACACCTAACAGAGCTTCTCTCTGTGTTACCAATAGGTGTTTTTCTACCGTGCTTTGCCATGTTTCATGGCAAGATCATCTTTCAGAGGCTGTGTGGATGGGCTTATGAAGAGAATCAAGAAAACTGGGGAGGATGCACAGGATGAGGCTAGAAGAGTATTTGGCTCCACATATTTAACCACAGTAAAAAGGTAAGTGTAACACCATGTGAGGGAGTGTTTACATTGGTGCGTCTGCTTTATTTTACCCTGTGTTAGCCAAACCCATTATTTTCACCTAAGAAATAGAGGCAGTTGTCACCCTCCCTTACTTACAGAGTAAGGCAATGCCCTGGCAAGGCAGCAAAACCCCTGTCTCAGCCAGGATCCAGCTGTAAAAGAGGAAGGAAGATAAACTAATCTGGAATTTCCTGTATTGTGAAAGAGCTTGTAGGCTTTGAGTTTGGATTTGGTAGTAGCTGAATTAGCTCATGCATCCTTTAGGAGGGAATCATCCATCTTAAAGCACCTTACTCTAAAAAAAGAGCTTCCCCGATCAGGCAGCCCATGTGGCACAAGCAGCAAATAACTGCATGTCCCGTTGTGTGATTCCCCCATGATTTTCCCCAGAGCGCTAACGGGAGCGTAGATGAGAGCACAGGAACTTTGCAATGATCTTTGGTTCTTCTGCCATCGTGTGGCTGATGGATGCAGGGCTGGTTATCCGCTGTGCATGGTAAGAGCTTGATTCCCTTGGTAGTGGCAGCTTAATGAATAAAAGGTCTTCTAGTAAGGACTGGCTGTGAGCTTTCTCCCTTGCCTCAACCCTCTGTCAGGAAAAAGGGGATTTACAAGACACGGGCAGCTCTCCACGTCCTGCCAGAGCAGGGGAATACTGGGAAGGGCTCCTCAGGTTGGGGTGGAGGAATTTGAGATCCCTGTCGCAGCAGAGTCTGGGGTGCAGGGCATGGACAGCCTCCAGCCACTGAGCTGTGCAGGCTGTTGCTGCGGGGGGCTGGTGGGGAAGAGCACATGCTTTCTTCAGCCACCCCGGAGACACAGCAGTGCTTCAGCTATGCCCTGCATGGATCCTGCAGAGGGGAGCAGAGTCCCCACTGGGACTGCTACAGAACAGGGTGTTAGAAAGCCAAGTCAAGTGAATGCCTGCTAGCACAGCCCATGGGAGTTGCAGAGCAAAGAAAGGCAGAAGCCATTCCCAGTGTCGAGGTTCTTGCCAGCAATATCAAGGTGGCAATGACTGCAGTGTGAACAGGAGCATGTGTGAAAGCACAGGGAACAAGCCCTTAGGGGTGTGATGGGGTCTCAACACTGGCATCCCAATCCGTGTCATACACAAGTAATCCTGGTTAAACCACATGGGCACTGGTGTTGGTGCATGTGTGTGTGTGCGTGTAAATGGATAAAATCTGTGTAAGAATGCACACGAGTGAGTTAAATCATGTTATCTGGAGCTGCTGTAAATAAATAACACTTCTACAAGTGCTACAAGGTCACCCCCCCCCCCCCCCAAAGGAACAAAAAGCAGATGGAGTCTTCAATTTCCAATATTTATTCATATTAAAACAGTGCTACTACTAGTACTGATTTATGACAGTGATTTATGGCCTTGCAAATAGAATGTATTAGTGTAAGTAGTTAGAGTTATACTTTCATCACTTTTGTAAAAAGGAGAGCACAAGGTGGTACAAGAACAACATTTGTAAAGGGGGTAGGAGGAAGGGAAGGAAACAGAGGGAGGACGCTTCCTTCCCAGCTGTGATGCACTGAGAGTAGTGATGCAGCTGGGAGATGAATGTGACTGTCAGCTGCTGCCTCTCAGCACTGGCAGCACAGCAGTGTGATCTTCCCAGCAAGGACCTGGGTGAAAAGTACAGGATGAGGAGCCATGTGAGCTGTCCTTTTGTATGCTGAGAGCTGGGATTCTTCTGCTGTGTCTTAAATTAACAAAGTGTTGCTTTGTCTTAGCTGTGGCTTTCTCCAAATCTCATTCCCAAGAGCAGAAACGATGCAGCATGTTGCTAATGTGGAGTTCATGCTCAGCTGTTCCTTAGGGAACAGCTCCACAGTGAGGGGAGCACAGGCTGCTGGAGGCAGAGCATGAGGGTGTGTCCAAATGTGCTGTGAGAATTACATGCTTTAGGCCTGCTTCCTTCCTTCTGAAGACTTTTACTGATGGGTAATGAATGCAAACTCCAGTGACTGCTTCTTCTGAAGGGTTATCTGGAAAACAAGCTCACTTACTTCTTGGTGCTCCAGCTGCAGTATCCCCAGATGGCTCCAAACAGCAGGTCAGAACATGGGCAAAGGTGAGTTATGTGTTCTTCAACAGCAAGTACCTGTAAGTCCAAAAATGCACTTGGGCATCTTGGAGCAAAAGGAATCTACATCCCAGCTTGACTATGCCAGCTGGGGTGATCTGGCAAGCAAAGCTATGCCACAGCCTTCCCTTGGTTGGGAGGAAAGGCTCCAGTTGCTCACAGAAGCTAAGCACCAACTGCTTTTTGAAGTAAGGCAACAAAAACTGTCTTCTAGTCCTGGGGAGAATTAATTCATCTGGTGAGAACAGCTAGGACACAGCACCCACCTCCTGCTTGAGCATGCTTTGCCCAGCACTGTGTGTGAGTTGACATGCTGGTATCTGGCACAGAAGTGATGCCACGGGGTCTGTACTGGCCACTGCCAATGGAGCAGGTGATCCTCAGCTCTCCTAGGATTCTTCTGTCTCTGCACAAGGCAAAAGAAACATTGCTTCAGAGCTTCTGCTGTGTACACATCTCCTCCTTGCACTGCCTGAGGGCAACTCTTCCCTACAGAGATTTTTAGATGCGTTGTACAAATCCTGCCTCACCTCCTTAAAAAGGTTTTATTTTCTCTGCTCTGTCTCCATTACTTCTGTTACAGATTTCCCAGTGCTCTACACAAACAAATGCAGAGAGGAGGGGGAGGGAGGAAGAAATGAAATCAGGAGAACTCAAGACAGTTTTTCATTGCCTTGCCCTACCATAAGCACCACAACAGGGTAACAAGCCAGGAAAGTAAGATTTACAAGAAAAGCAGCTACACTCCTGTACGCAGAAGCTAGAATAAACAAATTATTTTTAGCAGGCTATTAAGTAAAGTGGATGCTGAGAAGTGCAGGACAACAAGGAGCAGCACTAAGAGTAAGGGGTGAGGTAGCCTCCCTGTGCTTTGCCTAGCACACAACCAACACTGATTGAGTCAAGACTGGGTCAGCTGCTGACAAGTCCATGTCAGCTTGTCTCCTGCCCATGGGACTTTTCCCAAAGCACTAACTAATCAGAGCAACTGCTCCTTAAATGTTAGTTATGGACCTTCCCAGGAAGCTTTGTTTGCCAAGCTGCTCTAACTCACTCTGCTGCATGTCACAGCTATCCACCTAGCAGCCCTAGTCACTGGGCCTTAGGGGCACCACCTCAAGGACTGCTGAGTGCCCTGCTGGGATCCCTCATTTCAGCCTCTGGGAAGTCAGTGGTTGGGTTCCCAAAGGTAGATTAGGGTTTAGATTTGTTCACTCACCAGTGCGGGGCACTTCTGTATCTTCTGACACTCCTTGTCTGGGTTGGGCTTGTGGTCCTCACTGAGGCTTAAAGCTCTTTCTGTCTTTATTGTATCGACACAGCATCATCTGTGTTGGTACAAGGCTCTTGTGAAGAAAAAAGAGCAAAACTGCAGCCAGAAGAACATAACTCTTGAGCAAGATTTCCCAACGGCAGTTCCCTTGCCTGTACCCATTCATTTATTGCTTACAACACAAGACCCAGTTTCATCCAGGACAGCATCATTTCAGTAACATGGTAAGTCTTTAAACAGATGGCACCTATGATCTCCTAAGGACAAAGGCTGACTTGGTGCCACGTCTTGGTCCTTTCAGCACCACACAACATGTATTTACACCCAGGGTACAGGACAATTCTACAGAAAGCTTCACAGTCTTGCTCTGGCAGTACTCAGCCAGCTGCCAGTGCTACAGCCTGCAACAGTCAAGCTGGACGCAGCCAGCTGGGTTCACAGCAAAACACAAGGACAGCTCATGCTTCCTTCGCCCTGGTCAGAACTGAGATGTAGCCCAAGAAATACAAGTGTTTATACCTAGTGGCTCGATGGCAGTTTAAGAAGTTCTTTGTGTTGTTGTGGTTTAACCCCAGCCAGCAACTAAGCACCACGCAGCCACTCACTCACTTCCCCTCTTCCCCCCCTGCCAGCGGGATGGGTGAGAGAATCGGAAAAAAAAGTAAAACTCACGGATTGAGATAAGAACAGTTTAATAGAACAGGAAAAAAAGAAACTCATAATGACATGATAACACTAATTAAATGACAATAGTAATAATAAAAGGATTGGAATATACAAGTGATGCACAATGCAATTGCTCACCACCCACTGACCGATGCACAGTTAGTTCCCAAGTGGCGATCCCTCCACCCCCGCTCGCCGCAGTTTATATACTAGACATGACATCACACGGTATGGAATACCCCTTTGGCCAGCTTGGGTCAGCTGTCCTGGCTGAGTCCCCTCCCAACTTCTTGTGCCCCTCCAGCCTTCTTGCTGGCTGGGCATCAGAAGCTGAAAAATCCTTGACTTTAGACTAAAGCACTACTTAGCAACAACTGAAAACATCAGTGTTATCAAAATTCTTCCATACTGAACCCAAAACATAGCACTATACCAGCTATTAGGAGGACAATTAACTCTATCCCAGCTGAAACCAGGACGGGTGTCCAAAAGTTTCCTCTTCACACTTTTCTCCACCCTGATACTTTCCTTTCAGAAAAGGAAAACAGTGACTATGCTCCAGCTGAAACACCTCAGACCCGTCTCCTTTACTTCAGCCAGTGATGCACCATGTCCAACATGATGGTACACCTCTCATACCCAGTGGGGTGCAGCTGTGAGCCCAGGTTATAGCCTAGACCCACAAGGTAAAATACACAGGGGATTCATGACATTATTCCCTACAGTTTCAGAAATATGCCTATTTAACAGGTGCCTCCTTTTTTCTGATAAAGCTGTCCTGCTGACAGTGCCATGAAGGGCATGGAGCAGCACATCTCAACAGCTGTGCAGTGATTCGCAACTGGCTGCAGGTACCCTCATGCCAAGAGGCTTTCACCTTATTTCTACCCCTCTGCCACCACTCAGTGCATGGTCTATATATACGCAGACCTGCTCTGAGTACACAACACTCACTGCAGAACTATGTCTGAAAAAGCTCACTACCCTGCCTGACAGCCACAACTGCAAGGTATAAAGAAGATGCACGTCCTTCACATAGCTATTCGCTTCGTCTCACCTCTAGGACATTTCTTACTCAGTAGATTGAATAGGTCCATTTTTCTGACAGCCTCTTTTTCCTGAAACAGAAAGGAAGACACACAGTGCTCCAAACCACACAAAGAACCGCAAGTCTCTATGCCCAAACATTTAAGTAGTTACACACACAAGCACTAAAAGCTTCTTCATAACTTCTCCACTCCAGAAGGTGAAGGACGGAAGAGAGGTTGCAGACCATGACTTAGCTTAAAAGCAGCTAAACATTTCACCCCAAGGGCATTGCAACTCCAGAGCCCCTCCCCAGCATTACACAGACATCAGTCCACAGATCCTGGAGCTCTCCACAGAGCACTTACTGCCACTGTGCTGCAGACAAGAGGCTCAGATCACTCAGCAAATGAACATCTCAGAACACACTTAATTTAAAAGCTAAATTTAGTATCAGGATGATGCTTGACAGTGTTTCTTTAATAAAAAAGTTATGTTATTTGCCCAAAGATTTATACCTTTCAAATGAGAATTTGATACCTGATGATATCTCTTTTTCAAGTACCTATGCTTTCCATTTCTACAATTACCATTTTACCTACTATAAAATCCCAAAGGCCGTATTAACTTGAATTGAACTGAGAACCTTTGAATATCCATGCTTAAGTTCAGGTACACGAGGCACAAAAGCCAGCGATGTTGCCCCGCCAGCTTTCTTGTGGAGTCAGCAGTGCTCAGTAATTCAGCTACTCAAAATGAGACATAATAATCCACTCCTGTGACTTGCTGAAGGACACAGAGCAGAGCTAAGGGTTCACTCTGAGTTTCCCAGCAGCTAACACACACCACACCAGAAAGCATGTTGTAGTAATTCAGCTGCTCAAACCAAGAGGGTTCAGCGTCACAGGCTTGGCTAAAGGAAAGAAGAGCTCTTCCACCGCTCTGTGATAACTGCCTTCAGTGGCTTTACTCTCTGCTTCTGGTGGGCTGAGCCCACTTCCATTTGGGAGGGTAGAAGGTACAACCATCAGGGCCATCATTCTAGATGACATCTGCATCCTGCGAGTCTTCAGTTTCACCTTTCCTCTCTGCTGTATGGCCCTGTGTCCCCAGAATGCCCACTGTCTCTAATGGGAAACCAGGCAGACACACAAAAAATGAAAGTTCCCTATCTCCCACCCAAGCTCAGCTGACACCAGTAACTGCTTTGCTTCTGAATACCTGCCTCTAGCCTTACAGCCAAGAGAACCCCCTTGCCCTGCAACAGCACATTTGATGCCTTGTGCTGATGAATTATACTTTATGACATGAATTTCAAAAGCGCCCCAAGGTTATCAGCTATAAAAGCAGCTGATATGACAGTGGAGGTTTATCCAAGCATTGCTCCAAGCCATGAGACTGGCAGCTCATCAATAGGGAAGGAACACTAGGCACTGAAATGCTTCAGATCAAACAACACATCCTTAAAGAGGATGCTAAAAATAGAAAAGCAAACCTGCTCTTTCCAAAATGCACAGCTCCCTTAGTGCTGCTGAACATGCCCTGTTCCCAAAGCCAGCATAACAGATGGGTATTTGCACTGAAGTCAAATATGAAAGAGGCGTGTGTGTCTCTCACCTGCTTTCTTAACAGTCACTCAGCAGAGTGATTTGAGGTTATTGAAAAAGAAAGTGGCCTGGACCAAAAAAACCCTTCCAGAGACTCCCCAGCTCCTTCTGGGCACCTAATGGGGACCTGTGCTCCAAATGCAAATGCTACTAAGCTTCAGCAGCATTGGTAAGTCACCCAGGACTGGTAAGGCAGGGGAGTTGAGAGCACCAAAAAGCAGGAGGAGTGTTTCTCAGGACACTGCCAGCAATTCCCTCTCTACCAGAGGATGTAAATGCAAGTGGAATGAAGAACCAAAGCTCAGCTTTTATCTGGACTTACTCAGCTCAGTGCCAAAAGTACAAATCAAGTATGTATGTCTGAAAACTTTGACAAACCTTGTCTGTGTGTTCTTTGCTGCTCATCTTCTCTTCTTCCCAAGTTTTTTTCTTGTCTCCTTTCCCAGGGCTCCCTATGGAGAGCTACTCAGGAGTACAGGAAGCTGAAACAGAGAAGTGCAGATATCTGAGGACTTCTCTTTTTTTGTGGGAACTCGCCTGATTTCTAGCAGCTATTCCTTGTACATTGAAGCACTAGTCTAGGAACACAGACTCACACTATGAAGTGACTGAGCTGGCACTTGTCAGCTGAGACATAGTTGCTTGCCACATACACAAAGCTTCCTGCCACTGGGCTGATTGGATTCCCACCACCTGGATTCCCACCAGGCTGGGCTGGTTGACGCAAAGGCCTTTTGCTTGGTATCTTGAATTTGCACAGTGAATGACTGCCTCATCTGATGAGCATGGACCTGGGCCCTCAGCAGTGCGAGAGGGTTTATCTGCCACAGGGGGACTGTGCTTAGCTGGCAGGCAGCTCTTCATTCCCTTTTTCACTTTGCCCAGCCGTTCACTCCCAGGGTATTGGCCCCATTTTCAGTTAATAGCTCAAGTAGGTTCAAGTCAAGGACAGGTAGGTTCAGATCAGATTGTTTCCAATTGAGATTATTTTCTGCATTTTTAATAAAGTATGGTCACAGAGCACTTGCAGGATACTTTACTACTCTGAAAATGGACCATGCATTTGTACATATTTTAAAAGGTGGGACACAAATTAGCAGAAATGACATTCACGTGGCACCTCAACTCTCACCTCTGCCTGGAGACATGTTCCTCATGACACAGGAGTTACACTGAGCTCCTAACACACATTCACTGGCACAAGCAAAAGTCTTGCTAGACCAGCAGTGCAGGTCTGAAGAAGCTTGTGCCCGTGGCAGGACAGCAATAAAATTTAGGATGAGGTTCAGCTAACACTGTCCTCACTTTAGCAATCATTACATTTCCTTCACCCACAAATACAAGTAGCTTTCAGGACTAGCTTTCATGGCCCCAGGGTCACTATACTTCAGCAAACAGACCTAAATTTAACTCAAAGAACCCAAATTTAAATAAGCGAAGCATGAACAGCACAGAAAAAGTGAAAAAAATTGCTAGTTTGGACCCAAAATAGTCATTACAGTACTAACACAACAATCTACACTGGTGCAACTTGCCATGAAAGGCTCAAGTACCTAATGTGATAGGTCCCGCATTCCTACAGTCATTTGACCTTAACCCTGCCATATGGGACATGTCTGCATAAACCATGGTACTGTCGTGATGCATAAACGCACTGTGGGTGAGAAAGAACAATTAATCAGTATAAAATTTTGTGTTGTTTTTCAGTTGAAAAAGAAGTCTGGGAATTTGGAAGGCTGTTTTTTTAAAAGCTGCCTAGTACGTCAGGGGAAAAAAGAAGAAACGAAAAAGAGAATCAGCCTTTTGCATGTGATTCATGTCTAAAAACACCCACGCAGCTCATCACACTGACCTCAAAAGACAGAAATGCTGCAGCAAGACACCTCCAGAGAGGGAATCCATGGGCACTAAACCATAGTGAACAAAGAGCCCATGAATTATCAGCTCTTCAGAGTTAATCTGCCAAGCAAATATTAATACAATTAGTGCTGATCCCTGAGTCTCCTCATTTTCAAGTTATACTTGAATTTTTTGAAGGACGGAAACTTGTCACTGCCTTCAGCATATCTGAGCTGGGAGAAAAAAAAAAAAAAAGAGAATAACCTAATGAATCAAGGAACCATTTCTTTTCTCTCTATGTAAGCAAGCAGCAACTGGGCATGGCCAGAACGGCGGAGATGATGCTTAGCGTTGCTTTCGTCAGGCTGTTCCAGAAACACTGTTCTCTTGGCTCTCAAGAAGTGGTATTGCCCATGACTGCTTGCTGTGCTGTCTCAATCTGTCATATATCAAGCTGGTCTAGATTTACTGAGAAGGAAAGGACTGAAGGGCCTGTCATTGCCCTGTGCTCATGCTCTGCATGCCTGCACAGTAAAACTGTGCTCCTGAAGAATTTCATATGCCCCAACTTAGCTCAGCACAGTCCAGGCAAGAGGTTGCTCATGGCTCCCTGGAAGTGAAAAGGCTGCATATTAGGGTAAAACCTAGAGCAATAGGCCAGCCACTATCCCATCTCTGCAATCCTCATTGAATCCAACCAAAGAAAAATCCCCTCTTTCTTCATCCCAATTAGAACAGTAAAGAAGAAACCTACCGCTTGGATATCTACAGATGAATCTCCATGAATAATTATGAAATTATCATCTGTGATTTAGAGAGTGGTCAGATCCTAGAGGTTTTCAACCTCTTTTCCCGCTGCTTCATGTGTTCTCCAGCCAGTTTCTGATTTCTCCATAAATTTTTGGACTCCTTGTAAGGTGAATTTGTCCATGGAGGTAGAATCACTGGAGAGTTTGCACAGAGACCCTTGTTTGCTCAGTACACATCCAAGTTTCTAAATTGTAGCCCTCAGTGTTCAACCCAACCAATTCTTGCTAAG
This sequence comes from Harpia harpyja, assembly GCF_026419915.1. Lineage (NCBI taxonomy): Eukaryota > Metazoa > Chordata > Aves > Accipitriformes > Accipitridae > Harpia > Harpia harpyja. The sequence goes on from NC_068957.1 coordinate 12,243,151, forward strand.
AAACAAGGAGTAGACTGCAGCTATCTGTTGTGTGAGCACCATAACCAGTGGTGTTGAAGACATCTGTCCAGAAATGATGAACAAGCTGAAATACACTGTCCAGCTATGCAATCCACAGCAAGAATATCCAAGTGTCAGCCATAGCTTCAGCCCTCTGAAGATGGGAGAAGCCTCTATATCCTCAGGCTACCAGAGTCACAAGATATTCATATCTAAAAAGACAAATCCCTACTATGGCAGCCCAAGCACTGAGTCCCCAGCCCAGATCCCTCTGAAAAGTGTACTTCTTGGAGTTATTTTGGAATGAGACAACCTGCATATCAGAACAACTAGCTCTTACAATTCATTCATATCTTATCTGCATCCAGGATAGTTTTTCACATTTTTAACATGGTTAAACATTGTTCTGGGAAATTCGTGACCTAATACTGATTGTGGTTCAAAAATGATGTGTGCCTGAAGGTAAAACATCTTGTGAAAATATGGAACAATATCAACATGCAAAACTGACAACATTTTATTCCAAAAGATGAATGAAAACCAGTTATCAATACTCTAACATATCAGTTTAAACATTGTGTAAGAATTAATCTTTTACTTTCCAAATATAAACACTTTTTAGAATTAAAAAAATGTTTGTATAGAATAAAAATCATAAGAGGACATAAAATTCTATGTTTGAGAAAGCACCATAATAAGTCACAGGGCTGTCCACAAGTCCTAGTACATCACTTCTAACAGGAGCTGAAAGCAAAGGGAAGGAAGGTAAGAGCAAGGCCAGACTGTGAGATACTAATACTCTCTAATACTTTAAACCCTTTTCAGCTCCTGTGACTCTGAGGCAGGTGCAATTCCTCTGTCTTTAGCAGCCCTAGTAGGAATGTCTTTCATTAACTGACTTTTCTCCCCTTGATCCCATGTAAACCTTTGCCATCCATGATATCCCTTTGCAGGAAGATCTACAGTTCAACCACCGGCTAAGTGAAGAATCACAGCCTTTTGCTTGCTTCCAGACTGCTCCTATCAGTTTTATTTGATGCCTCCAGATGCTTGTAGTGGAAGAGAAGTCAACAGTCAGTGCCCAACCACTCCCTCTATTCCGCTGATATGTATACATGCTGTAGGCACATAGATGAGACATTGGAGTAGATATTGGATAGTATAACAGAACAGATATTGGAATTCAATATAACAATATAAAGTCTTTTGATAGACTGATAGGCTCCCCCCCTAAATTGTCACAAGGCAAGAAATTTCAAAGGCTGCATTTTCAACACTTCTGCATGAAAACCAATTTAAAAATAGCAGAATTTCCTTTGATACAAAAAAATCTGGCTTCTGCTAAGCAGTGCTGTTGAACAAGCACATTCTGTGGCATTTTTCCTCTATTGTTTCTTTCCAGAGACAAGCTCTGTGCTGTCCCCTTTTGAGGTGACATCTGTTACCAGTGAGAGGATGCGACAGGCAGTTTAGAAGTTTCCTTTTTCACCTACTTAAGAAAGGAGAGCTCTGAAGCTTGCAGCGGTGAAGTGATTTCTTGCCATTTTCTCTCTTTGTGCTTAGCTGCAGGTTTCCACCTCTGGTCTGCAGCACCCCAGGGAAAACACATACTCCTTGTAAGCTGTCAAGACAAGGTAACTCACTGAAGGAAGTCATAATCAGGAGGCTTAAATTAGCTGTAGAGGGGGCTGCATCTTCACTGGAAAATACTTAGATGTTGCATACTGATCGAAATTGAAAACAGACGGCAGCCCTGGATCCAGTGGTTAGCAGAGAAATGATAGAAGCAGCATTTCTTCTCCCTCCTATGTCCTGAAATATTGCTTCTCTTCTAATTTATGCACACTTTTGGTCTCTATCCATTTCAACCAGAGCAGTGCAGAGGCTTTCCTCTCATAGATGCTTTGCATTGTTTGTTTTGGGTTTCTGGTTTGTTTTTTTTTTTCCTCTCCTCATTTGCCCCTTTCCTCCAAAGAGCTTTCTTGCATGGAAAATGGCAGCCACCTGCTTCTATTGTGAGGCTGCTCGCAAATGCGGACAGCCACTTTACCGAACACAACTGCCTTTGGGCAGAAGCAGGCCCAGCTGGGACTAAGATCTACAAGTGGACAATTAGCAGCCAAGTAGTGGACTAAAGCTGGTTATTTTTATTGCTGCCCTGAGGACATAGGTCAGGCAAGGCGAAACATTAGTATAACCAGCAAACTGTAAGCATCTGAAGCTTCTGCAGGCCCTGAAATGCCTGTGTGCTACATTTCTGCGCAGCACTGGGCAGCAGGAAGATGTTTTTCTCATTGTAACATTGGTAGCAAGAAAGCTATTGAAAAAGAAGCATGAAGCACCCTTGATTATTATTTTTTGTGTCTCAGTTTTAAAAGCCAATTTTGTATTTTTTCTTTGCTCACCATGTTGTGATTTTTCAGTGCTGGCTGCCAGGACCACTGGTCACTGATCGTGCCAGAATGGCATCTTCCACTTGCGCATGCATAAGATGAGATGGTGACTCTGTGCTAAACCCACATCTCCAGAACCAGCCCTGAGACACAGGGCAGACTCCAAGTGACCAATCTGCCCAGTCCTGCTGCCAGAGGAACTGAAAAGGAGGTGGCCACAGTTTTCTTATGCTTCTTTGCGCATCAGCACCATCAACCAGCATTGCTGTTTGGCAGAGCTGGGCTGCCCTGTGAGGTAAGGGTGTAGATCAGAGGTGGACGTTGCAATGGAGAACTAGCCCTAAGCTGTGGATATGCCAGTGTGAAACTGCTAAGCCTGCTGAGAATGACTTCCCTCATCACAGACATCTGGCTGGCCTTTGTTTCTTTCCAATTTTCAGGCGTGTTTTATTGCAAGAAATGGGACATTAGAGACAGAACTGGAACCTGCTTGTCTGAATCCTCCACGTACTGTTACGACTGCTCTTCAAGCCACAGTGACATCTCATGTAGTGCCAACCTGGTAGCTGAGTTCCCAGAATAGACGCACGTGATTTTTTTAAAAATCTGTTGTGATGTCAGAAAACTTCCCTTTTTAGCTTTTGCCTCATATATCAGCTATAACTTGCTCGCGGTTGCTGAGCCATAAATAGAGGCTAGCAGTTAACGTAGGCTAAGATTCACAAAATCATTTGAAGAAGTCAAAGATCACTAAGAGGGAGCCTGAACCTCCTACATGGCTTTTATTGCCTTAACCTCATGGCATGATGAGAAGCATGAAAATGTGATGGAAATACATAATACTTCATTGTAATGCAGGGAAGCTCTTCCAACATATTTTATATCTATATCATCGTGAAAGACTTAAGGCAGCAAGTAGATAAATGTTTTTCTTGGCCTAAAAAAGTCAAAGGCTGAGAAGGGGGGACAGACAAAGGGACTTGTACTCCACTTCCAGAGCACAATTCATCTCTCCCTGCAGTGACTGGAAGGAATCATCTTCTAGAAGTTGGCTATTGTCACGGTTTAACCCCAGCCAGCAACTAAGCACCACACAGCTGCTCGCTCACTCCCCCCTGGTGGGATGGTGGAGAGAATCAGGAGGGTAAAAGTGAGAAAACTCGTGGGCTGAGATAAAGACAGTTTAATAGGTAAAGCAAAAGCTGCGCACGTAAGCAAAGCAAAACGAGGAATCCATTCACCACTTCCCACCAGCAGGCAGGTGTTCAGCCATGTCCAGGAAAGCAGGGCTCCATCACATGTTAACAGTTACTTGGGAAGACAAACGCCATCACTCTGAAAGTCCCCCCTTCCTACTTCTTCCCCCAGCTTTCTATGCTAAGCATGATGCCATATGGTCTGGAATATCCCTCTGGTCAGTTGGGGTCAGCTGTCCCAGCTGTGTCCCCTCCCAACTTCTTGTGCCCCCCCAGCCTCCTCACTGGTGGGGTGGGGTGAGGAGCAGAAAAGGCCTTGGCTCTGCGCAAGCACTGCTCAGCAATAACAAAACCACGCCTGTATTATCAACACTGTTTTCAGCACAAATCCAAAACATAGCCTCGTACTACCTACCATGAAGAAAATTAACTCTATCCCAGCCAAAACCAGCACAACTATAAATGCAGGTTTGGGTGAAAGCTTCATATGGAGACATCTGAACAATACATATCAGAAGTAAAACGAGGAATTAAAGTCTGCCCACCTGTGGGTGCCTACAGCTCCACAAGTGAAACTCCCAAGCAGCTGGGGTCCTCGGCACAAGCTGAAAGCTGCTGGGGGCCCAGCAGGGTGAATCCAGACTGCAACCCCTCACTCCTAAAACCCTCTGGGACCTTCTGAGGTTGTGCCAATTGGCAGGGCACTGACAATTAGTCTTCCCGGACTAAAACCCACCTCACTTCTAAACATCTCTTTAAACAAAGCATTGAACATCTCTGCCACAATCAGTGAATCAAAAACATCATGGAATCCAAACAGCAACATGAATTTGGCTAAGAGGTTGGTAGAGATGTTGTACATATAAGCGAGAAGCATTTGCTGTTCTTTCTTCCGAGTTATTTACCACAAAGCAAGAACATGCAATGATACAATGCCTGCAGATACACTCAGGTGCATCCACTTCTTAAGGAGATTTTGAGCACACCCAGGGATCTTCTATTGCTCTGGCAGTTGATAAAAGCTTGCTTTGCAGTGTCAATTCCTGTGGAGGAGAAAGACCAAAACTTTAGGGGGGAAATGAAACATGGCAATGCCCCCCCCCCCCCCCCCCCCCCCCGCAACAGTGAAGCACTTAACTGTTCTGTTTCCATTCACTTCCTCCTATTCAGCCATTTCAGAAATGGCAACTTTGACTTAAATACTCCAAAAGAAATCATTAAATGGTGAACTTTGGAAAGCAGTAAGACTGTTTCTTCACATCTGACTGCATGTAAAGCAGTTTGCCTTATAAATCTCAAATTATGCGGGACAAAAGGCTTCCTCCAATTCCTTTACTAAATGCCTTTCCTTAGAGATGTGCAAGGGCTCCCACCCACCCGCCTCAGCCCCCCCTTCATTCACCTCCTTACTTTTTCTGAAATTCAAGTTATGCAATTCCAGATCACCCATTACATCTGGTAACCCTGAGACAAGCGGAGCATTACAGAAATGCGAAAAAAATGGAGCTAAGAAGCAAACCTTGACACACCTCGTGGGAAAACTCCTACATGCAGCAAGCACATTTTTTCAGCACAGAGTCACAGAGCTGTGCTGCATCACAAGAAATAGCAAAGGTCAGAGTCAGATCAGGGCTGGTACATAAGATAGGAATTTTTTTTTTTTTTTCCTTTTAAAACCAGTTTGTCAACAGCTGGTATCAGTCATTTCCAGCTTCATTTTGCTTTTGAGTTGGAATCTTCACCCTTTCGTATCTATGGTTAAGGACAGATTTACTATTCTACCACAATATCTTTGGCAACACTATGTCTTTCACTATCTGGTCATCATATCATCATATTCTGCCCCCCCCTCCTTTTTTTAAAATTTTTTTTTAATGGTTGAGGTTGCCAAGGTATCTCTGACTCCTTTTCCAGCATTGTTTCCCTGGGAGCCTTTTGTAAGAGTGCAAAGTCATGGACCAGCCACCTATTGCAGAGTTACTTGCTTCTAGTTGCTATGATGCAATTAGCCAGCAACAAAATAGTCTGACAGATAAATCAAACTACATTGCACCAATCAGCACTTTTTTCTGGTAGGCAACTGAGTCAGCTATGGCACTATTAGCTGTATTGGGTCCCGTGCTGATGAGAAGAGTGTTCAGCCCCAGAAGGCCCTCTTGTATGTAAACCAGGAAATCCTCAAATGGGATTCACATAGTCTTGAGAAAAAGATCTCCAGAACAAGGGGAATGAATGGTCTCCAGTGACCATTTCTGAAGCTGACAGTCTTTGATCCAAACAATTAAAGAATGGGATTTTAATTATTTTGAAAATACAGTCATAACCACTTCTTTCTATTACTGTATGACAGGTAGAAAGAACACAGTCCTTCTGCCTGGAATAATTTCTTCAAAAGAACTGCAGTGAGCTACAGAAGGTGGTGTAGAGTTTATAAAAGTACATCTCTAGGATTATTTATCTCTGTGGTAGATAGTCACCAGGTCTCACCTGGTGACTTTCAGGTTGTTTCAGATAGGGATTCTTGGAAGATTTCGATTTCAGATTAAAGATTTAGGAACTTCATGTTAGTGACAGTATAGCAAGTTTGCAGGTGATCTGTCCAAAGGCATATGGTATTTGAGGGCAGAACTATTTTAATCTAGAGGGTTTTGTTTTGGTGGGGGTTTTTTTTGGTTGGTTGGTTTGTGTTGGTTTTTTTTTTAAAGAAAATAGACAGAGGAGGCTTGCACCTTAGAAATGCATAGATACATACCTAGATTGGCAGTCAGGTTGAAAAACGAAGTTCAGTACACTTACTTATCTGTTACACTTTAATAATAGTTTTGCTAATTGCAGATTCAGTGCTCTTTCACTTAAGCAGTACAAAGCCTGCAGTAAGGTCAAAGATGAAGCATTCCTGTGCAACTCCTGCTCACCCCTGGAAGGTTTTCATCTCTCTACCAGGGAATCCCTTGACGGATGGGGCCCATTCACCCAAAACACCTGCTAGTCCGGACATGACAACACCATTACAAGTCCTCCTGATTTGTCTCAGCAGCCCTCCAGTGCTGAGCAAGTTGACCTTAAAACATGATGTCAAGACCTTGATGGCTTAGCATATTTAGAGCCTCTGATCAGCTCCCTCTCACCAATCTCTCCTAAATTATTTTCCTGTTAATTTATAGGGTATTCATCTTCTACGATTTGTTTGCTGCCTTCAAGCTACACTTTGCAAGAGAGTGAATTTGTGGGAAGCCAACAATCCATGGAAACATAATTCCGACTGAAAGATAAAATTAGGAGGGCAAAAAAATAAAGGGAGAGCAAGGGGCTATGAGATTATATCATGCAATCTTCTGGGATAGTTTTAAGTCTGATTTCACTTCAGTTCCCAAGGCCTGCCACTAGATGGTAATAAAACCTAAAATAGTAAAACTGACTTGACATTAACATCTCTGCCAACAGCAGCCGCAGGAGTTTCCCAACGGTACACCACAGCCCCTCTATGCCTGTGAGCCCAGAAGAAAGCCATTTGTCCCTTCAAAGTCCAGCAGACCGACATTACCTCCTAACCTCAACAACTTGCAGCATTTGGGCTCTTCAGCTGTGCGAGAAAAGCACATTGCACAGTGGTCCTGCCAGCGGGGCCGGCTGGCATGGGCACAGGACAGAGCTAATGCATGTTATAGTCCCCTGTAGGGCCTTGGCTACATGCCACACAGGAGCTTTAGGCAAGTCTTTGCTCCACATTCATGCAGACACCCACCTTCGCAGAAGCTATGTGTGCTTTACGCACTGCTCCCAACTGAGCTGAGCTTCCCAACCTGCAGTTCAGAGAGGAAAACGAGTTTTTCCTGGACATGTCACAGAAATGACTGGGAGGCACTGGCTAGACTTTGTGTCACATTAGTCCCTTCTAAGCCTGGTTGTGGCTCAGATATCCCACTCCTCCACTTCATTTAGGGTAAAGGGGAGATATGCCACCTCCACTCTCTGCTCACAAAGATCCCAATTTCCCTTGGATTGCTTAATCTACTGAAAAGTATTCAGTAAACCAGTGAATAATTGTAGCCTTCAGCTTGCCTGGAGCAGATATCATACCAGACATCAAAGCAGGTCTGACTGGACCCTTTAATAGGGCGGCATCATTTTGGGGTCCAAGATCATCTGCAATAGTCTGGGACAGAGCCAGGCTTTCAGCAGAAAGGCTCACTGCCAAGCTTGAATATGCCTATGGATGGCAGGGTGTTCTAGCAAAACAGTCCCCACCTAAACAGTGCTTTTTAGAACACTAGGTACTCATGGAAAATTACCGGATTTTGGGTACGAAACAGCCTCAAAATTGGTATGAGCTCAAAGCCAGTTCAGAGCTCTTCTTTTATCATCTAGTCACCCATAAAACCAGTGCTTTAGCAGAGACACCCAAGAGGATGCACCCGTTTTGTCACCTTCCCCGAAGACCATGTCTTGTATTTTCATCAGGTTTATCACCCTGTGGTTACCTTAACTAGTTGGGTGTCATCTCCTGTGGTCAGTTCTGGTGATGGGAATGTGGGGTTCATTGTTCTTCAGCTATTCCCTGTAGTCCATTTCTGGGATTTTTCCTTCATTCACATACCTCTTGGCCTGACATTAGCAGAACCACCAGACTGAGAGCTTCAGCTGCCCATTTCTAATCTTTCCTGCATACACTAGGAGAGCACACTTGGTCTGTGTTGTACAAGGCAGTCACACAGCTTCAGGAGCCCATCTTCTCTTCAGATGCAAGATGACATGCGTAAGGAATGGAAGAGTTTTGTTATTGCCAAATTGGGTCATTCATTACATTTATTGTAGTGAGGCAAACCCAGGGTACCATGATCCCAGCCGCAGAAGGCTCCCAGGAGGGGACACTTGCCTTTCCTCTTAAGGAAGGTCTCCACAGAGCATCCCCCTCAGTGTGGCACACGTACCCAGGCAGGGGCTCCACCTACTGCTGCTTCCACAGAGATTACCATCTCCCTCTAGCAAGACTTGAGTAGTCTGGAAGGAAAATCTTAAGTAGAACATTTAAAACACTGAAATAAATGGGACTGCTCGAAGCACCACACTGCTCAGAAGGTGTCAGGAGCTAAATTATTCCAGAAGCACCGAACCATATGCTGTCAGGAGCAATTCTGCATTGGCAGAGAGAGGATGGACAAAGCAGCCTGATAGATCCCTTCTTTCCATCCTAGCATCTATAATTTCTCTGTTAATGACTTGTAATTGCGTCCTACATGTCAGGACACATTTTGATTCCTTGCTTGATAAAGCGCTGGGGCCAGTAAGATCATTCAATTAACTGCACAGTCCAATACCTCCCCCAGAGCCCAAACCTCCCATCCCAAATCGGCTGGGATTCTTTCTGTACCTCTGCAAGGGCCTAAGGGGGAAGGGAGCAGAGCAGAGAGAAATATTCATTCCCCTCATTTAAAAATGTAAAACACATTCAGGACTGCGTGTAATAGTGTTGTAAATCTTATTTCCATAAAGTACCTCCAGGGCTAATTCACGAGACATTAATCATATTCCAGCTTCTCCCAGCTGTTAACTTATCTGCGGGGTTTTTAATAAAAGATTTTGTGTGCATTTTCAAGAGGGAAAATTGTACCAACAATTTTGCAGAGATTTCCATGGTCTGGAACAAAGGCCACCTTAGAGTCTCCCAAGCCCCTGCCTGGCAGGTTTCACTCCCCGACTGAGCCCTCCCTGGCTCCAACCAGGGTTACGTCACCCTCCATTCAATGACACCCTATGGTGATGAGGTTTGGCTAAGGGACAGGCAGTAATATATTTCCAGGTCACTTCCTTCAAGTGCAATCTGATTTATTCCCAGCCAGTTCATTGGCATTGTTCAGTGGCAGAACCCTTAATTATTCCTTTAAATCTCATTTCAAATTCCAAGCACTGTCTCCCTTCTCCCTCTCTCTAACCTCCTGGAATTATAATCTGATTTGTGGATAAACACACTGTTTCCTTTCACCCCACCCGTCTGAAAGCTCTTCTTTCCAGGAAAGGCCTCGACTCATCTCTGTGTCATGTCAGGGAGGTGACAAGCTCTCAGGGGCATGGGGTCTGCTGTCTCGGGGACCAGGGAACACGATTGTCCTCGACCGGGGAATGCCACAGCACATCCAGAGAGATGGGATACACCTCTTTAATATGCTGCACATACAAATCTCCCCTGGCAAGACAGCAAGTGACTCCAAGTTGCAGCAGCGGGGTGACCAGGCATTGGTGTGCTGCATTACAATGTCTGTTCAAAGTCCTCCTCCACTAACACCCCCCCCAACCCACAGCCCCACATGCATCTGCACACTCATCCCATGGGTCTCACCAAGTCCTGTTTGCTCCTTGCAAAAGCAACATCTCAGATCACCAGGCTTGTGCCTCCCCATTCAACCTGCATGCTTTTCCTCCAGGTGAGCCTGGGATAGCAGGGGAGAGCTGGGCTTGTGTTACCAGCCAGGCAGCAGGTCTGCCCTCAGCCTCTTCTTCCTCAAGGTAGTTTTCCATATGCAAAGCCAGATTTGGAAGGATTGCATTGTCTAACTCCATCCCCTAAATCAGCTTGCTGGCTAATCCTGTTTTAAGTGTACTCCACATTCAAGGGAATATCACTGTGGTTGCAGAAGCCCCTCTCTTGCTCCGCTTAATTACACAGAACAAGGTTAAAACCAGCCTCAAACTACAGGAACCCAGTTGTCAAAGGGAAAGTGGCAGAGGCTTTCCAAAAGCAGTTTCTTCTCCAATGTGAAGGCTATAAAAACTAAAAGCCAGGAGCCACCAGTGTTCATCAAAAAGGGAGAAAGCTGGGCATCTTCCCAATATCAGGACGGGTAGTTTGCAGTAGCAGTGCTCACTCAAGATAGTACTCCCACCTGATAACTCAATTTTTCTTTGAGTTACTTAACCACTTAAAAAAAGACAACAAACAAACAAAAAAACCCCAATTTTAAAATGAAAAATGCCACTTCACATTGAAGTGTTCAGATATTTAGATCTCTTGTTTTCCAATGGAAGTGTTTCAACTTTTTCTTTCCTTTTCTCAGATGAAGTTAATCAGCAAATTTGCCTCAATTCCTCAAGCTGTGTCTTTTTCTAAAGAAATCACTGGTGTTTCTAAATCTAGGAAAAATTTTCTTTCTTTTTAAAAAAGGACATGGGTAATAGAAAGCCAAATTAAGCATAGGTGGGACCTCATTAGATTTAGACAGCCACAGTGAGAGGAGAGACGTCTTAGTTTTTACTGGAGGAGAAAAGGTGTAGAAATTTAGGAGTAATTGTTGGTGGGCAAATAAAGCCTTCGTATTTCAGCTTGTGCAGCTTTCCCTGCAGTTTTTTCCTTAAAGACCAGCTTCAACCTCCTACTCTTTCCATATGCAGTTGTGGTGTCAGTGCCCTCCAATGATACCAGATGTAGAATGGGACTAGCAGCTATTCCCAGCTTCCCTCCCAGCTGCTTTGCTGACTTGAAGGACCCCAATGGCTGGTTTAAGGCTAAGAGGGGGCCTCCAGCTGCTCACAAAATCCAAGCATCCCCCAGCATTGGGTGAACTTTCAGCCAGCTGCATCATAAGCGATGCAAAGGCAATCAATGCCTGAACAGGCCATTTAACCAAGAGACTGTACTTCCACATCTTGCAAAGCTGCACCCAGGCTGGCTGCTGCTCTACAGCAGAGATGGGCGACCAGCATTTGCTGGGAACAGGGACCTGGCTCTAAGCCTGCACCAAGCACACAAACCAGGGGAGGTCTAACCTCACCAGTAAGTCATTCAAGTGTGTGTGGGGATAAAGCAAAAAAATACCTGAGCAAATCAGAGTCAAAATGCTGATTGCTGCTGCATTTTGGCTAAGAAAGTACAGCCTGTGCTCCAAACCTTTTGTCTGTTGACAACTACAAAACTTACCTCCCCAAGCTCAGCACTGGCACAAATGCATCCCCTTGGGACTGCACACTTGTTTCTTGCTCCGTCTGCAACTCTCTTCAGAAGAGCTTGCACTGCCTCTCTCCTCCCTTCTCTTTACGTGTGCTTCTTCCTTTCTAGGAGCCTTCCTTCAGAGATGACAGTCCAATACTGTAGCTATTCCAGATATGCCACTCTCCAAAGAAAGGGGAACATTTTTCTATGATTAGAAGCCTCTCTCCTATTAATCCACTGCCCACCATGCTGCAGACCTCAGTCTTCCCTCCTGTTACATCTCAGTTTAATCTTTAACACCATAAAACAGCATTCCAGGAATACCTCATTAAAGGCAGAAAAAATCAAGAGCATTCTATCTAGCACCCTGACTGTATCACAGCTAAAACATGGTCTTGCAAGTGACACAGCCAGCAAAAAAAATAATAAAAAAAAAAATCATCAACTCTGATTCCTTTTCTTACCTTTTTTTTGCTTTCATTCCTAAAATATGATGGTTTTGTTCTATTATTTCTGTAGGTTCCTCACTACCCCACACAGCCTTTTACTGTGAGAAAACAGACTCTCCACTTTATTACCAGACAACCTTATTCACACTCTGAATTTGTTTTCTGCATTTCACCTTGGAAAGTACCATTCATATCACTGCTATTATCTCTGTACTTCTTTTGAATAGTAAAAAAGCCAACACCAAGTGCTATTAAACCTATGTGATACCAGCAGTTACCTTCATGTTTTCCACTGCATGGATTATCTGTACTTCCCTTCTCCCAGCTCCCACTGAAGAACCAACCCTCCCCCCCAAAAGTCCCAACCCATCACACATTTGGCAGCTAGCAATAATTATTTTGGAGTCCCATGGCTGCAACTGAACAGAACCACCATGAGATCTGTAAGCAGCTTAATTTGGTCATCTTGGGTAATCTATTTGTTTTCTTACTGTTATGTAGTTTAGATTGATTTTGCTATTATTTTCAGCTCCACAGGAAAGAAAATTGGTAAATAACTTTTTTTTTAAATTGTGACAATCATTAACTGTCAACAGACCATCAGACAATCAAACTGCTACTAGCAGAGATCACTCTGTAGGAGGGAAAAGACCACAAGCTCCACAGGCACTCTCAGGCCAGGCTCAGGCAGAGCTAGTACTCAGTGAACACAGCAAAAGCCAGACAGGTCTCCGACTTCTGGCCCCACACAACCATGGAAACCCAGTTTTCCTCTGTAAAAGGAGGCATTATGGGCCCATAAGGCTGCAGCATGTCCTTGCACCACTGGGAGGGTGCAGGCACACACAAGACATAGCTTTGAGCCTGAGCCCTGCAGAGGTCAAATCCTGTACACAGGCATGCAGCAAGCTGTCTGCCAACTGCCCCACTTGCAGATCACCTGTTGGTACCACCTGCATCCCCTCAGTAACACATCCCTGAGCACTGGTGGGGAAAATTAAAACCACCCCTAGCTCTGAGCACCAGACCTAAGATACAGCCAAAGCCAACTTTTCTGTTCCCCAAGCCACCCCTTACTTTGCCTTTTCTTCTCTGATTTTTTCTCACTCTTCCTCTTCCTCACCACCTACCCAATATCTCAGGCAAATCTTTAGCAGCAGCTCCACATCTTCAGACCCCCATCTTCACACTGAACCCTCCTGCTTCACCCAACCCCTAGCCAATAACGCAACACAGCACACCCCAACGCTTACCTAAAAGCTTTCATCAAAAAACTACTCTCCAAACTCCACCACCAGCCCAACCATCCTCCTAAAGCAGCCCTCTCCTCCTGGGCTTTGCCCCTTTTAACTCTAACTCAGGACAGTGGTGGCAGGCAGGGCTGACTGAACAGGGCTGGTAAACAACAGGGTGATAGGGAGCCCTGTTGTATGTGAACACCAGTTCTTCCAAGACGAGGCACTCCATAAGCCTGGAGGGTGGGCAATCAAATGCCACCTCTTTTTCTCCTCCAGATTTAAGATTTCAGGAAGTCGGGGAGTATACCTCATGTTTAGAAAGCATTGTTCATGTAGCAGCACAACAGAGCTTGATGCTCCTCTACAAAGTGTGTGCAGGTATCATAAAACAAAGCTGCTACTGCTGCTTGCTCCCAGGATTAAAATCATTTGGGCACCGGGACATAGCTCTCCTAGCAACAAAGATCCTTCTCCTTACAGTTCCTAATTCGTGAGATGTCAAAGCTATCTATCTGCCATCTCCTGTCCTTAAGAAGCAATCCGCCCTCCATATCACTCCAGCCAATCTGGCCATTTCATGGTTCAGAACAGCACACATCCCTTCACTTACTGTTGCAGTCTGCAGCACGGCTGCACCAAGGGAAGCGCTCTTCATTTCCCAGAAGACTATATGAAGTCTTTAACCAGGCCGAATACTTTAAATAAACATTTGAAGACATGTTCCCATTCTGGGAATTCTTCAACACAAACCAGATGGATTGATAGATGCAGTAGATTAGTTTGGGTACAATATGATCCAGCATGATACTCAAGTGATTCAAGCAAGGGAACCACCTGCAATGCACTGCTTACAGAAAAATAATGTGTTTTCTTGTCAAGAGCATCAAGATGTTCTGAAACTAACCCTCTCCCTGCATACACTTCCCATACAAATATGGCCTGCTATCATCCATGGCCAGATGGCCACAAGTCCCTCAGTGTTTCTCTAAGTGAGCATCATAGGGCAAATTTTGTTCCCACACATGCTGGATTACAACAACTCCAGGGGAGACTCTAGTGGAAAATTTCCAGTGAGGCCAGTGCAGGACTGACAGCACAACCAGTTTTGTCCAAGGAGAGATTTGGGCACCAGGCGGGGAGGAGAAGCAGCAAACATCGAGGCTTAATTTTATGTTCAATCAGGCCTTCACATTTCCTTCTCACTCAGCTCCTTATAATAGGCTACCCTTTTCCTAAACATTTATTTGAAAACAGTTACTGAGTTTATCCTGGGAGTTGGAAAGAGAAACTCTGAGGTTTCTGTATCCAGCAAAACTGCCTGTGCTACACCAGCCCAGTGCTGTCTGAAGGCAGCATCTTTCTCCCCAGGGAGGCATTTGAAGAGCTGTCATACTGTGATATCTAACGTCCAGCTCATGTGCCTTGTTCTTGGATGCCAGCCTTTCACCCTTTGTACTCAGTTTCATTTCACTGTCAGAGCAAGAAGAGCTGCTGCAGAATCTGCAGCAGTCACAGTTGCTAGGGCTGGGGGTGGTGTAACCTCCGTGCAAAGGGGAACGATGGCATGGTGGCAGCCAGGTGACCATTGATGACTTTGGTCTGTTTCTTCCTGGCATAAGGATCACGTTCTGGCTGAGGGCTGACACTGACACTTCAGTTTACCTCCTTCCCAGACATTTCACCAAGCCTTCCCCTTGCTGACTGGTTCCTGGAGTGTTTTGTGGGGAGGGGTGGGACTTGCTTCACCCAAATGCCTGCATGGCCTTCCCCCCCTGGGGCACTGTCAGTGTTCTTGCTCTTCCCTTGGCACTGCGTCTTTTTTGTAACGCTTATCTCTCTTGGGAAAACGACTAGTGTACATGATGATCAGACAGTCTGATAAAGGAAAAATTACACATATTATACCAGAAAGGGAAAGGAAAGATTTTTTTTTCAGGCCTCTGTGCACTAATAGGCTTTAGTTGCCTCATCTGGGACCCCCACCCATCACCCATGGTCCTAAGAGCTATACTTAAGCTCTGTCACAGTTTCTAGCTTTGTCTTCAACTACTCCTGGCTGAACTGCTGGATGGGCAATATCTTCCCTTGCCTGATGGTGACCACAGGCTCACCAGAGACTCTTACTGTCACCAGTCTGCCTCATTCAATGTGGCGAGACTGCATCCTGGTTGGTGAGGGTACTGCTGGCACTGTGGTCACCCTCTGCCCCCAGCTTGGTTTTCCTTTTCTTGGCTTTCCTTTCCTGCTAGATTTCATGGGTAGACAAGATGGGAAAGGGAGGATGGAGGGAGAAAAACCTGCCCCCGTGCTCAGACTGTCACTGGATAAACAGCAAAGGCTGAGACAGCATGTGATGGTTGTTTGTAGCAGGCAAATCTAGAAATTAAAGAAATAAGTCACCTGGTAGGTGGGGAATACAATGAACCGCACTTTCTACTGTCCCATGCACAGCCCTTTTACTGACCTCGGAAAGATGGAGGAGATAAGACCACACAGCTCATGTGCTTGACCGTGAGCATACGATTAGCTTGTGGAAAGCTGCATTTCCAGGGTACAGCTCAGCTCTGGTGAAAGCCTCTGGCAAACTCCTACTGCTTTCAAAAGCATGCATGGAGAAATCCAGAAACACCAGGCACTCTGTTGATGTAACTTGATGGATTTGTCAAACACATTTTTGCAATTTTACCGTGTTTTTATGTAGTGCAAAATCACGAGCTTTTTCTGCGTTTGATACAGCTTAAATGCCTCGAATTTCCTATAATGGAAAGCTGACCTTTTGCGTGCTGGTGCCGTACCACATCATGTTGAGGCAGGGAGTTTGGAGACAGCATGTGCCAAGGTTAGGAAGAGAGCAGTGTGCCATGGTGGGACTGTACTATGTGTATTTCTTGACTTGGGAAAGTGGAAGGCAAGATGTACTGGCGGTATTGCTGGCTTTGGGAGGATGGGAACATGTCCCTGGGATCAGTAGAGCTCCCTTGCATTCAGTGTGCAGGGTGGCACAGGAAAAGCATTCCCATTCCTTGGTAGGAGGTGCGGGGCCCATGCAAAGGGCAGCAGGGAGGAGACGACTCCTGGGCGGCAGGAGCAGACCATGGCAAGGAGATGGCTGTCTGCACACTGTAAGTGATAAATGTGTCTTGCTCTGCCAGGCGGTGTGGCCTCAGTGTCTGAAGAGAGAGTAAGTGTCCCTGAAGATATGGGGAAGGAAGTGTCAGATCTTGCTAATTGTCCGGTGGGTGAGGGAAGGGACAGCAGCCATGCTCTGCAAGATGCAAATGCTCCTGTGAAGTCGGATGCATGTTGGGTCAGGAGGAGATATATTTGCAGTTCCATAGGTGAGATTCTGGTCCCCTGGGTCCATTAGTCAGGGCTCTTTGCAGCCCAGCTCTGTCCCTACCCCTCCCCATCCCTGCTGGCGAGGGTGGCCCCGCACAGCGAAGGTCCTCAGCATAACTCAGGGTCAGATCCCTCTTGCAGGGGATTCCTTGTGCCTTCTGCCTCTCCCTTTGCAGCATGCAAGGGCTCTCTGGTTACTGCTGTATTTGAAGACTTGGTTGAAGAAACTCACTTTCTTTCAGCCGATCTTCACAAGAGTCTCTCTTGAAGCAATTTAAAATTATTTTCCCTTAAGTAAGGCTTTGGCTGACAGCAGCTGCTCCACTGTCAGTGATGACAAGTGGAGAGGAGTGTGGAGCCCAACATGAAGGAGGAGCAGAAGGAACAGTAATGGAGATCAGCAGCATTGCGGTGGCTTGTTAGTTTTGGCATCAGCCAAACTGGAAACAGGGACATGTGGGAAGCAGGGTCAGGGGAAAGTGAATAGAAAGAAGCTGATGAACATCTCGGAGAAGACTTTGTACAGTTGCTCAGCACTAGCACCACTGGTGCTGTTGTGAGGATATTTCAAGCTGTCATTAGTCCCTGATCCTCGCAAGCCTTGTTGCAGCAGTGGAAATGGGGTAGGAGCAGGGTTTCTGCAAGACATGAGTCAGAGCCTCTGACTGCTGCCTTCAGAAGTTGGTGGTGGATGGTGGTGGGATCTCCCATGCCTGTGACTGAGGTCAGAGCCTGACTGAGCTCCTTTACAGGCCATAACTAAGACCATCTACGTTGCATTGCACCTCTTGACCTCAGATGTGGCAAGGATGTATAGGCTGATGGGGCATGAAAGTATGGTCTCAGTCATGCCTACAGTCCACTTGGAAAAAACAGTGCTCTGCCTTCTTGTCAGGCAACAAATGAGGACTCTTCTGAACACACGTGGGGTCCATACGTACCACACAAGCAGACCCTGTGAACTACAGAGAGATATTGCCCGTGTTCATGTGGCCGGTAACTGTTAACTGGGGACAGGCAGCAGCACTCAGGAAGACGGAATAGCTTTGTGCTAGAGACTTCTTCCCCATCACCATACACATCCTTCTTGTTTGTCCCAGTCAGAGACCGTCTGTGGTCTTGCTAATGCTCAGTGGAAAGCAGAAGAGATGGAAGAGGCATGGGTGCTCCCTGGATGGCAGTGCAGGCATTGGGAGCTGTAGGAATTCACTTGTGCTCGTTTCCAAGCCTAACACTGGCTCTTGGACTCAGTGCAAAGAGCCTCAGACATCAGGTACATTACCAAGTAGGCTTTAATGGTCCTCAGCAGGCAACATTGACCCTGCCAGGCTTCCCGCAGCACAGTTGGGAAGATCAAAGCTGTCATGTGCGAGTGCCAACCTGACTGATGGTGACACAGGGGAACAAATACGATTAAGCAGGAGGGATAAGGCTCTGCCCAGGTCTTCCCTGACAGCGGTGGGAGTTCGGAGAGCAGCTGGTGCTGATCTGATGTCCTGTTCTGTGTCAGGAAGGATGAGAAGCAGGTAGGGGAGGAACTGGTCCCCAGCCCATTTTCACACAGTGCTATGTGGGAGTAACTCAGCTTCTGGCACTGCAGTTTTCAGCCCTTCCCTCTGCTCTGAGTACATGGGGATGGTCTCTCCTCCTCCTCCCAGACCCCCACTCCGTAATTTGGAGAGGCACCAAGGCGCACACTGAGCTCTGGTCTTTTCAACCCCCTCATTGGGAGCCCAAGAGGGAGATGGGGAATTTCCCTGCAGTGATCCCACTTTTGATGCTGACTTTGTAACAGAGACTTATCATGAATTAATTATGCATTATTAGCATCCATTATTCATTCCTATTATGTGTACATACATGTGTGGCGCTGAATAATAAGGGAATTATGCCAGACAATTAAATGGCCGTCCACTGAGAAACAGCCTTGAGAGGAGGGAGTGTATCACAAACAGAGGGGGTTTGGTGAGGACGGGCATCAAACTGGATGGGGGAAGGAGGCAAACAGACCATGCAGGAGGAAAGCCAGGGCAGAAGGCAAGAAACTAGAAGAGACATATGAATTACAGCTGGTTGAACAGACTATTTTTCATGCGAGTGGCTGAACCTAAAGCAATCAGAGGAAATATGGGTCAACCATTTCGGCAAAACAAACTAAGACCCTAAAGATCACTGAAATCAAGCCTAAGTGGTTCCTTCAACAGGAAGAGAAAATTTCCTTTATTGTCTAGTCTGGTTTTTAATGTTAAGCTAAACAATATTTGCATCAGTTTTGAAATTTTAAAAAAGGCCATTTCGAAACATTTCAGTTTGATGTGAAACCAAAAATGTTTCAACATGTCCTGTGTGCTTTTGGCTGAAACTGTTTGTGGAATTTGACACAAATTTGCACATAGGTTGGGTTTACCTCAAAAAGGAAATTTTTCAGCAATTTGGCATATTTGTTTTGATTATTCATGTCATGGTCAGGAGAGGAGAGGAAGGAATCACCCAGTGCTCAGAGGAGAAAAGCAGATCAACCAGCACGGCTCAGAGATGCAGTTTGTGTGTGAAATACCAGAGTTGCAGCAAAGCCGGAGAGGGGAAGCTCAGGTTTTCAGAATCTATCTCAATTGATGAAGATAATTACAAGTGCCACATTCCCAATTTCTTCTTCTGGGAATTCTCTTCTTTAATAAACTCATTCTTACAAATTGATCACAGCCTCTCTGGTACTCAGCACATATCAAAGCCATTTTTAAGATTGAAGAGAACACTTGGGTGAAAAATAGGAACCAGTGCCAGACTTTGTAGAGATCTACCTCAGCTGTAATACAACTGAATTAACTTGCTCCCTTCACATGCCCACTAGTCAATATGTTCATGTGTATTGGGTTTGAGTGGTGGACTTTTGGTACTGGGGGAGGGGCTGCAGGGGTGGCTCCTGTGAGAAGCTGCTAGAAGCTTCCCTGGCTCCAAGTTGGACCCACCGCTGGCCAAGGCCGAGCCCATCAGCGATGGTGGTAGTGCCTCTGGGAGAACAGATTTAAGAAGGGGAACCTGCAGCAGGGGAGGGGATGGGAATGTGAGAGAAACCCCTATGCAGACAGCAAGGTCAGTGAAGAAGGAGGGGAGGAGGAGCGGAGGAGGAGGGGATGCCCCCGCAGCCCGTGGTGAGACGGCAGGCTGTCCCCCCCAGCCCATGGAGGGGAGCGGGGGAGCAGATGCCCACCTGCAGCCCGGGGAGGACCCCATGCTGGAGCAGGGGGATGCCTGAAGGAGGCTGTAACCCCGTGGGAAGCCCATGCTGGAGCAGTCTGTGCCTGAAGGACTGCAGCCCACGGAAAGGACCCATGCCAGAGCAGTTTGTGGAGGATTGTCTTCTGTGGCAGGGATCCCACGGTGGAGCAGGGGAAGAGTGAGGGGTCCTCCTCCTGAGGAGGAAGGAGCGGCAGAGACAACGTGTGATGAACTGACCCCAACGCCCATTCCCTGTCACCCTGCGCTGCTGGGGGGGAGGAGGTAGAGAAAATTGGGAGTGGAGTCGAGCTTGGGAAGGAGGGAGGGATGGGGGAAGGTGTTCTAAGATTTGGTTTTACTTCTCGTTATCCTTGTTTTGATTTGATCTGTAGTAAATTAAATTGCTTTTGTTTCTTCCCTAAGTTGAGTCTGGTTTTTTGCCCATGACCATAAGTGGTAAGCGATCCCTCCCTGTCCTTGTCTCAACCCATGAGCTTTTCTTTATATTTTCCTCTCCCCATCCCACCAGGGTGGGAGGAGTGAGCAAGCAGTTTCGTGGTGCTTTGTTGCCGGCTGGGCTTAAACCACAACATCATGGATGTCTACTTCTGAGCTTTGGACAGTGATGAAACCTGAGTCCAAAAATCTCAGGAGAGGCAAGGACCAGTGGGACTTACCCATGGTGTTCCCTGTACGCTGCACCCAAGCTGGGTAGCCCCTGGCAAGCTCAGATGAGTAACACACTGCAGTCACCCACCCAATGCAGCCTGAAGACCTCTTGTCTCTGTGCTGGTTTTCGGCTGACTTGAATAGGCTGATCCCAGCAGGACAAGTACATTCATGTAAACCTTCTGGAGGGGTTTGGGTAGATGACTGCTTGGTTGGGTCTAGATTACTCCTCTTGGTGTTCCCCAGTTCTTTTTTCTATATTTTCAGTGATGTGTGTGTACCAGCATAATTGTAGTGAAATAACTAGACAAACAGTAACTTTTTCACAGGAACATCCAACATGCTGAAGACCTTGTTTTCTAAACCAATATAATTAAACCAGCTCCAAAAAGAAAATCAACAACTGCCTAGGTGAGCTTTAAACCTAGGCTTTTAAGTGCATTTCATTAGATGTATGCAAATGCTGTGAGGATGCCCTAATTTCCTATTGCAATTTAGTCTGCGCCCATGAGGAAAACATTACATTTAACTCCCCTGCCTCCAAAATAAACAGTTCTTAACCCAAACTGAGAGCACCCAGACTGGCATTGTTACTTGAATCAGCTACCCGTTCAGATAACTGGTGCAGGCAAAACCTGAGCTATGTGGAGATGGTTTGCTCTCCACGCAGAGAGCAATGACCCATTCAGCTATTTCATTTGGCCCATGTTCTTGCAACAGTCCAAGTTGTCATCTGTTTACAGGAAGCAGAAATACAGGGGTAGGGCTTATCCTGGACTCTTTTCCTGATGTCCAGTTTAAATAGTGCTCAGTCTAATGTGGGCTTCCCCTTCTGCTCTGTAAGTAAAGCTAGGGGGGTGAGAAAATGGTTTGCTTTCCTCAAGGAGGCTGGGAAGGAGCAGCTGAGGTTTGCATTAAGAGCAACACATCTCAAGGGAGAGAGAGGTCCAAGGCTCAGAACGGCACATTTGTCTGCTGCAACTACAGCTGGGTTTTGTCATAATCAAGTCCTGTGGGGAGTTACAAGTCACTTTTCCCCAAGATTCAGGAGCTTTTTTGCAGCTGCTGAAATTCCCAGAGCGATGAGGGCTCAGATATCCCCACCCTCCCCTTTCTGTTCCTTGTGCTCTCCCAAACCTGCATCTCTCATATACCATTTCTACCCAGGAGAGGTTTCGTCTGCACAGAAAAGTTGCATCAGTTTTACATAATATGGAGTTGAAGCCAAGACAGACACCTGCACAAACCCTCTTCTTGGCACCCCTTGTGCAAGCTTTCAGTGCCAAAAGCACCTCCTCCTGCTCCTCAGTGACAGCATTGCTAGTCTCAGGGCTTCATAGCCAGCCCCAAGAAAGGGAATGGCTGCTCTGTATCTCTGCTTTGCACTCCTACCTCCCTTGGTCAGCAAGACTCAGGTACCGACTGGCTCCATTTCCTTTCGGACTCAGGAGAATTGTGCCAGGAGCATTCCCCAGTGTTCTCTGCTGGGTGGCTAAAGCAGCGCTGCCGGCCTTGCAAGTGGCTGTGCAAGCTCCCATTATGGCCTGACACTACATTAATAGCTAGAGAGGGATGCACAGAGCAAGGCACAAAGCCAGCTGCCGGCACCACATGCCTTTGGCTGGCAGGAGCTCAGCACCGCAGGCAGGTGCGGGTGGACCAGGAGCATGGGGAGCAGCGTGCATGGAGCAGCCAATGGTGGCTTATCAGCAAGATACTTCTTGGGGCATCCCACTGAGAGATCAGGCCTTTGTGGGAACAGCAGCAGCATTTTGCAGGCCTGGGACTGCAGAAATGAGCTGCTGGCAGACTGCTCATGCCCAAAGGGACTTTGCAAAGAGCTGGGTGGGTGGCTGACAGCCTGGGAAAGGAGCCATACAAAAGCAGAGGAAAATAATTTTTCAAGTTCAGGTGTGGTTTTGATGTTTCGTATGCATTTTTTCAGCCTAAATGAGGATGAAAATTTCAAATGGAAAAATAAGTTCTAAAATGGACCAAATAAGCACATTTGAACAGCTGAAACATTGTCCTGGTAATTTTTGTGTTTCATTTCCTTATTGATCTTTTAAATGCCATGTAATTTGAGCTATGAGTGGATATAAATTTATGGAAAAATGATTGATCTTTTTGTTTAGAGCATGTTTATATATGGGGTTTTTTAAATTTTTTTGAAAATGTATAATTTATTGAGACCTTCCCTGTCCCACATCTACTTTTGGCTTTACAGAATTGGTTTTTGATTACTAAAAAAGGAAACAATTCACCAAGACACTCACAACCCCTCTCTGGCTTCCTACAAGGACCATGTAAGGCAAGGCCATGACGACATTCACATATAGCCAAGGGACCCTATGTCTAGACTCCCAGAAAAAATGAAGAAGTCAGAGGCCTGTGACCAGAAGCTCATCCTCAGTTAGTTCAAAAGCGCTTGGTGAAATAAGGCTAAATTTCAGCTTCATAATAAAACGTGAAGGGGGGCAAACATCATTTGCTCTTTGGGTTTTACCCAGTGCCAGGGATCAAAGGTAAAAAGAAAGTCATGAGTGGGTTAAAAGCAAAGATCTTAAATCCAGGCAAGCCTAGATTTGGCTTATAATAGCAGAGGAGAAAGATGGTGGAAGACCAGACAGCACATTTGCTACAGGGAACCATTCTATTTTTGCCTTATTGCCCACCTGAAGCTCCACGAGAAGCATTAGGGCAGCACCAAGAAACCATGAAACAAATCCAAAACATGCTCGGTGTTGCACAAATGTGAAGGAGAGAGACTGCCTTGCTCTGAAAGGCTTGCAGCTGCCACTCTGCAGCGGCCACTGCTGTGCTGTTGTACCCTCTTGGGGACACCGCATCCCCCTCATCCAACCCCAACATGGTGGCAGTCATCTCCCACTCCTGGTGGGGACAGCAGGACATGCACCATGAGCTGTGCCACAGCAGTATTTGGTGAGAAAAGGCCTTTTCTGCTTTGCAGGGCAGTGCCCAGCCTTAGCACTAGGTGCCTCTAGCAAGCTGGGGGACTGAGAGCTTTTTGCTGTGTATTTATAGAGATGCTATATGGCCATTACTCTGGTGCCTTTCCTCACTATCGCCCTCATGCAGCCTTTCAGCCCTCTTCTCGTACTCCCTCCTCTGTGTCCTTGCCACTGCCCTGCTGCCAGTCCCCCCTGCCCACCAGCACCCCTTCCCTCCCCAGCCCTGGGGGACAGGGCTCGGCTGATTGGGGAGGAACACTTTTCAAAGAAACTCCATGAGAGATGGGTGGCTAACACCTCCGGTGAGGGCGAGCACGCAGGACACCCAGCTGTGCCATTTCCCCTCCAACCTTGCTGTACTTTTCATTTTTGGCTGGGGAGGGGGGCCAGTGGGAATTTCATTATGCTGCTTTAAACACATGCAGGCTCATCTGCAATGAGAACATCGCTGTGGTCATTAAAAGCAAACAGAGCATGCTGACTCCCAGTATCAACACCGCCGCAGAGGGACAAGGTGAGAGCCGGCAGCCCTCCAGGGAGTCCATGACTTTTCTGAGGTGGGGACAACTGGCCTATTTGGAATGAGGTGAAGACACTCTCCAGACCAGCCTCCAGATAAGGAGCCCAGCCATCCCCTGGAGAACGGGGGAAAGACCAAACCATCTATCCCCAAGACATAAATAATCAGTGCATGTTCCTCAGCTGGAGTAAAAGCATGTTATTCCCTTGGCTTCCCATCACCACTGCTGTTTCATCAGTTTTTCACAAGACAAAGCCACACCGACCTGGTCTAGTGATGGTGGTAGCCCTATGTTGAGGTTGGCCTGGATGGCCCCCACCACCAGTGTCTAAAGCATGGAAACCTGGGGGCCACCAGAAGGGGACCCCTCACCAGACCCTAGCAAGACTGGCCAGGCATCCTCAGCATTGCCAACAGCAGAGAGACAGAGGGTTCCCCCAAGATGGGCAAACCCTGGAGCTGGTGGGCTCTTCTGCACCCCCAGCTTGACTCACAACCTCGTGGCAGAGGATACGTAATGTCTGAGATACGGCAAGGTTGAATTGTGGTGTGGTAAGGCCCCGGCTTAGCAATGTGCTAGCAAAAAAGCACCGGCACTGTGCAATAGCAAGCAAGAAAGGTCAAATCTATTACATCGACTTCTATTTTGGCTGAAAATGTATTGGCTTTTAGCATTAAAAAAAAGTTTCTCCTGGGGTTAGTATTTTTGTGGCATTTATGGGAAAGGCAGCCTACTGCTCTCTTGCTTTTCAGGAATATTTTTGGATTGGTTAAGGGTCCTGGGGTGTCCAAAGCTTAAAATATTATTTGGCTTTTGGTTGTTACTGCTGCCAAAAATAAATCAAAACCAAATCCCCAAACAGAATCTCATTAGGGTTTGCTTAAAGGTCAATTTAAAGAGTCCCTATAAAATGAATTATTAAATTTGTGTTAGGGAAACCTGGCCTGGAGCTTGGCACAGGTCTGGAGAGGTGCAACTGCCCCTTCTCTCTGCAGGCATGCTCCCTTTCCCTGGTGCCCACCAGAGCTGAGAGCCATCCATCACCAGGCTAGAGCAGCAGTGATAGCAAATAACAAAATTTAAGTAAAAAATCTTGGTGCCCCACAGGGCCTGTAGCTGCTACTGCCCTAGGGTGCATGTCAGCTCTGGCATTTGGGAATGAGATGAGCACATGGAGAGGGAGCTGGGGTAGGGAGGGAAGAGATGCAATGGTGCAGATGAGCCGCAGAAGCCATGGTGGGACATCACAAGTTCCCCCGAACAATCTGGTATATGCAAAGAAACTCATTATGATGAATTCCAAGTCCTGAATTTACATCTTTGAAACTATCATCGTAAGGGAAAAGGTTAGACTATTTTTTGTTTGTTTGTTCATTTTCTTAAGTGGCAGCTGAGATTAGAGCTGACACCAGAAGGATAAGCACTGAATCCTGGGCTAAATATTTCATTTCCACAGATGCTGACATCAAGTTGGTTACAAAGAAACTCTTTTGCATTGGGTTTTTGGGGGGGGGTCTGTTGTTTGCAGGCTTTCGCTTAATTTTTTTTTTCTTTTTTACACAACCTTCTACTAAATTTTGGGGTGGACAAGGGAAAAGATAACTGAGCTCAAAAAAATCAACTTTGAACTGGAAGGAGGCAAGATAAAAAAAGGCTGAAGAAGTAAAACCACATTACCTCTGCCTTTCTTACAATTTTCATGTGCTCAACTGATCTGCCTGATGCAAAGATTAAGGAGGGCTTTGCCCTAATTCATGGCAAAGAAGAGATTTTTCTCAATTATCACCAGAGATGGGGTTCAAATTTAGGCAGAAGGAACCGCAGCCAGGGTCATGGTAGGCTTTTCAACTTGCTGTTCCCCGTGCCGTGACAGGCATCACTGATGTCAGGAAGCCCACCTGGGACACACTTGGCTTTAACAATCCCGAAGACATGTTCCTCTGTGGCACTGTGCCTCAGACACGCAGGTAACATATTGCTTCTGGTACAATCAGCAAAGGGCAGCTAAAGAAAGAAATGATGCTGAAGAGCCACAGCTTCCTCTTGTTATATTTCAGAGAATCACTATAAAACTTCACAAGGGAAATTATGTTTATGCTTCAATGCAGTGAGCAAAAGCATCCCATTTCCCTCCTCTGCCATTCAGGCTAAATTCGGCTCTCCCTGACACTGGTATCTTCAGAATACATCCACTGAACTTATTCTGAATTTCCACAGTGGCATCTGGGAGCGGAACATGGAACCTTGTTTATTTATTAAGCCTATATGGGTTTGAGATTTGCTGTTGCAGGAGGAAACTTCCTCAACATATTTTATGCTCAGTTGTGGAGGGTTAAGCACTACATCCAGAGGTACAGAGCCAATTAACAGAGACAGGGCTGCAGCCGTCTGCACATTGCAATCCTCCCATGCCACTGCTGAGAGCGCCAGCTTCCAGGAGATCCGACCAGGGTCTTTCCTGGCTGAGGAGCCTTTGACGTCGGTGCTGATGCTGAGGCAAGGGAGACACGGATGGATTAAAATAGCACAGCTATTATCAGCTTCACTCAAAATTCTGGTTCAATTTAAATTCATTTGTCAGGAGAACAAGAAAACTGAGTTTTTCTTTGAGTGGCTGTTCTCCCTCCTGGCTCCAGAAGCATCTCAGTGCCAGGAACAGCAGAGTCCAAGGCCTCAGGACAGAGGCACCGTTTGGCTCCCGGGGGTGTCCCAAATTCTTTCCAAACACAACCAGGTGGTGGTGGTTCAAGTTGCATGTCCCACTGGACAGCAGTGAGACACAAGAGGCCAACTCCGTCCTACTGCCCCAATTACTTTCAAGGTAAGGAACCAGCCCGCACAAAGAGAAGTCCCACGGGTCTGCTGTGGTCAGAGGATATTCTCTAAGACAGGAACTGGAGTTGCAGTTTCACCTTCATTTTGGGGGCAAGTGGCTCTCTCATCCTCTCTGTTGCACTTAGGAAAACAGCCATTAACAGCACTTTCCACTTTGCAAAAAGTGTAATGTCTAACACAATTCTCTCTGCATTTGTGCAGGATGTTCTCAGATTGGTCTTTAGGAGCTGGCATATTAGGTTTCCTTTACAAGCACCTTTAGGTACTTGGTGCTCCAGAGCTTGGGGACATCCAGGAGAACATCCCAGTTGTGCATTGGTCTAGCCCAGGAGAGTGACCCCAGTGTCTCTTCCTCATCCCAGCTCTGCCCTCCTGCTTTCCCACATTATATTAGTGCAAGGAGACTATTTCCCTCCCTTCCCTTGCTGCTCAAAAAAACAGGACTAGCATCAGTATGAGGACCCTCAATACAAACAAGCCTCTGAGGAAGTGGTTGAATTTTTCTTGCTCCTTCTGAAGGGAAGGCGTCTCTACAGAGCCCAGTGTGATCCTAGCACTGGGCTGGTTGCCTGCTCTCCCTGTGGTTTCTGGAAAGTCCCTTCGCCACCCAAGGCTGCTCTCAAGCAGGTGACTTGGTAGTGCTGCTGACATGTCCTTCTGTGCTTCCACTTAGGTGTTTGAAGAGGGAAAAAGAAAAACCTGGGGCTTCTAGGCAAGAAGGGTTTGCTTCTCTCTGCCTCTGAGTTTCCCCTCAGGAGGACAAGTTGAAAGCCCTCAT
Organism: Harpia harpyja; assembly: GCF_026419915.1. NCBI lineage: Eukaryota > Metazoa > Chordata > Aves > Accipitriformes > Accipitridae > Harpia > Harpia harpyja. The sequence goes on from NC_068957.1 coordinate 12,270,684, forward strand.
GCCCTTTAGTTTAGAGCTTGCATCAGCAACACCTGGTTTTGCAGCAGTTTGACTTGGAACTTTAAAAAAAAAAAGATTCCTTCCCTGCCAGTCCAGCACATTTCCAGTAAATATCTCCCTCCTGCTTTGGAGGCTATAGGAAAGTGAGAGCTGTCTGTATAGTCATCTCTCCCCCACACCACATTGCATATGGTTCTTGCTCCAGTCCTCCCCACTTGCTCTGCCTGGCTGCTTGGCAGCATCACCCCAAACACACCTGCACCCCCAAAGGGAGCCAGTCCCAGGCACAGCCAGCTGCGACACCCACCCAAGTGAAAATATGGATGCTGCTTGCAGTTGCTGCATGCCTGTTTGACTACGGGCCTGCCAGCAGGGGCCTGGCAGGTCCTGCAAGGAAAGCAGCGACAGAATTGCAGGGCAGCTGTTCCCAGAAGGATCTGGGGTCCACCAGCCAACTCTGCAGCTCAGGTCACACCTTCAGTGCAGGAGAAGCACAGGAGGTGGCTTGTGGACTTCTCAATGAGGGCAACCTGCTCCCAGGACTTGGATCTCAAACTTTGGCTCTTGCTTCAAGCCAAATTCCCATGTCTTTGGCAAGCTTACATAGGAACAGAAGAAAACCTCCCTGGACTCACACAGCCTGCCTCCAAGTCTGAATTCTGATAGGATCTGCTGAGCAGCAGCAGCAAGGAAGAAGCTAGGACTCGATTCATTCTTGCACTGCTCCCTGAGTGCTCAGGTACCACAAGGGATGGAGAACGCTTCCAGATCTGAAACCAACTACCAGTCCTCAGCGTGCATGTGCCACAGCCAGTTTCTGCAGCGGGGTTTTGGCCATCCTCCCCGCCAATGGGAAGAGACTTGATGCTGGTCCTGTCCTTGCTGCTGGAGTGGCATGGCCCCTTCCTTGGGTACCTCAGACCCCAGGGTGCCAGCTGCTAACCAGCAAAAAAATACAGAAAGGCTGATGCCAGCACCCACCATCTTGCTGCCTGAACATGAAAGTACTTGTTCCCCACCAAGCCCAAGCAAGGAAAACAACGGGAATATGATGACGTGACTCAGAGGCAACCGCTCCTCCTTTCAGTATGAGGTACATTAACGCCCTGTGCTCAGCAGTGGCTGCCTCCAGCTCACAGCACGTGGGCAGGACAGGGATGTGCTGACAGGCAGAAACCCAGCCAAGGAGGAGTAATGGGTAGCAACACGGCTGGACCTGGTTCTGAATGGGGTCCTCGTGTGGCTTGGCAAGGCCACCCCCCCCCAGCCCACCCAGGGGAGCGTCATACACACAGCCATCCCCTGCCGCAGGTCACACTCTGCTCAGGATTCGGGGTGGTGATGTCCTGTATCCCATATGTGAGGCAAGCTCTGCCCGTGGGGAAACGGAGAAGCATGGGCAATGGAGGAGGAAAAACCATCATACACAACAGTCAGTGGGTTCACAGTACCTCTGCTCTAACAGCTACAGGCCTCCTCAATTGCCCACCTCTCTCCTCTCCCTCCACAGCTCTGCTTCCCTCCCCCACCCAACCCCTGGATCAGAAGTTCTTTTCCTTTCTCCTCCCTCCCTTCTCGGTGGTAATTCTTGCTGAATTCATGAAAAAAAGATGAACACGTTTCACACACAGCTGCCCATCTCCGGAGACCACTGGAGCGAGAGCAGGAGCTGCATCACTGGGTACTCTGCGGCAGAGCCCCCGGGACCCGTCCTCCCCTTCCCCGGGGATGGGGCTGCTCTGCTGACGTGCTTGGCTGGGCGTGAGAAGGGCTCGTTAGGGACAGAGGACTCCCGCAGGCCCTGGCCATGGTGCAGGCAGCGCAGCCCCAGTGTACCCCTTGCTCGCTCTCCTCTGCGTGTCTCTGAGGAGGGATTCACCTCCTCTCAACCTTTGCAGAGCCACCCCTGGTGTCCAGCTGGAGACGGACACTTCCTGGTCATCAACCCCAGTCCCACAGCACACAGGCAGCCTGTCCAGGGAAGGGGAATTTAAGATGGGGAGCCGGGGTTTTTATTTAATTTAAGTGCTGCAGCTACTTCCCGGTAAGGAGATACTGAGCATGTGAAATGCCTGCCCTCCTCGAGAGCATGTCGTGAAGTCTGTAAAGGATCGCTATAACCCTCCTCTGAAGAGGGGCTCTCCAGGACCGTTTGCCCTCCCGAGCGGCTGGTGGAGCAGCCTGTGACTCACTGCATCCCTAGCTCTCGCTTTGCCGGTCCTCACTGCGCTCTGCAAATCCCTTGCCTCTGACATGGTGGTTATCCAGGCTCTTGCTAGCTCTGTTGCCTGCTGTGCTGGAGTCACCTTGTTGGATTTCAGGTGTGTTCTGGGCCTCAGCTCTCCATCAAAAAGGAGGGGGTAACGTATCACCATGTCAAGGGGCTATCATGGGCACAAGCAGAAGGCTACCAAGGAGCATTCAGCTGCTAAAAGATTAATTCAGCAGATGGCAGTGATTTTGCCCAGCTCCCCATCACTGCTGACCACAGATCTCTGAGAAGCAGAGCTGACAACACAAATTTTGGGTGGGAATAGCTGCATTTGCCCATAATGGCACTTGACACTATTCTTTTCGTGATGCCAGTGCTTCAATGCCCCTGAATCCTGACCCCACCACAGAGCTGGCCCCAGCTGGGTGCTTAAGTGTGGCCCAAAGTAGAGCTGGCACAGCATCAGGAGCAGAAGTGCACTGGCTGGACTTGTGGACCGGCCCCATCACTAACTGCAGTGACACTACATTCAAGACTTCCCCAGACACCACTTGTGCATGAAGAAGTCTCCACTCCGTGCTCTCTTGCATGTTGGAGACCTTAGGTTGTTCCCTTTCACTGTTCACCCAGGTAACCCAAGCAGGATAGCCCCTTTCCAGGCACAAGAAGCATCATGCTGATCTGGGGCAGATACATGAGTGTGCTAATCGCTGCCAACATCTACTTCATGAAAGTAAGCTGTGGGCTGCTAGTTGCTTGTGTGAGAGTACATGAAAAGATGGGTGTGATAGCTCTTCAGCTGCCCTCTCCAAGAACCAGGGACCTCACCCTTGAAAAGCACCCATTGGTTAAGAAAAGGCCCCTGGCTGCTCTGAGGAACAGTGCTTTGCCCCAGCCTACACGCTATCTGCAAAAACATGCAAACTCCTCACCAACCCATCTCATTCAATTAAATCCCAGAGCTGTTGGACCAGAGCTTAAAAAGTAACCAGGGGAGAGGAAAAGAGGATTATTGCATCCCTTTGGAAAGATTTTTTCCCTGTGCAGGGAGAGCCCTGTGCTTCCCTCCCTCCCCAGCTTCAGAGGAATTACCCACACAGTTTTGATTTGGTATTTCCCACCTCTCTCCCTCATTTCAAATCCTTGAGCTTGCCACACCTTCTGCCACACTGGAAACAAAGCCTTAAGATGAATTAGAGGAGAAAGGGAAAAGAAAGCACACTGGTTCCCCAATTAGCACAGAGCACTTAAGCAGTCAGATCTTTTAATTGTAATCACTCCAAACACAAAAAGCTGAAGTGACAAACCCCACAGCTAATTCCAGCTGATTAAGTCACTCCCCATCCCAAAGCTTGTGTATGTTTCTGGTTTAATTCCTTGGCCTCTGGACACAGTCCACTGATAAAGGCAATGCTTTATTTTTACTCTCCTCCACCCAAATCACTTTGCTTCACTGAATTTTATTCCAGAGTCATGTCTGCACACCCAAGCTCTTTCCCCTGGTCTGGACCATGCCCTTGGGTCTTGCGGTGCCAGGGACATCCACAACACCTAAGGCTGGTGGTGTGAGGAGCAGGTGGAAGAAAGGCAAGAGCCAACACAAAGTTCACAACATCCCAGAATAACTCAGGTGGGAAGGGAGCTCTGCAGGTCTCTGGTCTAACTCCCAACCAAAGCTGGACCACCTTTGAAGTTAACTTAGGTCCTCAGGTCTGTCCTGTCAAATAACGAGTATCTCCAAATACAGAGATCCCACAGCCTACCTGGGACTGTGTTTTGATGACTAACTGCATTCCCTATGGAAATTTTTTCCTTTTATCTAATAGAATTTCCTCTGTTGCAATTCTGCCTCTTATCCTATTACTGTGAAAATTAATTAGGACCAAATTAAATCAGAAAGCGAGTACACAGACCCAAGAAGAGCTCTCAGTCCTCTGTGAAAAGCAGGGTGCACAGCACAGCCTCAGCTTTGAGCACAGCAGATTCAAACCAAGCTGTAGATTCAGACTTCCTGGGGATTTAGCCCCAGATCAAGATGTGCGTAGCTACATACACCAATAGATACGACTCTCAAGAAGCAGCCTCTCCACAGTCTTCCCCAAAAGGGGCTCCTCTTCCCGGTATTCAGCATAGATAACAGCGTTGGATCTTCTGAGATGGTCAGTCTACTCTTCCCACCCCTACACAGCATAGTGCCACCAGTTACCCCTTTAACCACAGGGACTCTCTATTTGAGCCTGATGTGCTCCTTCCAGCCACAGACACCTAGACTAAAATCAGCATGGAGACAAAACCAATGATGTTTGTCGTCAGTTGAATAAACATCACCAAAGCAACACTGCGTGTGGAAGGACATGCAGCAGGGGATTCCATATATACCACAACAGTGCAGAAGGGGATGTGTGAAAAGGAACCCAAGACTAGAGCTGCACACGCTGGGTCAGACTCTTTGCATTATTGTCCCTACAGCAGGTTCTAAAGATGCCAGGGGGCATCACATATCAGAACAGGATCAAGGCATGGACCTTCAATTGTGAGACTGGCAATTCTTTTTGAAGGTCTTGACTGAGAAAGTTGGGACAGACATTGAGAAGAAAAAGAACTAGAAAAACTGTGTCAGACTAGTGCAGAGCCCTGTAACACATTTATTGAAGAAGAGAGTAGAGAAGCAGATAGGAGGTGTAAATCTAAATGTGACATTACATAGGAAGCTCCCCCTGAAGTGGAATCTGAAGCGCAGAATGACTGGGACCCCACCACTTCATGACAAGATGTTGTTCTGGGGTAACCATGGCCCTACTCAAGAGGAGCTGGTTGTTGAAGGACCCCGAGGACTGAAGGTTTGCATGACCTCTCTGGTTCCCATTATTCCTGTTGCTTCAGCACAGGAGCCAGCATGAAATGTCAAGTTGGTCTTTTGAGCTCAGAAGCAATGAGGTGCTGCAACTGTTGTACAGAGCTCACAGAAGGGTTTTCTCTGCTTATTGTTGCTTTGTAAATTAGTTCTTTTAATCAAAGTGTTCTTTACCTAAGAGCAATTCTTGGAAGCAGAAGTGTAAGTAGATGTGAGGGCTCAGCTTTCCTCTAGCACACATCCCTCTCAGGTCCTGCAGCTGGGTGCAGAGGATCTGGTGCAGCACAGCTCACACCAACGAGCAAGGGAGAAGCAGGTTCCTGGTCATCACCACTCCATAGGACAAGGGAGGCACAGTGTCACCCTGGCTCTGCCACTGCTAATTCTGCAGGTGCTCAACTGCAGTCAGGATTAGGTCTTGCATAGTCAAACATGCACTTCAGGCATATCCCCTTTCTGTAGAAGGGATGGCTCAGACTCCTTACTTTTACTTTTAGTACATTGTGTTCAAGAATATCAAAGCCCAAAACTGTGGGCAATGCTGAACTTTTATTTTCTCCTGTAAGTAGGGCTGTGCTCACACAAACACACTATTTTGTGTTAGTCAAAGTAAAGAAGCAATTCTTACAGAAGGGTGGGAGATGAAGGGTATATGGCTTTACACTGAATCAGACATTTCGTACCAAAGGCTTAATTCTTTTTTTTAGTCCCATAGAAAGAAAAAAAATAAAGAAACTAAATAGTCTTACAGAACTGGGGCAGGAGGAAAAATCCTGATCCCAACATAGGCTCGGCAGTTACAGTCAGGATGTGGGCAGACTCAGGTCCCTCCTCTGCCCAAAGGGGTTTGAAGCAGCAGGTCCCACATCTCTGGGGTGGGGAGGGCATACCAGACTGCTTCATCCCTCCCATTTTGATGGCTTTCCAGTTTACACGAGTAACAAAATGTTCACTGTTGCAGGAGGTAGAGGCCATGGACTGCATCCCCAGAGCATGTTCTCCCACAGCAGGTAGAGAGTGGGTTTGACCTTGCACCTAGGAAAGGATCAGGAAATCATAGGAAGCCGGCAGGGTCAATACCCCCTGTGGTATTCCATTGCCTGCCTTTAAGGCCTTTTTGGCTGTGTGTTCAGGGAAATTCCTCACCTCTGCAAATATCATGAAATTGCCCCATGCACCATATAGAAAAGGTCCTAACCAAAGGAGCTTGCTGACCAAGGAGAAAAGAAAACCACCTGCACACCTCCCCTCTCCTCCCCACTAAGTGTAGTGAGGGACTTAGCAGGGTAAATCCCAAGATGCTCAGGAAAAGGCCACATTTACTGCCCAGACTTCTCACTCCCCAGACCAGTAAGTCATGCAGACTTCCACCATGCACACTGCAAAGTAACCACATCCAGGAGACAACTCCTCAAGCCTTTCTGCCAAGGTCCGCAAAAAGAGCTATTTGGTCTATGAAGAACTGAGGAGCAACCCAGACACTTGGAAATATTGATCCATCACCTCCTGTAGGAGGACAGGACTGCCCTGCGAGCATGGCTGGGGCCAGGAAATCGGGCATCCTTTGGTGATCAAATGGAGCCCGCTCTGTTTGCTCCAGTCTCTCTCAACCACCTTCCTTCTCTCTTGCTACGTACTTACAGAAATAAATCATTTAATTAATCAGCCTTAAAGCAGAAATACAAACCCCATGTAGGTAATGGATTTTAACACTAGCTGCGTTTCTAGGGACAGAAACCCAGATCAATTACTGGAGCTTACCATTCATTCATCTACATTAGCAAATGCATTTGCCTGCTGTTCCAGGCCCTGACCACCCAGGTGCAGTGCTTGCAGGAGTTATGCATGGCATTTAACAATGTCCACTGCCTTCACGTTTTCTACTACTTCATGAGCAAGAAGACAACAGATCTCAACAGTTTCAATATCAAGAAACACCATGTGCAAACCTCAACTCAAGTATTGGACACCATGGAGGACATTTACCACACCTCAGTAAGTCCCTTGCACACTTCAAGATTTCCTCAGAGAATTTCTGCCACCCCACCCTTTCTCCTAGAGCTCAGGGCCTCTTGCATACCAGCCTCAGAGGGCAGGGCTTTCATCGGATGTGTTTTGGCTGTCTCAGATTTTACCTTTTTAAAGTGAGAAGTTGTCCCAGTAGTCCTGCTACCAAATGCCACTAGATCTTCTGCAAAGATGGGAAGCAGCAAGAGCAGAGCTGCTCCATGAGTTGTCACAAGGGCAGTCACAGTCCCACAGCACCCAGGCAAAGCAGGGCTGGTAATGAGATCAATTGACAGCCCAGTAACTGTGAAATAAACATGAGACGAAGAGACAAATCCAATACCAATCCCACCCACAAGCCAGGATAGAGCTGAGCACACACCCACCAGCAGCACAACTCATACCAGGACTAGATCCCAGGTGAGGCTGTTCAGGCTAATTAAAGCCTGTTAGTGCAGGCAGGGCCCTGACACAGGATAGCAACCAGCATGACTCAGGTGTGCATCTCTCGTAGGTACCTGGTTTCCTTCAGTGGGTTTGCCTGCTGGCCCCCAGCATGCAGCCTGCTGCTGGATGGAGGCCCCACACCTTCTGCAGCTCACTGGGGTAGCACAGCAGCTTCAAATACCTGCCAAGTAAAGAGAGAAAAGCCACCCTTCTTCCTTTCTCTCTTTGGCTTTAATGGCCCCTATGCCAAGGTCTGGTAGGAATGAAGGTGTGTTGGTAAAAGTAGTGGAGAAAAGGCAGAGCACAATAATGAGCTGCATGGCTTAGTCCCTACAGCTGAAATGGGAAGATGTAGGACTGGGTTCACAAGAAGCTTCCACACCCCAGAGACACAAAAGAGAGCAGAGACAGATCTCCATGGGCAAACTTGGGGTGTGTGTGAGTCCACCACGGTACTGAAAAATTCACAGCATGTTAAACAAAACAAAGGTATTCAACCTGCCACAGGACTCTGGCCCCTGTGTCCTGGTTAGCTGTCACTAGTACCAAGTTCTTCCAGCCCCAGCCTTACTCCTTATTTCTTTCTTTTCAAAGTATAACTGATAACTATGCATGTCCTTCTTTGTTTCATTCATACTCTTAGGAGCCTTTCTCCTCTCTCATTTTTATTTCTGCTCTGTGTTTTGCCTTTGTACAATGCATCCTGTCTTCTCCATTTGCCTTCTGGCTGCAATACTTAACCAGCTGAGGTTCCCCACCCCCCCCCCCCCGTTAAGATTTTCCCCTCCTCCTGGAAAGTTTGCAGAAGTGCTGAGGCTGCAAGCTTTGTCCCTCCCAGGAAGATGCATGGAGCAGGTGGGGTTGCCGTCCTGGGACTGTGGGGTACTCTCAGGTTAATTTGTGAAATTAACTTCAGACTCAGCAGCTGCTGTGGCTGCTGGTACTTCAAGGGAGAAGGAAAATGCTGATAGTAACAGCTGCCTCTATGATTTATGAGCCATATAGGAACACCTAGCAAGCTCCAGAGAGCTGCATATGGAAGGGGATTTTCCTGTGTATGACCTTCCTTAAGAGAAGGTACTAGGCACATGTTTGAGGGGAAATTGCAAAAGACTCCCTCAGTGGTGAGCAGTTTCATCTTCCTTTTGCCTGCCCACACATCAACCCCCTCTCTGCCATAAGGAATGATGAAAAAGCAGTGGTCTGAAGACACTTTCAGGGAAAGGATCCTCTTCTGTAAAACACTGTCCACTCACCTCTAAGGTCTGCGAAGAAGGTGCTTTTCACTATCCCGATACCTCAATGTGACTTTGTCTAGGAACTTTGCATAGCGACAAGTAGGTCAATATGTGTGCAAATATGTAGGGTGGTGAGAAGATGGGTTAAACATCCTTTTCTGTTTTATCCTTCTTGATGCCCTTCTGTGGACAACCTTTTCATACAATTAGGGTGACCCAGGTTGCATAACAGCTTCTGCCAATGCAGCACTCACATTGTCATAATAGGTTGTAGGAGTTTCTACCTAAGTTGCACAGCAGATACCTTATCCTGCCTCCAAGGACAGTGCAATGCTTCCCCGGACTCCAGCTGGACAGCTCTACCAGTAAATAACATCAGCTGATTGGGACGATAGTCCTATCTTCTCTTTCTGAACCATTACTGGAGGGGGAACAAGCTCTTCTCTGCAACAGGAAGCCTTGTAAATTCCCCATCAAGACCACAAATACTCTCTGATTCTGCCATGATCCAGTGGATAGGGTACTGCACCAGGAGATCTGGAGACCTGAACTCTGCGTTTCTGTTTTTCTTGTTTATACCATTCTTGGGGGCTTTCTCTTGCTCTGCTTACATACCTCCTGGGGCATTCATGTATTCCTGTAGTGTGAATCATCATCACTGTTTCATAACATGAAGGCAGGTGGAAACTTTATCCAACAAAAATGTAAAAATGAGCAGTCATGTACTTCTATGCCACCCTTGCTTCCACTGCATAAATTATGGTTTTTTTCTTTGTCCAGCAAAGCTAATCAGAAGCACTATTGTAAGAGAGTCCCAGATGAGAAAGTTAAATTCTTCTGTGGGGGTGTAGGGGCTGTACACATACATGTATGTTGCAGGGGAAGGAAGACAAGGATATTTTGGACCGGGTACAGAAATACCATTAGACACAAATATTGAATAATTATTAGTTATTTGCCTTTTCACTTCTCCAAAATCTTGATTTTGACTTGAAAACTATTACCTGATTAATAAACATTTAATGGCAGATTCCTTTAATTTATCTTCTGATAATAGACTCCAGCAGTCACATTTATGAGAGCTTGTCTCCATGACAGAAACTTGCTTTTTGTTTTTAAATGCAAACACAGCCCTGGATGTATTCCCATGAATCGAAGAACATGTTGTTGTTTTTTTTAAGAAGGACTTAGAACTAGGCTCATGATTAATTCACCAAATTAAATTAAACCAGTTGGCAACTCTGATTTAAAGTTGGCTCATTTTCACCCATCTGACTTCAAAATGGCAGAATGGATTTTGCTCAAACTTTAGAAAAAAAAAAAGACCTTGCCTTTGGGAAAAGGAACAGAGACTAGAAATAGAAATATGAAATAGTAATAGTATTTGTGTATCCTCCTTGGTCATCCAATGTTAAGCAGAAGAACCGGCTTGCCAATGGCTCTGCCTGAAGGTGCATGGCAGGGGAGGGATGTCTTTGTCAGACGACGATGACGTCCAGGTGCAGAACCGAGCAGTGGTTCCTGCTCCAGCAGGAGTGCAACTGGCAGTGCTCAGCAGAGTGCTGACTTTCCAGCCCTCTCCTAAAAAGAAGCTCCATCTGTACCTGCAGCACCTGCCTTTAAACTCAGTATTTTAACAAACTGGGCAGCAGCTCCTGTTGTGATCTTCACAGCTCCCTGAGGAGGGTGCGTCTCCGCATAGCAACTGAAAGATGAATCCAGTTGAAAATGTACTCATCATTCACCAATAAACCCACAGAGTGAAAGAATATACAGTGTGAGGATGTGGGTGGGTGAGGATGGATCTACCCTGTGGGATCGGGTACACGGTAGATGGGCCATCTCAAAACAGTACTGCTGTGAGCTCTGTGTTATGCCACCAAAATGCTGGCTTTATCTACATGGGGAGAGCTCTTTCCCGAGGGCTTGTACAGCAGAGATTTTAGACATGGAGCATGAAGAACACAGCCTCGTATCTGCCCTATCTATCTACTTCTGCTGATACTACTTCATATTTCAACGACTCATACATTCTAATTGGTCTTGCATGTTCACCGGACAATATCTCCTAAGGGAGTGGTGTGAGCGCTAAAGCTGAGCTCTTCTGTTGTCACATGAGTGCAAGTACAGGGGAAAGGGGTGGGTTGATCTTTTTCCCGTATAGTGGATACAGGCTGAAGTCAGACCCTTCCTTAACAAAGTGTAATGAGCTTTAGGGAGCAATTCTAAATCCTGATCTAGGACCTGACCTGTAAATACACAACTGGCTACAGAGGTGAATTTTCAGTCCTAAAAGTGAGGTCATCATAAAAACCACTGTCCATAACAGCTTATGTAAGTCACATTTTTAACCAGGAACTCCTCTGGAGACTATTTTTCCAGCTACAGACCTTGCTATCATAATTTATGCCTTCATTATTGCAAGGCCAGACTCCTGCATTGTGCCTAGTATGATGTCAAAACTTAAGTGAACCCATTAACCAAAGCTGGTGCAGACCCTGACATGATGCTTGTCAGCAACATCTGTTGCTGGCTTGTTTGACCCCAAGCATGCTTGCTTCCTGGTGGTTTATAGGAAGCAGGTTTTACAGTTTGGGTTTTTTGGCCAAGTAGCCAAATGTCTCAAACCTGCCTGTTTTGGAGGTAATAGGTCCTCAGTTTCATGGAGAAGGAGCCTTTATCCCTTCAGCAGACATGTCCTGGGACGCTGAGTTACTTTTGCTTGTGTTTGCAGCAGCCTGCCCAAACAGACCCTGCGGTCATGGAAAAGCCCTGTTTTCCTACATAGCCCTTTTGGTGTAAGAAACGGTGACAGAGCTGGCTGTTGGAAGGGAATGTGGGCTATCTCCAGGCTCTTCGTGACTGAACAGCTCTGTTTGGGGGAAAAAGTCCATGAGCAGGATTCAAGGTTGAATCCTCTGGCTGATACTGCATTTCCCACGGGCTGGTGAGAACACATGGAACAGTTAATATTTAAACTGTTGACACAGTGCCCGATTTAGACAGCTGCTTCAGCATCACCCTCATTTGGAGAAGTGTATTGTCTGGGGGAAAGCTGCATGATCTAAACAGCAAGCACAAAGTGTCTAGGCTCCCTCAAACCACGTGTTTGAGTTGCAGCTGAGTCGGCTCGGCTCCTTCTACTCTCCAGGCAGAGAATGACTTACAAGGGCTTTTCAGCACAGGGTCTATTAAATGAGACTTCAGAAGACAACTGGCTGGAAAATGTTTGTTGTTCTTTCTTTTTTTCCTTCAAAAATCTGCATTTTTTTCAAAAACTGTAAAAAAAAGTGAAATCATGGTGGTTCAAATGAAATGCTTTTCAGCTGCCTTGAAATAAAATACTTTATTTCATTTAAGTTTTAGTATCCATTTTACTCTCAATTTTTCTTTCTTCTGCCTCCGCCTGCCTGAAATTAGTTAATGAAAATTGTGTTGATACAGGTCAAAACATAATTTATTCTTGGACACAGAATGCTCCTAAGATTTATGAACAAAAAATGACACCTTTTTAACACTGAAGATTTCACATGCATTAAAGATATTAGTTTGAAATTTTCAAAACAACTCTTTTTTTAGAATCTCTGTTCTTTCTCAAATTTAAGAGGCTACATATTCACTTTAATGCATGATAGTTGACAGAGCAATGCACTAGACTCTGCCTTGTTGCTACCTTCCAAACTTTTGGAGGTTGATCTGCAGTGGTATTTCCTGCAAATAGAGTTAGGAGGGAGTGTATTGATATTCTTGCATGCTGTTATACAAACTGATCTTGAGGTTTTCTTCTTTCCAACAGCAAGAGAATTTCCAGAATAAACCAATCTAAACACGCTATTAAAGTTTTTACAAACTTTGCGTATCACTTTGGATATTACTATTATGCAACTTATATGCCCAAGTCATTGAAAAGTCAGAGTAACTTGGATGCTTCAGTCACTTAAGGGCTTTTGAAAATGTGGAGCTCTATCATTATTTGAATATTCAATATGTTTACTAGCACCATTAATGGTAACAATGTCCCTGCTGTTACTAACAAAAAATCCTGTCAGTACCCCATAACAGAGGTGGGCAGGTATTGAATTTAACAGGGTGTTTGTTGCTGCCAACAGTGTAGACCTACCCTATCTGGGCTTCCAGGATGTTTGGGTATATACTGGTGCTGCTTACTAAGGATACGGATTAATATAGCAGAAGTGCTGAAATTCTAATCTAGACAAAATATTCTTCATAAAAGGACAGAGGGTATTTACACTGGGCAGGTGTGAACCCTGAAGATTGTCTATGGATGTGAAGCGATTATTAGCACCTTGTCCCAAACTACGACTAGAAGAAATCATTAAAGCTTCTTTCCTGTTGCAGTATGAGATCTTGCCATGAAAACTCAGGGACAATAGATTAAACAGAAGAGAACAGGAAGGTAAAGTGAGATTAACAGGGCTAAAACCTCACTTTAAACTAAATGACATTTCAAGATGAGGAGTTTTTCCAGCAGCTAAACATAAACACAGTTATCTCTTTAATAAAATGAAGGCAGGAGGAAAAAAAGCATCACAGAAACTCTCCAGAGTGGCAGATTAGCAGGAACTGTAACTCACCATTGCAGCTTGAAAACATTTCCGTTGTGCTGCTCTCCTCTGCTCTAGTCTCCCATTATTTAAGCATAAACACGGCAGACACTATCCACTTGCCATTTCTCTTTTAAAGCTACCAGATAATTGGCTCTTACTGTTTCTATTGGGGGTCAAAGCCTCTTTAGCTTTCATCTATGATTTTGGTGAGGCTGAGATGCTCAAGAGTTTGGACATCCAAGACTGAGGACTGGATGTCTAGCTCATGTGTTAGGTTTCAAAAAGCTTCAGCTTTAAGCAAATATGATGTCAGTGGGAAGGAAGTCTAAGAGGAGCAATGCTCCCAGGGCCTCCTCACCACTGTGGCTGTGCCAGGAAAGGGCAGCCTCTCAGCTCAGCAGGGCTTTGGGGCTTTTAAAGACAAGAACTGTCCTAATGGATGGTGAGGAGAGCTAAAGTTTGAATTGTCATGTTTGAGGAAAGCAAGGTAATGGTTTCATATTATATATAGACTTCAGTGAAAAAAAAAATCCAAAGGCAAAAAAGAAACCTTCCTCCCCATCACGTGCCAAATATCATACAGTTGGTTTGCTGAATGGGTGGTGGCTTTGGTTGGTGTTGGAGAGGGGAACAAGGACTGGATTTCACATGTTGAGCGCTGAATGCAGTTCCTAGCATGATTTTTTTCCTGACTTTTCATCCTAGCACCCACACTGATCCCACTGGCAGTAGGTGCCAGCTGAGAGAGATACAGATACCTGAATGCCCAGCTGGAGCATATCAGGCAGTGTAAATTTTCCTGTTTCCTGCCCGAGTGTGGGGGAGACAGCATCTCTCTGCTTTAGGGATGCAAGAATGGTCCTGTCAGTGGCAAGCAGACTTCCAGCATCCCAGCAGGGTCCCTGCACTAATCACTTTCCCTGTATTTTTAATTGTTAGATGTATGCTTACAGCACAATGTCACAGAGGTGTGGAGCAGACCGAGCTGTGAAGAATGCAGCCTGGATGGAGCATGGACACCCAGCACAGCTGCGGTGAGGGACTTTAGGGTAGTAACATCACTTTGCACCACAGGGAAGTGGGGATTCAAAGCCAGCCCCCTCCTTTTACCTGCAGTCATAGCTGACCATGCTTCCCACCTCCCTAACAGCATCCCCCCATGTCCCCTCACTGAGTGATGCTGACACACTGCAGCACCCCGGCTGCTTAACACACTCGCCCACTCTGCTATGGCTGTCCAGACAGCCTTACTTGCACCTCCAAAAAACTTCTAGATGACCTCAAAAGGCCAAGCCTTTTAAACTTTTAAAAAGAAATTTGGGAGCGTAAGACTCAGCCTATTAACATGAAATACCTCGATGCCTTACTTTAAGTGCATCCGTCATTTCTAGAAATGGTCCTGTCTAATCCACTTTTGCTTAGCATGGCAAAGTCTAGAAGTGCTTGAGTACTTTATTTGCTTGTGGAAATAAGACTCAAGAGCCTTTGAAAATGTAATCTCTGATCTTTGTTCCTCAAGGTTAGGATAAGTTACTCACTTTATGGTGGAACAGTAAGACTGGGGATTTATTCTAATTTCCCCCTCTGCTCTAGGCAGTGTCATAGAGCTTGTGTGTATCCCAGCTCTTGGTTCAACCCAGCAGAATGCTTAGACATGCAGAAAACTTTGCCTGAGTCTTAGCAAAGTCCTTTGGACACACATTTCAAATGGCATCACTACAGTTATGTTTAAAGTTAAGGACAAGTTTGAGTCCTCTGGATGGTAAAGTTGATTTGCTTTTCAGAGGCCAGTAATACAGATTTGGCCTAAAGACAGTGCCTTGAAAATGGAAACATGTAAGAACATTCAAACCAGCAGAGAAAAAGTTGACTGTTTCTCCTTAAAGGCTGTATTTTATAAGTGTTACTTTTGTTCTGGGTAGGAAAAAAAAAGCAAACCCAAAAGCCCAAGAAAGATTCCTAACCAATTAATAATTAACAGCGTTCAAGTACATTTATGTCCACATACAGCATTTGTTAAAAAAGAAATATTTTTGTGTTTCAACACCTTTTTCAAAAAAAAAAAAAGAAGAAATTCATGTACACATTACATTATTTTGGCACTGGTATGGACCATTTTTAAAAACATTTGTTGTTAGTATTTATAATGGTTTGTACAAAATTGTAAACTATTTTCAAGTTTGTTTGTTTTTACTTTTGTTCATCATCACCTTTCAAAAACTGTCACTGCAGGAACAAAAATACCCCAAACAAAACCGCAAAATAAAATCAAAGCAACTCTCCTTGCCCCCTCCCACCCTTCCCCCTGCGCTCCTGCCCACTCTCCCTAAAAGAAGATGAAGGAGACAGTTTTTGAAAGCACCCGGCGGTAATTGGTGAGCACACCCTTCCTGGGAGCCCTCCGGCAGCATGGGGCATGGGCTCCGGTGCCTCTCTGGCTGACACAGGATGGCTCTGAGAGCAGAAAGTGCCACCCACCAATCACACCTTCTCACCTCTCGAGTAGACAAAGATGGCTCTTTAAGTCATTTTATTTTATTTCTTTGTTGGTTTTCCCTTTTTTTTTTTTTCCCTTTTTTTTATACAAAATTTTCTACATCTAAATCACTTTGCTAGAAACATTATTTTTCTTTCTTTTTTTTTTTACATTAGTTAAAGCAGAATCTGCTTTTGTGAAAAAAGACAAGGATCAAGGTCTTATTTCATGCAGAAAATGCAAATTAAAGATCGTAAAAATGGGTGTTTTGTTCTGTTTTTTTTTTGTTATTGTTGTTTTTTGTTTCTTTTTTTTGTAACACTGTACAGGATGCAACGCAGCCACTCAGAGTATGTAAAGATGGTTCACAGCAGTCCCTTTGATAGTATACATTGACGTTGACATTGATCTCCCTGTCCTGTTGTCGTTGTTGTTCAGTTAGTTGTTTGTCTGAATTTCAGGCCACTTAAGATGTCCCCAGTTAGAGAAGTTGTTGCCGCTTCTTCGTCTTTGAGAGGAAGATGGATGGGTGCAGTTTGAGAGGATGAGACATTGGCATAACTGTTCTAGATTTTCCTGGGAAGGATGCCCCAGCCTTAGAGGTCTAATCTTGTTTGCTTTCATACCTCTTGGCGTAACATCCCCATAGTGAGCACATTGTGAGAGGGCATTTGTCCTTCAGAAACTGGTTTCTCTTCTGAAAGGGGATGTGATTTCACACAAAGACAATATTATGACATGTCAGGCAATGGAAAGAAAAAATACCGCAGACTGGACAACGGTCCTGCCATCAGAGTCACATGTACATGCCAACGGATGGGATGTTTCTGGGTTACTGTTGAGGCTTTCCTTTATTCTCAGTTTTCCAATTTTCTTCTCCAGCACCTAGCTATTTATCTTTCCAGATCTTAGAAACTCTTCTCTGTGACAACTGCTGAGCCTTTCTAGGGGGTTGCTCACTAAGAATCTTCCCTTTTGGCCTGCCAAGCACATTGGCCCTGACCCAGTGAAGCTGTCAGATCCAGGCATGATTTTAAGCAGACGCGCAGTCATCAGGTCTGCCCCTGTGCTCAGACTTGAGCAAGGGCTGGGGCTTTGCTGGACTGGGGTACTGTGTAGGTTTAATCCCACCACGTTTCTCTGCTTTGCCCATCCCCTTCTTGCTTCAGTGCAATTGGAATGGGAGAGAGAAAGGTTGGGGCAACCTCACCTCCCTTGCTAACCTCTTCCTTCATCAAAACCTAGCCTTGGCAGGGGCTGAAACTCAAGGATTTCTGCCCAGTCTCTGCCTGTGAGAGGCTCTGGGACACATGTCCTTTCTGCCTCCAAATTCATGGGGCGTGAGGCTGGCGAGATCTCTAACAACAGCCTGGAAGCTGCACTAGCAAAAGATATATTCCTGCTCAAAACACCCCTGATGGGTCCCCAGATGTCCCTGAGGCAGGTAGCACAGCGGTCCCCAGAACTTCAGGTCCTGTGGGTCACTGTCTCTGGAGAAACAAGGTTAAGCATCACCAGCTATGCCAGTGCCAGCTCTCTCATAAGGTGCACCTCCTCTTTGGCCTCCCACCTGACATGTCATGATATTGCACAACAGCCACTGTTGCAGTGAGGGGTTACCTGCTCGCCTCCTGCTCTCACCACTGAGACCCTCTGGTCTCGCTGGGAAAGGCCATTGCCTTGGCAGGGCTTGGTGCTGCAGCAGCACAGGCTCCATGGCCCTGGGCACAGCCAGGGGATGGTGATGAGAAAGAAGAGGTGAACCAAATGCACCATCCCCTACAGGTAAAAACAAAGAGGACCTGATCAAGGACTGAGTGGGGTCAAGCGAGTCTGTCCCGGTATGGGGCAGAGCATCTGTCAGCAAAGAGGCAGTGCCAGTTCCTTTCTCTGCAGAGAAGAGTTGAGATCAGCCAGAGAG
Source organism: Harpia harpyja (assembly GCF_026419915.1). Taxonomy (NCBI): domain Eukaryota; kingdom Metazoa; phylum Chordata; class Aves; order Accipitriformes; family Accipitridae; genus Harpia; species Harpia harpyja. Next base: position 12,288,407 of record NC_068957.1, read on the forward strand.
AGAAATGCCTCTGCTAACCTGAGACAGGGTGTTCCTGATGTTGAAAAATAGGCCATTGCCCCTTGTCTGAGTCCACAAGAGGCATTGGCATCACAACAAAGGCAATCACATTTTCTTTCCTTGCTGGCCTGGCTTTTCCCAGCCTGTTGGTCCCCAAGCCCTTCCCACTGGGCTCAGCAGCACCAGGGCTATCTGTGCAGCTGGGCAGCGTGAGCCACACGACGGCATACCCAGCGAAGCATACTGTGGTCAAAGACATGTCCAGAGGGGTGGGAAAGTCAGGGAAAAGATCTTTGATGCTCCTGCCTGGGCACTCTGTCCACTAGATGCCCAGCAAGGTCCCCAAATAAGACCTGGACCCAGTATCTAACTGAGTATGGCAACTAACCCTGGAGCTGCCCCATGTCATTCAGCTGGGAGGCATTAGCCTTTACAGAAGGCAAACCAATACTGATCTACTGTTTAAAATACATACTGGAAGAGATATTATCACCCTCTTCAAAAAAATAATGTTACTCACCATTGTGCTATCTCATCCTTTCTGGGGGAAATGTCTGCCAGTATAAATGCCAAGCTCAGCCTGTGCAAATGATAATATGTGCATCCCTGTATCATAAGTGGGTCTACCACCTCTCATCTCCCCACTTTGCCATACACATATTCAATACTACTCTGTAAGTGCTTTGTGCCTGTGGCACTGGCAAGTTCTGGCTGTCTTAGATGGGAGCAGGCTGCCCACAGCATGGAGCTGAGAACAGAAGGTTTGGGTCCATTGTCTCTAGGGAGGGTGATGACAGCATAAGCTTCTGGGAGCAAGAGACCGCATTTTGTTCCAGGGTTTTCTAGTCTAGAGCACAATGGGGTGCAGGAGCTCATGCTCACAAAACTCCTCCTTGTTTTGTCTCTGCAAAACACCCGTCCTTGCTTACCCACCATCTGCTCATCAGCAGAAATGGCTAAGTCAGGGCCTGTGTGGCTGCACCATCCTGATGCACTCTAGCTGGAGTGGCAGCTGCAGGGGAGAGAAGACTTACTGCTGAAGAATGGCCTTTCCTAAGAGGATTCAGACTTCCCTCTGGTCTGCCTTCCACATAAAGTTTTTTTCTTTTAGCCTTGCTGTAGTAACACAACATTCATTAGCCCAGCTGTAGAAAGAAGCCACACTTCTGCCCCACGAAGGCAACACTGTCCTCTGATTTTCCACAGCACTAAACATAAGATAGGCAACATAAGACAGGCAATTTCTCATATTTCTTTTTACCCTTGATGCTCCTCCCAGTCCAGGCAAAGATGGATTGTAACATAGAGGGTTACCCATATGTCTCAGACCCACTACCATCATCATCCTTGGCATTCCCCATTACTCATTTCTGCTAACTGGAAGTTGCATGGAAACCAGGTGTCCCTCAGTCCAAATTCAATCAGTGCCCTACACTTGAGCCCACTCATTTGTACTTCTGACGAAGAATTTGTCTCTGCAAGGCCAATAGCCACTAAAAAAGATAACTAAGCTTAACACAAGGTCCCCGCTTTGCACTCTCTTCCAAACCCATCCTTCACAAACAGCCAGAAACCCACAGGCAAGGTTCTATTGAATTGCAAAGCGTCTTAAGATAAATCTTTTCACATGGAGGGCTTGCTTTGTACTTCTTCTGAGCAGCTGGGCATTTCCTAGCACTTGTCACCCTAGGCTAAATCACAGGGTGGAAAGCAGCAGCAGCAACAAAAGCTTCTCAAAGAAAGTTCAGGCTCATACTGCCTTTACTCCAGCTGCATTACTTCATTTATGCAAGTGATACCTGATATCATCTTCACCGCCTTCACTACATCCCAAAATACAATAAGGCATAGTGCAGGTTGGCTCTCCAGGAAGAGACCATGTGCGCAAGAGATTAGCATCTAATACACAGCCTCCTCCCATTGGCCTCAGGGATGGTGGGATCAAACACTGAAAAGTTACTTACATACCATCACTTCCACCTCTACTGCCCACCTCTTCTTTATGGCCCTTGGGGGTGGATCAGGGAGCCAGCCCTGAGGTCACCACCCCGGCAGGCTGCGCCTCCGAGCAGGCACAGGCACAGGCACAGGCACAGGCACAGGCACAGGCACAGGCACAGGCACAGGTTTGCCCTCCAACCCCTGTGGGAAAAGTCTGGGGAAATGCGTTTATAATATCAGCCTGGAGGACAGTGCTTCTTTATTACACTTGTCACCTTTCAGCTGTTCTTTACTTCTGAATGTACAGAACCATTTTTATTTGGTTTACATCAAGACATTAGAAATCAAACATCTTTTTTTTCTTTCAAAAAAAAGAACAAAACCAAACAAAAACCAAATGAAAAATAAAACCCAAGCCCCAATACTATATACATCTTCTCCTCCCCAGACTCTGCTCCCCTCCCTCCCTCCCACCCTTCCTCCCTCCCTCCCAGCATCTGTGTTAGGTCCTGCTTCCAACACATAGGTTTCACATCTCTCACCCGGCCCATGCCCCCGACCCAATTTCCATGTCTACTGTAAAGACATCCCACCCTGCTTGGTAAGCCCAATCTCATCTCCAAGAAAGCATTTGGTAACCCACATGGCATTTCTTGCCCAGTTGGCTCTGATCTCTGACACCAGGGTAGAGCTCAGCCCTTGCCCCAGCTTGGCAAGGTGGTCGCTCCCCTGTGCATCCCAGCCCAGCTCCTGCAACATTGTCCAGATGCAAATGATTGTCCCTGCTTAAAGGGACTGAGCTCATACTGATGGCAGTGCACCGTGAGTCTCCCTCTATTTTCCCCGTTCCTGACCTCACCACCTCCCAGAGACTGTGGTCTCTGCCCGCCGGGGACTGCTGCCATGGCTGGGTTTCCTTGAGTGCTGCCCGCAGCTGCACCCAGCCTGTCTGACTCAGTGGAGGTCCCTGGTTTTCAGTGCTCTAGTCCTTTCAAACCTGTTGTATTGCACATATATTTTCACTACCTCTCTCCTATTTGCTTTGCTTCTGAAGTTACAGTTCTCTTCCGCCAACAACCTCTTCCTCATCCCATCCTCCCCATCAGGATTTCAGTAACCACCTTCCCTAAAGCCACTGTCCTTTGGTCTGCAGCTCCAGAGGTTTCTCTTCTGCCTGGTGACAGCTCAGAGATTTAAAACCCCTTCCTCGCCCCAACCCCCCAAAAGAAAACAAAACCAACTCCCTCCCCCACCCCTTATCTCCTCCTGCCAGAGCCTCTGGAGCAGATCTGGTCAAACAGGCTGGCCCGATCAGTTCCCTGCATGGCTCTGTTTCTGGGAAGTGGATGTGCTGTCCGTTGGACAGAGGAAGTGCCAAGCCTTGGCAGGTTCCCTACTTATTTGCAAGACATAAGCTGCTGGCGGGGTGTCAGATGTGCATGCAAGAAAGCTGGATGCCAGTTAAGACCTACAGTCCTGTTTGTTTCATGCACTGTGAACTTATCCTATATACACTATGGGCTGGTTTATGCTTGAAGACATGAATATAAAGGTATACATTTACCGTAGTAACCAAAGCTTTATTTTCACCCATGGAATAGCAGGGGTTTGCTACCAGGGCTCTTATTTTCCTGTTTTGCTCTTTCTCTCATTCTCTTTTCAGTTCTTAACACTCAAGGTGAAGGGGGGGTAGGAGGGGGACAGGTAGAATTACAGTCCCAAGGTCCTAGTTTCTAAAGGTCCCTGAGTGACAGCAGTATACAGTATCAGAAAATGAAGCGATAGAATTGTGTTGGCCATGTTTATCCTGAGAGAGGTTTCATTTCTATTTCTCCTCTTCCTTTTCCTCCTCCACATGCCTGCCTTAGGCTGTTATGCATGGCAAAGGTGCAAAACACTGTCCCCCAGCCCAGCTCCCTCAGGCAGCCTGGAAGGTCCCTCACACTCCGGTTGCAGTCTCTGCTAAAAAACCACAACACAGCAAGCAGCAATCCTGCCCCAAGCTGCAAAGAAACCAAGTCCCAATCAGAATTGCCTCCTGCACCACTGCAGCAAAAGTCAGAAGAAGCTCCACTTTGGAACAGCACTCACACTTTCCTCCCTCTTTCCCCACTTCTCTCCCCTCACAAAGAAAAGGGGGACAGCAGCAGGCACGCAAGCTGCAGCGTGGAAATCCCCACCGCCTTTCCAGTAACACAAGCTTTGTACCCACTGCATGAGAGGTTCATGCCTTTCCTTTCCTCATGCTTGTGATGGCTTGAAAACTCTGAGCCTTGAGTATGATTAAAATGCCATTTTTTCTCCACTATCTCCTTTCTGGATCACTGGACCCCAAAATGAGACATGGGTTTGTTGCCTTTCTTAGGGGTGGACACAGGCAGCTATGGAGGGGGAAAATGGAGGTGCCACCTGAGTTCTGGAGGAGGGCATTTCTAAAGGCCTGCAGCATTCTTCCCTCACCTCTGTACGGGAACACATTTTCTATTACTCATTCGACTCACAGGACGCTCAGTTGTTCTCCAGCATTCTGCCCCATCACCAGAAATTGTAAGGCAGTTCCTGAACTGTGAAAAGTCCTGACTGCACACTCTTTGGCAAGGATTGTTGTGTAGGACCAAATAGTCCAGATGTCTGAATATACTAAGACTGACTCTATGAAGTAAAACTGACCTGGTAATACCAGGTCAGAAACATTCAAAGAGAGAAACTAGGATGACTCCTGATAAGAAAGAGAACCCAGCCAACAGAGAACCGAGGCAATAGCAAAAGAGTCTGCCTCCCAGTCCCAGCTCAGCTGAGCAGTGCTTTTTCCCTGGAAAGCTTTTGGATTGTTGCTATGAAATTCTGGGCTCAGTCTCTGATTGAAGCCTCAAATATTAAACACAGCCCCCATGTGCTTGATCTCCAGCTGCTGGAGGCCCTCGGCTGTACCTGCAGGGTGCTGGATGGGGTCAGTCAGGACCCCACTTCTTGTGGGGCTCAGCACCCAAGCAGCAAAGAGCATCATCTGTGTGCTGCTGCCCCTGCCAGTCTTTGGGACCAGCTGAGAGAGCTCTCAGGTGCCTAACTCCTACCACACATTTGTCAGGCTTTTATTACAACTAGCAAATTACTGGAGTTCCTGAGTCATCTCCCTCAGCTTCATAATTTCTTACCACATGGCCATTTGTTCTCCCTCCAATCTTAATAGGCTTCTTATAACTGCCTCTTTTTTTCCCTTCTATCGTTCTGGCCACCCTTTACATTGCAATCACATATATAAAGGGTGAGTGTTTAGATATTTTATTTAATCATCAATCAGCTGGTTAGACTCCCCTTAAAAACTGAACCTGCTGATAGGCAGCCTCCATCTGGGAACCGCAGTCATCTGACATGCATTTATCCACCTACATTATACTGCTGATGTTATAAAACACAACTTTATGACTTCCATTAAAACATTTAAAAGCCATTTCCAACTAGAATGCCACTAGAAAGTGTAACTTTCTCCATCGGCCAAGCTTTAACTTTCTGTGTATTAGGTAGACATAACTACCCGATCCAGCCCTAGCCCTATTTATCCAGCTCCATTCACTCTTCAGACTCTTATTACTATACACACCCATTTAGACCATAAACTGCAATAATATTGGGAAAACCCATTTTCAACAGCATGGCTTTTGAATGTGGAAACCAGCACGAGACTGTTCTGCAGGGCAGCTGGGAATCTAAGTCTAATTTAACAATTGTGCTAAAACCTTGGTGAGTCCAGGTAGGCCTGGACCAAATGTGTGCCTGCATGAACATGAGAGAGGGAGGCAGAGACTGGGGACAATTGAGAAGGATGGATGTTCTACCTTTATGCTTAGGATTCTGTTAGTAAAAAATGCGTAAGACACATTACTGATAAAAAAATAACAACACTTATTACTCTGATGAGCCCTGATCCTGCTTCATCCAAGTCAAGGCAAAACTTTCCATGACTTCAGTGCTACTAAGTCAGGCCTATAGTGATTTACATTTTCATAGCACTGTACAGACATAAATTAGTAAATGAAAAGATGTGCATTAGATGCATCTGTCATCTCAAAAACAGAAGTTTCCCTGGTCTCAAAGGCTCACTCTGCTCTCCCAAGCAAAGGGAATCAAGGCAAAAGGAAGAGAATGCTAGCAGGAAAATAAAGGGATGGTTGGATTCAAGGCAGTGTGTGTGTGTCTGTGTGTCTGGCATGTAAAAACCTCCATCAGGTAAGAACAAGGTTCTCATCCTTACTCCAGGAATGGCAGAATGACCCTAGGGTTAAAGTTTTGCACTTGTGAATTTATTATTTTCATGGCTTTTATTAATATTATAAGGGAGATTATCAATCATCAGTGATTACCAAAGTGGCCAATAATTCAGTGATTTTCCTGAAAGTCACTGGCTCCTTTGGAAAAAGTTGACCTTGCTTTCCAAGGCCAAGTTACCCTTCTGTACCTGTATAATGAGTGCCTGTGGATGGAAGCTGCTACAGACTTAGGGGCTTCCACAAGCACTGACAAGCTCAGCATTTTCATTGCAACTCTCACCCTGCCCAGTCTTTGAAGACCATCGTCTTCCATGCTCCATGGAACTCTACTGCATCCTTAGTTACATATTGTGCAAGAAGAGATGCAGGGTGCTCTTCTCTACACTCTGCATGTATTAACAGACATAAAGCAAGGCCTGATAGAAGCAGTACAGATGAGAGGGTAGCAGCAGCCTACCATTTGCTTCTGAACTTCTTAGGAAAGGTGATAGTAATCATTTCCAGATTTTTTCATCCTGAAGCACAACAAACTTAATGACATCCACCCTTTTCTGCACCTTGCCATAGGCTATGGTCACTCAGTGGGCTGGAGTGTGAAGTCCCTTGCCTGGCACAAGGAACACACAGGTAAAGGCGGGGAAGGATTGAGTTTTCAGAGTCCTGCAACTGCTTTTCTCCCCAAACTCAGTAAGAAAGATGCAGGGTGGAAATGATTAGGAACAACCCCTCTTTTCAGGACTGAATCAGCTTAGTCTACTAGAGATCAGATGCCAGTGTTGAACAGCAGCTCTGTCCCATTGCTGATCCCCAAAGCCTTCTCTTTGCTCAGCAAGTATATGTTTGCACAATCTACCTCCCCAGTGCTCTCTAATACAAGCTGGGACTCCAACCTCCAACCTTGCGAAGTTGCAATGAGCAAACAAAACCCTGCTATTCCCCCCAAAACACTGCCAGTTAAATGTCATGTGTTCTCTTTCTACAAAAGACATTACAAAACCCCCCTCCCCAGCTCCCCTCCCCAGAAAACATGCTTGCACACACACATCCATATCTACATACATGCGCACATACACACACACAGCTGCGCCGCGCACACACACACGCAGACACACACATTCATACAGGAAAAACAGCTTGCAAACTCCTGAAGGTGGAAAAAGGCAACTTGCAAATGTGCCTTTGTTTTTGATAAGCTCCCTCCTCCCCCCCTCCCATAACCCTACATTGCCCCTTCCCTCCCAAATAATTGCCTTGTCCTCCCCCCTTCCCAGCTCTTCCAAAATAAATATTCTTTTTATTTGTTGGTTTAAAAGATTCTTTTAGGCTTGTAAGCAAGAGAGAGGGAGAGAGAAAAAGAAAAGAGAAATCTCATAGCATGAGAATGAAACCCCACCATCTCATGAATCCATGAAAGAATAAACATGAAGGTGTTAAGAGCAGTGACAGAAGAAAGATTAAAAAAATATAATAATACTGAGAAGAGAAAGGTGAAATTCAGTAGTGAAATGGAAGTGAGAATAGCGCATTAGTGAGCACAGCCAAAGATAACCTATCACCCCCACCAGTTTTTGACTCAATTTCTTTAAATCTCCCTCCCCCCCTTTTTTTAAACTTTTCTTGTTTTTTTGGTTTTTTTGTGTGTGGTTTTTTTTCTTTTTTTCTGTCATTTTTTCTTTTTTTTTCTTTCTTTTTTTGTTTTTGGTGTTTTTTGGGTTTTTTTTACAATGGTTTAAGTCCTTCAACAGGAAACCAAAATCAAGACAAACACATCCCTCCCTGAAACCAAACCCCCTCCCATATACCCTTCTCTCCCTTACCCCCCCCCACACTCCATGGTTCTACATGTGCTGAAAAGAGAAGAGTAAGCTTAGAATAAATCTAATGAATCAAAGGAATAAATGACGATGATAGTAAAGAGTAAAACCCAAACCCAAAAGACCACAACACTCCTGTGTTGTCATTGTCTGAGTGTCTGTCCCTATCTCTCTCGGAGGCTGCAGGCATCAATTTACATAGTACAACCAGTAAACAAGGTTGAAGAATCCAAAGGTGATTGGAAAAATGATTCGTGACCACTTGTCAATGGTGCTGACATCTGTCAGGTCTGGGATTTTGAGCTTCAGCTTAGATGACCGCCGGCGGAGACGGCAGTTGGCACGGTTGCGGGCTGCAGCATGGTGGGTCAGTGGGACGTGGCGGTCCAGGGTTGGATGGTGACCAAATCCATCCCGAGAGGCCAGCTGCTTGCGGAACTGAATTCCTGAGCCTTCAAAGGACATGACAGAGTTTCGAGAGTCTCCAACACTGCTCATCATGTCCGTGGCCAGCAGCTCGTTGTTCATCTCCAGAGTGCTGAGGAGGATGTTACCATAAGGGTCAACCTAAAACAGGGAAGACAGAGAGAAAGGTAGCAGGGATGTCCTGTGCACAGTGCACAGAGGGCCACACCATCAGGGGTGATTTTGGACTGTTTTCTGTGTAACAATACCACTGATTGGGTCATTTGTGAGCTCTGAACCTGGAGTTCTGCATTTGAAAATGTTGTCCACTGAAGCTGGAGTTGAAGGACTAGCCACATGTGCTTGCAGCAAACTTTTGAGCGTGTTAGTGTGATTCTGCCAACACAGTAGGACCAAAAGCCACAGGGGTACTTTTGGGTACACCTGCCCTATGCAAGAGGATGGTCCTGATAAGACTGGCTTGAGGATGATGACAAAATGATCAGGGAGAAAAGGCTCCCAGTAATCACCAGACAGGGGAACAGGAGTTCATGTATCGTGATGGAGAGAGGCTGCTCCATAGCTCACCCAGGACTGAATGAACAGTGGAGAGTCTGAATTCTCCTGCCACAATGAAAGAAGGGGACAAACCTGCTCTCTCACCCTCTTCTCCTCATAACGGTGGCGTTCGTTGTTGGCCTTGCTGATCCGTTCACTCTGTTTCTTTTGCTGCCGGGGCCCTCGCCCGAAGAATATGTAGTTGACAAAAGCATACTCCAGGAGCGCCAGGAACACGAAGACAAAGCAGCCCATGAGGTAAACATCAATAGCCTTGACGTAAGGGATCTTGGGGAGAGTCTCCCGCAGATGGGTGTTGATGGTAGTCATTGTAAGTACCGTGGTGACCCCTGTAAGGAGAGGGTAGGTGCTCTGTTACCAAGGTGGGATGGTTTCCTGAAATGCCACTCTCAGCTTCCCCATCCCTCCTCCCAGCTGGACAACCTCAGGAGGAATGGGAGCAGTGCAACTGGGAAGAAAATTGTCATTATTCTAAGCCCAGCTGCCCAGTATAAATTGCTGCAGAAAATAAACCAGCTGCCAACAGTGGGAGAAAATGTCAAAGCTGAGTATCATCAGGACGATGGGGATCAACATCCTCTGGGCCTTGGTTCTTTAAGTCCTCCCTGATCCTCCTTCTTTCTTTCAGTATGGTAGGAAACATTCAGTTTTGCTCTCAGACTCTCAACCTCTTCTCCCTTTTTTCCACTTCATGAACTCATCAGGCTTCCCTGCGCATTACTGAATGCCTCAGTATCCTTGACATGAATCTATAATCTGCTGTGTCTTTCCAATGCCATGAATAGGAGAAAAGTGAAGAGATTCCCTCTTCATGTGCTCTCTTTTTTTGCCTGCCTCATAGGCTTCTGTCTACATCCCTGACCCCATCAATTCCCACCTTCCTCTCACCAGTTTTACTACTCACCACCTCAATTATCATCTGTACACACTCCTCCCATGGTCCTCACATTCTCCATTTTAGGCCTACTCATATTTCCTGCATCTTAAATAAACACTTCTTGGTCTCATTGAACACATTTTTCCCCATCTACTCAGTCTCCAAGAGCCTGGTGTGGCATGATTACTCTCACAGCTTCAGTCCTCTTAGGTTTCTTCTCAGCCTCTTCCCTTCTCTGGACTGTCTGACAGTCTTCTGCCAGCTTCAAAAAGATGGCAATGAGCATTCATGCTTCTTTTGGGGGCAGTAACTTTTCTTCTTCAACCTAGTCTTCTTTTCCTGCTTCACTAACTCAGCTGTCCTGCTTTTCTTGCTACTTTGCTGATCTCCTTTTCTTCTAGTGTCCCTCCTCCTCATCTCTCTGTTGGCAGCTCTCTTAGTCTCCATGACCTTAATTTGCTCTTCTGGTTTCAGCCCTACCTCTAGTGATGGCTCTCAAACCTCTCTGTACATCCTGGACTTCTGCTTGTCTTGTTTCCCCTTCACCCTCATCATGCCTTTAGTGTCATTCCTGATAAAAGATTTAAAGAACTAATAGTCCTCAGTGCACAGAAGAGTAAAGAGAAGGGAGATATATTTATATACATACAATATATTATATTGTCTATATTTAGATAGTAGTCTAAATATGCAGAAATCTGGGGCAAAGAAAGGGGGAATGGAATGTTCTCCATGTCTCCATTAAGAGCTGGACAAATTGCAATGGAGACTTAGGACAGAGGCAAAGAAGAGCTTTTTGACTGTCCAAGCAGGTAAATCTGGAGATTAAGTGTCCAGAGGAGGCTGTGGAATCTCCTTCTTTGGAGCTTTTTAAGGACAAGTTAGATAGAGAGCTGTCAGAAACAGTTTAGGGAGAGCTGTTCCAGTTCTGATCTACAATGTTTTTCTTCTGTCTTCTCCTTTGAATCCAGATGTCAGCAGAAATTCAACAGCTGTGCATCTCATGTCCACCCTTCTGCTTGCACTTTCACTGTACCAGCAATGTCTGCCATGGTCTCTTTTTCTTCTGTCACTGATTATACTCTTGTCAATGCAACTTACCTTTTTAATTTACCATGTTCTTCTTGTTCCCTCCCTGTCTCCCTGCTCCAGCCTCTCCAAGCAAGCACAGCCAAATCATGTGTTTTATATCTTTGTACAAACCATCCCTCCTCTAAGTCTTCTCAAACTCTGTCTTCTCCTAGAGCTAATTTAAGCCCCCAACCTTTTCTGTAAGACCCAGCCTCTACCTGTGCTCCATTGCCTCTCTGAGCCTTTTCCCACTCACAGATTAAATCCTTCTCCCTCCTTGGCTCTCCTATTTCCTCTGAACTTTCTATCATGTTGCACAGCCCCATTCTCATATGCCAGCCATCCCCCCTTTCTCCTGTTCCTTCTTCAAAATCCTCATCTGCAATCCACCCCCACTTCCCTTCTGTTGCTTAAAAGACCTCATTTTTTTCCTCTTATAGGAAAACATTCCTATTTAGGGGAGCATGTGCTTAAGGAGAACTTGGACTTTAACTACTGTCCCACGTTTGCCTTGGTTATGAAGGTCTTCAGCTACAAAAAGTGTCTGTATGGGGCCTAAACTATCATGAAAATGTGTAATGCCACTTCCTTTATTTTCTTCATCTTTTAGCCATTCACTCACCATTTTTACTACTCTTTGGTCACCCACCCTCAGCATTTATCATCCAGCTAACCAGTCCTGGCACACCTATTGACCAAGAGGTGCCGAGGTTTCTCTTAAGAAAACAAGTACAAACCAGAGTGAAGGAACTGGTGGGCTCATGGCATGTCGGAGTCTCACACGTCTGAGAAGCTGTGACCATTTACGCTTTTGTTACAGAGTTTAAACTTGCACCTACAGAAATTTATGGTAGAACTTCTACTGATTCAAATAATACAGACTCAAGCTTGGGAAGTACTGATACTTCTGAACAAAAAAAGTAACTCTTCTGGCTGAAAAGTTGAAGTTTGTTCTCAAAAAAGTGTCCTTCATTTGGGACTACAAGTCTGACAGACCTATGTGGCTTGCTTGGCTGCTACCTCACAAAGAAAGAGGTATTTTCTTTCTTACAGCTGTCCTAGCTGATCTCCCTCAAAAAACCACCTTCTTCAACATATAATGAAAAGGTACATACCCAGTGCCACTCGTGCAGCAGAAGCATCATAATTGATCCAGAAGGAGACCCAGGACAGGATGGTGATGAGAATAGATGGCATGTAAGTCTGCAGGATGAAGTAACCAATGTTCCTCTTAATCCGGAAACTCAAGGATAAGCGCAGATATGAACCTGTCAATGAGATATTAAAGGGATATGTTGTTTGAGAGGAGGGCAAGGCTGTATTTATGATAAGAGCTTAGGTTAGAAATTGAAATTTTATTTGTAAAATGTTCTCAAGAGGCAGGGATAATGAGAAATCTCTCTTTTTTCTTCATTTCATTTTGCAGACTCATCAGTTTTTGGAAGAGAGCTCCTCAGCATCTGCTCAGTTGGCTCAGAATATTAAGAAGAAAGGAAATTCTACATAAGTTACGTTATGATATCAGACATCATGGGAGAATGTCTGTTCAGTGCTGAAATTGCTATTATGGTACATGCCAATTTGATACAGGCTTACACAGGAGACTTTAACCCTATATCTGGATGCAATAAGATGATTTTCCAGTGTTTCATGTGCTAGCTTTTCCTCCAAACAGCAATGAAGATCTGAATCGTATTTTTCCCATGCTGTTCTAAAAATGGGTTATGGTCAGACTGAGCAAATTCATATGCAAATAGAGTACTGTTAGTTAATCTGTAGGTCTTTTTTTCTTTCCAAGTTCTTGCAACTTCCTCCTAATGTTTTAGCAAACCTAATGGGGATAGTGATGACAATAAGTACTTTTACAGTCCTTCCACTGGAGCAGGGTCATTTTGACAGGGACAAAGCAGGGCCTCTCTCATTGCTGTGAAACAAAGTCCAAGTCATTCCTCCTTCCCACCTCCATCCCTTAGGCAATACAGCAGCCTGAAACATGGGTGTAATCATGGGTTGGCAGCTAAAGTAACAAGAGAACAACAGCCTTTAATGATCAAGGAGGTAGACTGGGAAAAAGGAGGTTATGTTCTCTTACCATTATGTGCCATTTGTGTAGCTTGAACACAGTATTTCACCAGTCTTTTTTTGAAGGTCTTACCTATTTAGACTGCAAACTTCTTTTGGAGGAACACTGCCTCTTGTCGTGGGTCTCTAGATTACCATTGCAATGGGACCCTGCTCCCAGCGTGCCCCCGAGGCACTATTGTAGCAACATCACCATCTGCCACCACGGCTGATAGACTTAGGCTGTGGCATTTCAAAAATTGTCCTATTTAACAGGTGTGTGGCATGCTGTTTTCACAGTGAACTCCATGCCAGATCAAAGTGAAGACAGCAACCAAAATCCAAACCCCTCCAACTTTCCAACTAGCAGTACCTGAATCGTCCAAGGTATTCTCTCCAGATCTTTTTATTGCCATGTACAGATGGGTTTGCATCATTTCATAGACCACTTACTTTTCAACTGATATATTCTTCTACTCACTATTGCACCTACATTAGCTTCGAGAGCCAGTTGCAAACCCCATAAAAATAAGGTAAAGGCTGAGAACCTTCTAAAGAGGTTCTGTTTTGAGCTCAATTGGTGTTTTGACTAAGAAATGGAAACAACTGCAGCAAAAAAATGATCCCATAAGTCTGTGAAGAGAAGCAGCCAAAAAAAAAAGCAAACTTGGTGGGCAAGGATACCTCTTTTCCAATGGAACAGGACCCTAAGTTGAAGCCTAGATCCTAAATTAGTGCCTCAGCATCTGAATCAGAGAAACAACCACATTGATGTTGATCAGCAGAAGGTTTGCACATTCCATCACATCCCTTCATCAGAGACTCACCAGTGGTGAAGACCACTTCCCTGCTGACCAGCCTCTGCTCGATAATGGTGAACTGAGGCAATTCTAGCACCTCCATCCCTGTGACAGCAGAATCATTTCCTTGCCAGAAGAAGACAATGTCATCAACCGTGTAACCATCTGCAGAGATGAAGAAGCAGAGAGAGAGAACTGAGCTGACAAGCTGGAGCAGATGACACCCCCATTTTCTCTAAGATGATCTGGAAAAGGATCCAAAGGAAAGCCCACACCATCAGATAGCAAGCATAGCCCCTCCCTGCTGACGTACTTCTTTAGCTGAGCTTGGCAGTACAGTCCCCAGGAAAAGAGGAAAAAATTGGTCAGAACTCCCACTTCTGGCTAGAATTCAGGAGAAAAAAGTGAGAAGTGGCCCATCGAGCTTTGACTTGTGCTACATAATCTCCATGGCTGACATGAAAAGGACTTGTGCATCAGAAGCCTCTGTCAAATGCACCAAACACGGCATTTTGTTTTTTAAAAACTGCCTCCTTCTACCAGAAGGGGGAGACCACACAATAGATTCAGGTGGGGACTACGTAAACAGAGCATCTAAGTATTAAAAATTCCCAGAGAGAAAAAGATTTACAGCAGCAGTTGAAAAGAAATTTGAACATCAGAGCGTCTCCATCTTCTAAGTACTCTCAGTCAAAATTTGAAGCTGAGAAGTGGACAGAGTATCTGAGATCGGGGGCTGCTTTTACCAAGTGCTGGCTGAAAAGAGCAGTAATGGGAAAAGAGAGGAAGGGGAGTCAGGCTGGTAATAAATACTAATCCCTTAAGTTTCAGGGTAATGGATTTGTTAACTCAACCAAGTGTACAGCCTCTTACTTCAACCCCAAACTATACATGCCAGACAGGGCTGCACAGGCTGGAAGTGCTGAGGAGCCCAAAGCTACAGTCCCGGGAGAAAGACTCCCCAGATGCTCTGGACTCATGGGGAACGAGGCCCAGGGGATGAACTCACGCAGCTCCCCTCCCATCAGCGTGATGTTCACAGCCCTGCCTGTTGCCCTTGTGGGCAAGGATTCATCTCCACCTAAAAATTAATGCTACTCGTGGCAAGCTGGGTTTTGAAGCACTGTGGCTGATGCTGCACAAAGGGTGGCCTCTTATTTGAAGCAAAGTGCAGAGCTGCACGGGAGCACCTCTGTGTGTAAAGGAGCAGTAAGATATGTACAGGCTTTGGTGTGGCATGGTGCAAGGCTTCCTTTAGAGCATGAACTTCACCTATGCCCGCAGACAGCTTTTATTCACAACCTGCACTGCAGCACAACAGCCTTATCCACAAGCCGTCCGAGCAGAGAGGCAGTTGGCTAGCAATACCCAGCAAGGCTGACATCCACTAGGGAGAGCTGCCACCAAAACCAGCACCAGACTATAAGTGGGATCAGGGGAATGAAGAGCTGTTGAACGTACCATGGAGGAGAAATTCTTCTACCTAACCTTAAGGGCCAAGGGTTACCCCAGATCAGAGCTGAACCTTTGAGGATGCTGTCATCCTGCAGCTCCCAAGCAGACAAAGAGCTGAGCAACCCAGTCTGATCTCATAGCTGACCCTGCTTGGAGCTGCCGGCTGGACTAGAGACATCCTGAGGTCTCTTCCCAAACTGAATTATTTGATGACTGTGTAGTGTCCAAGCCCACAGCCTGTGCTCTCTATCATTACTGCACTTATTCACGGGTGCTAAAAAATAATAACAATCTTCCAAATGCCATGCCAGATCTGCTTTTGATGTAAATCAGCTAAACCAGGGCTCCACCTCCTCCCCTCATGGCATGCTTCTGCTCCCATGGCAGTAAGTGGGTAAAGCACCCACACCCACGAGCCCACATCTGTGGAGGAATGTCCACCCACATTCAGGACCCTTAGGTTATCATCTCATCTGCTGCAGACACTGGGGTGCCACAGGATGTTGCACCGCCTCGAGTACCCCAGCTTTCTGCACAGGAACTGGTGTTTGCATCTGGCTGCAACATCTCTCCCAGAGCACTGAGACCAAATGTGGAAAGCAGCAAGAAACAGCCAAGTCCCCCACTCCTCCTGGTGGTTGATTTCAGCGGCTCAAACACTCTCGCAGCTAAAAACATTGTGTGTGATTTTACATTTGAATTCTTCTGGCTCAGACTTTCAGACTCTGGTGGTTGTTCTGAATTTTTCTAGGAGGTTACTAAGCCCTTTCCACCCAGCACTCCCCCTCTGCAGAGGTGCACCCAGCCTGTAAACAAGTCACCTCTCCACCTCCTTTGCAGTAAACAAACCAGATTGAGCTATTGAGGTTTCTCACTGCAAAACATCTGCTCTAGTCCTTGAACTACTTTTAAGCATCCTTTCTCAACCTCTTCTGATTTCTCAACTTCCTTTCTAAATTTTGGAAACCAAATACAGACAGAGTCCCCTTCCCTGTTTCACCAGCGACATATTCAGAGGCCAGTCCACTCCCTGCTCTGACTCACGGCTCCCCTAGTTTGTATAACCAAGGCTCACTCCAGCCCTTTTTGTCAGAGCCCTGCTACGAAACCTCCAGCAGTGGTGCTCAGGGCTGCCATCCCTTCATCATTTCCCCCGGTCGATACCCGTGCGGGTATGAGTTCCTCAGTCTGGCAGCCTGGCCTGTGCTCCCGCACCCAGGCACAGACCTCCGCATTTAGCTGTATTCAAATGCATTCTGGATGTATTCAAACTGGGAGGTATTCAAATGTGCAGCGAGCAAGCCACGCAGACTGCTATCTTCATCATCCACAAATTTAACAGCAGTGACTTCAAATTTACTTCCTGATCAGCAATGAAAATGTCAAATTACAGTAACTAATTTTAGGAGATCTCACAGTTAACTAGCTCTATTCCATTTATTCTATGACCTGCTGGTAGTGGGTATGAATTTTTGTATTTTTTTTTTATTATGGCATTATGCAATATGAAATCAAACATGTTTTTCAGGAAGCCATTTTTTAAAGTGATTCTAAAGGGAAAGGTTGTTCAGTCTAAAAATAAATGCTTCACTTTGATTTCTAGCTTTAAAAAGAAAACCAAATTTCCATTTTACTTTTTAAAAGTAAAAGAACTTTCACAAAGACAAGTCATTTCAACCTGAAATATCATAAAGTATTGATACGACGTCTTAAAACGTCAGATTAACAGCCTGTTTGCAGTCTGCCTCATCAGGTTTTTGTTGAATCCTGTCACACACCTAGGCAGGGGTATACGCGATGAGGGCTATTTTGGGGATGGAGGGATGGGATCAACAGGCAGTGCCAGCACTGGCTTATCTCCTGCAGGTAAGTGCCCCAAGCTGCTGTGGGGAAGGAGACCCCAGCTGCTTGCTGCTGCTTTACAAACCCAGCACCCCTGCACCACAAAAGGGCTATTTTGGTGGTTTGTTTTGGTTTTGGTTTTTTATATACTTTGTTTTTTAAGCCAGCCATAAAAGGACTGTTATTCCAGAGTTGTGTGGATTTGGAAGCAACCAAAATGGAGCCCTGCAGATTTCGAATGGGCAAGTGTGTAAAAGACAAAAGCTCTGAGGAAGGAAACGATTGAATCTCTTCATCTCTGCGTGGATCTTAGAAATATTGTAAGGAAACGTAGCTTTGACTAACAAATTGGCTTGACATGTCCCATTAAGGACAAAATAGCAACATGGGGAACTGTGGGTAATTCTCTGCCTTCTGTTTTCTTGGTTGTACTGTAAACTATTCTCAAAATGCTAAGGAGTGCCAGAAATGACATGTCATTAGTGCCTCCAGCAGGACCTAATTTACATCCCATTACCCGCCACACCAAGCGCTGCGATGGCTGCGCATCCCGAGCAACCCGAGCTGCAAGGGGGCTCCCAGGCGCAGGCAGGGCTGGTAAGGCGGCACGGCGCCTTCCGACTATGGATGCTGTGGGACCTCTTTTATGAAAAAAGCAATTCTCCGATAATCACCACTGAAGCTGCATCATCATTACTGTAAGATCTGCTGCTCTGGACCTCTCCTGCGGGGATAGTGTGGTGCATTTTTATGAGGGAGAGCCGGACCTCCTCTGCCAGCGCGGTCGGGAGAGGTTTTCCATAGGAGTCAAGGGAAGATCCTTGAGGTGGGGAGGGACTGCGGGACGGCTTGGGTCCCACCTCCTGTGCAGAGCGGGGCCAGCCATGAGCGAGGGCAGGCTCCCAGGACTTTCTTAGGGCTAAGGGAGGCTTCTACCACTCTCCTGAGGGTGAGAGTGATTTTAATGCCCAGCCTGCTGCTAGAGCTCCATTTTCCTGGGTATTTCACCCATGAGGTCCCCTCAGGATGGGGTTTGGATGAGGGAGCCTGGTCCTGCCCCAGGGGACATCCTCCAGGAGGGGTGACCCATAACACCCCGGGGACGCATCCCATGAGTGGGAAGCTGCGGCTGGGGTGAGTGGTATCAGGTGGCACCGCATGGCGGAGGGCGGGCGCGAGGCATACGCACAGCTCTCGATCTCCAGCGTGCAGTTCTGCTGGTCCAGGGGGTACCTCCGCAGGTCCATCATGCAAGCGGCCGTGGTGGTGATCCTGAAAGGGGAAGGGAGAAAAAAAATCAGTTAAGTGTTTTTTCTTACAAAAAAAAAAAAAAAAGGAGAAATGAAAGGCAGACATGAAAGTCAGGCAGCATTTGGGGCCGCTGTTTCCCTGGAAACAAGGGAGATCCGTGGTGGGAGGTGTGCAGGGCGGGGGGCTGGATGCCGCTCACCCTCAACTGTACGGCATAAACCCTTCGTGACTCACGTCAGCAAGGCAGTATCTCTATTAATGGGGTGGGGAGGGATTTGTGTTCCTCCTCTGCCTCTCCCTTGAGAGAGACAAAGAAACCAGGAGTAGGCAGAGCTATGGGCAGGGGGAAGAGGAGAGGCATGTCAGTTTGTAAAAGACAGACAGCTGACATGTGTCCATAAAACGGAAGACGTATTGATTAAATTGCGCAGCAATGACTATGGAGAAGAATAGCTGACAACATTATTCGCCCCGCTTTCCTCCTGAGTTGCCCCAATGACGCTACTTGCAGCCCCTACCGACTCATGCCCTTTCCATTGCACCCACTTTGGCACTGCCGAATCCAAAAGCCCAGACCCCACCACCGAGGCCCTTCTGCTCCTGTGAGCTTATGGCTCTGGTAACAGAGTCACTCTCGTGCAACCAATTGCATGATCAAGATTCATGAAAGACACATGTGTGTGAGTGTGCATCCCCCTGAAAAATTAATATGAGGAGACAGTGAGGGTTGGTGTTGCTTTGAGGGTGTCAGAGCATGTGGTGGGGGCAGAGCGGCACAGTGCCCATGGTGGGGTTCACTTGAGGGTGCGAGGAGGGTTTGTGTGTGTTACATCTTGTACATGAAAGAACATCGCTTACTGGGATGGGGAATTTTGGGGTGGGATAGATGAGGGAAGAGGGCATGAAGCAGGGACAGAGCAAATCAACAGCTAACTCACCAGCCTGGCAACGCTGCCCTGGAGTTAACAGGCTGCCCCTATTTCCAAAATATATTGCTCCCCTCACCCTTTAGTGCAGTTTTCTTCCTGTGCAATGTATGTGTGCAGAGTGCTGAAGAGGGGGGAGAGATTGGTGCATTCCCCCCCTCTTTTTTTCAGTTAACCATCTGGAAGGCATTAATCAAGCTACACATTTTTTACTATGTAGGCATAACCAGTGAACTGTTAACGAGAAAGCTTTATCTTCTGAGCCCCGTGGCCTGGGAGAGAGAAAAGAGGAAAAAAGGAAAACCAAGAAAGCAGGGAGGATGAGATGGCAAACCAGCAAAAAAGAAGGAAAAAAAAAAGAAAAAACATCAATGATAGAAAAAGAGACCAGAAAGGGGGAGAGAATGGGTGAAGCTGGACAGAAAATTGGAAATGGGGAGGAGAAGGTGGGGGGGCAAGCACCCACGGCAGAGGGCTGTCCCAGTGGGGGTATCGGGGTGGGGGCTGTAGCAAGGCAGGCGAGCAGCCCTGCAGAGCTGCTGGCTCTTTAAGAAATCTCGTGTGCTAAATTTATCTCTCTGCTGTCTGTGAAGACTGTTTGTAGGAGATGAAGCCTTGAGGAGAGCCTTTGCCACTGCCTGCTGTGCTATAAATAGATCCGAAGCGACGGAGGGAATTTATATATATCCTCACTGGGTCTAGATACAACGTTGCAACTGCCCTCTCTCCGAGCAGGGGGCCCAAGTGAGCTCTTAACCCTTTTATCTGTAATGTGGTTGGGGTGGAGGAGAAAGCTCAGCGGGGGAGAAGGATAACAGGACAGGAGCCACTTAAAAATTATCACCATGGCTTTGGGATTGCATGTACTGCTTTTACAGCCTCCCAGTTTGGCACCTCCAGGAGGGCTGCTGGAAACGCAATGCCTCACCCACCCTAGTCCTCCTGGACCAGGGTAGCTGGGCACAGCAGACCACAGTGGAGGAGCAGATCCGAAGCACACCTGGGGGGAGCTGCACCTTGCCAGGAAAGCCCAAAGTGGCAGGTGCAGAGCCCGTCCTGGCCAGGCACTGAGACCAAAGAGTCATGCACGGGTATGACTCATCCCCCTATGCCGCACACAGCATATACTGTATATATTATACTGCACCCGTGGGAAATAGCAGTTACAAATGCGTTTTCCTGTTTTCCCTAAAGTGTGAGATGCAAAAATGTATTAAATGAAAATTTTCCACCCCATTTGTGGGACCCTGTGGGCTAAAACCTTTCCACAGTGTCCATCCCAAAATTGCAGCCTGCCTGGCTAACTTGGCCACACAAAGGACATCCAGAGGAAGCCTTTTCTGGTTCGAGAGGGACCTTCTCGCCTCTCGACAGGATTTGCTTATCACCTGCAGTGCTGGTTGGAAATGCAGAGCACGACACAGTGAGCTATGGCTACCACACTCCATGCGCCAAATCCTGCTCACACTAACAGCCAGCATAAATCCAGAGCCACTCCAATGATTTTTGCAAGATCACACCAATTTATATCAGCAGAGATTTACATCAGGGCAGAATTTAGCTGTGTTGATTCAAAAAGAAGAGAACCTCAGGATAGGTAGGACAGAAAGGAGAAAAACAAGATTAAGAGGGCATCTGTCCTCAAAAGCCAGGTAATTTCTCCTTCCTTCTGATTAAAGGGCAGGTGTATCCACACTGTATAGTTCAGCATCCTCCAGAGATACCCCAGTTGGCTGCAGGTCCCAAACTCCTGGTGATCTGCCCATGTAATGCTGCTCGGGCAGGTGAGAATTGGTGAAGGTGTGAAGGTTTTATTCTGTTTTCAGAGCAGAGGTAGCGCAGCTGCACGTGGCCGTCCTGGGCTGTAGCCACCTGCTTGTCTGGAGCATTTCAGCTGCAGTGCTGTACCCACAGTGAGGTGTGCCTGGCAAGCCCAGGGACACCAGCACCACAGGACCACCTGGATGTGGGCCTCCTGCAGCACGACAAGATGCGAGGGGCAGCTGGCCTGGGGCACCAGGTTCATCTCAGGTCCTGCGTCTGGGCTTCCCACACCCTGATACAGCAAGTGGTATCCCAGAGAGGAAGGGGGTGTTTAATTCTTTAGACTTCGAATCTCAAAAAGCATCCTGGACACCAACTTCCCTTTGCTATACCCTGCTTGAAGTTCATGGGTGACCCACAGCATCACAACCCTGTCATTGCTTTACACAGCACCTGCCACTGTTGGTGAAATATCCACCTGTGGCCTCTGTGACTGACTCAATATTCACTTGCTCCTAGAGAGGCCAACAAGCAATTTCTCAAGCTCCTTTGGTGGCTGTGTACTGTGGGCAGGTGGCACTCATAAAGAGGTGAGAGGTTCCACTCACCTCTCGCAGCCAAAGGGGTAATGGGAGCAAAACACAGGCACCCCAGTGACCTTGTGGAGTCACAGCACATGCCATCTCTGGTCCAGAAGGCCACAGGACCAAGCTCTGCCTCATGTTTTGATGGGTATAAATGTATTACCTTGATACACTCTGAGCCGTTGTGTGAAGAGATGTGTTTGCCTGGCACATAGAAGACAGTGTGGGGAGGACTGGATGGAGAGATGGATGGGGGGGATTGACACTAAGAAGCTCCTGGGTGTCTCAACAGGGTTAACAGGCAATAAAGATGGAAGGAAAGTAAGAGGTGGAAAAATGAGGAAAGGGTCAAAGACTGATGACGTCAGGAGCACTGATGGGGGAGGCAGGAGTGGAGATGAGAGACAGGAGAGCAGATAGATAGTGCAGGACAGGAGGCCACTGGGGTAAGGGAACAGACGAGAGGGATCAGGGGAAGCAAGGGGTAAAGCAGCCTGGGGAAGGATAGCTGGAGAAAAACAAGAGGTTAAAAGACAGAAAGCAGAGGAGGAGTGGATACTTACACTGTGAGAAAGGAGATGAGGATACAGAGAACAAACCATCGCCTTGTAAACAGCTCTAGACAGAGCGTGCTGCCTCCAGAAGATGCGACCAAAGTGAAAGGGAGCAGGGAGCGCGGGGGCTGGAGGGAACGCCAGGAAAGGATGCCACCTTCCCCGTGGCATTAGCAAGAGGCGCTGGCAACTGGCCAGGCTGCGTCTTCTCCCTCCCCCTCCTCCTCTCATGCTTCTCTGCCCACCTCCCTCCCCTTTTAAATTCAAAAATTTGTGTGGTGTGAAATTTCATCTGCTTTGACGGCGATTCACAGAGACACTGCCCATCGGAGGGGAGAGACTCGCCTGCGCTTTGCACAATGCGCTCAATGAAGCAGTCCCGTTCCCTCCAGCCACTGAGCCCAGCCACCACCACCACCCTCCGTCTCCAGCTCCCCTTTCCTCCCCCAATCTCTGCCCACCCTGTGGGCCTCTGGGTCAGCCCCCTCACATGTCATAACCTTTACACCTCCTTCCCCACAAAAAAGACATTCATGCCCTTGCCCTGATCGTTTCTCCCGAGATCTGTAGGCAGTCGTGCTATCAAGCAGCCAAGTCCTCACTGCCCTGCTACTTCGCTGCATAGCTGGCAGGTGGACACAGTTCATCTGGGGGGAGATAGGGCTGTGGAGAAAACACCGTATATCCCCCCAAAAAAAGGAAAAAAGGGACAAGCATTCATGAGATGTCAAGCACCTCTGACAGGCTGTGGGGTGATGGAGATCCCCCTTCTCTGCTGGCACCCAGTGGATCCAAGCAGAAGCCAAAGTAGCATGGATACCTTGCTCTGGAGAGCATCCTTCAACCCCAGGAGAGGTAGAGACCATCTCTAGAAAAGCTGCCACAAAGCTCTAAGTTACACAAGGCTGAGTGCTAAGTGTCTATTTGTTACAATGAGGAAAGCTCTGTCCACCTGAAGCTTGTATTGACAAAGCAGATGCTGGCACAGAAAGGGCAATGCAACCTCACCCTGCTGTCCCTGCACCACTGCCTACTCTGCAGGCTGAACCCTGCAGCAGCAGAGGACTGTCCCACCACAGCTGCAGCTCAAAAGGGAACTCCCAGGTTTCTGCAAACTGTCAGTCTCTGCAAATATTTCAGTTCTCTGACATGAACACCACCAGCCGTTTCATTCCCTCTCTGATCCTCCTCATCGCTGTTTACTTATTAATGGCTTCTTCTGTCTTATTTAGAATGATTATATAAGTTCACAGACATACAGCAGCATAGAGCTCCAACTTGCCATTAAAACCTGCCACGGTTGAATGTCTTCTTTCCATCCCCTCCTTATCCTGTCACTGGCCTCTTCCAAGGTAGCTGCCCTTTCAGCTCCTGCCCCAGTCAGATCTCCCTCTACCAAACTTCAGCTCTGAAGGCCCTCAGCCACCCATTCATCCTCTAGATCATCTCCAGTGTGTTGGGAGGACCAAATTCACCGGCTACAAGTGTAAGGGGCAAAAAAATGACTTCCCCAAAATACCATCTGGTTTCAAAAGGAGCAGGTCCAGACTCTCTAAGGAGGACTGGGTGGGAGAGAGGGGAAGACTATTACCTTTGAGGGGTTCCTAAAGCAAGTGGGGTCCCTTTCCCCTTAAGCTGATCCTTACAAAAAAAACTACTGCACTGTCTGCATCATAACTGTGTCTATATCAGGAAACTAAACATGCCTGGCACTGGTTTCTGGGGCCGATGTCATTTGTCTACACTTAAATCCTTGCCCTCCAGAAAAAGGGTCTGGCTGCTTGCAAAATGCCTATTGAGAATGGTCACAAGCCTCTGCTGTGCTCTGACTGGGAAATGCCCAAGAGACTGTTCGTGGACACAGACCAAACCCAGGAAACAAATTGACTATGTGGGCCACTGATGTCCAGTGCCCAGGAATGTTCCCCGATACCTTTCACTTCAAAAGGATGTTGCCTAAAACTCAGTATGGATGAGAATAGGAGGACTATAGCACAAATACCCCTACCATTGCCTTCCTAATTCAAGGGGAGACAGAGCCAGCAGTTCAGGCACTTACCCTATTTTGCAGTTACGGATTAAGTATCATTCATTATGCAGGGACTAACACAAACACTCTCACAGCAAAAGATAAACATTTTTTTAAGTTGCTAGTTGCAACTTTTTGGATTTCAGATCTCCTGAGAAGCTGAAGACGCTCCTGTCCCCCCGGGGTACAGACTCCCAAAGCTCACAACAGTTTGCAGCAATAAGGAGAATGGATGGAAGCAGCTCAGGTTTCATAGGACTTGTGCAGGCTCGCCCCATGGGGAAGTTCGACTCGTAAGGGAATTCTGGCGACTAAGAGTAGAGAGAGAGGCAAAATTGCTGTTTTGCTGAACATGGGAAAAAAACAAAATTGAATTTTTACTCTATACATTCTCAAAGTCAGTCATAAAAACAGGCTGGCAAATGTCACTTTCTGCCTGGCAGTAAGCACAAACTTTGTAGGGCCTGGAGGGATTTATAAACCCATGGTGAATTTTGCCATTCTTTTAACACGGTCTGATCTTTGTAGACTCCTGGAGGTCATGTTAGAACCAAGAGCAAGGCAAGGATATGGAATATTTTCCCCTTGTGTCTCTTTGCCTAAAACTGACTCCATAAGCCTTGGCACAATCCTGCTAAGGTCACTCTGTTTCCAAAAGTATCTGTGCTTGCATAGGCATCCTTTGATAAATAAGTGTGCACTGCACTCAAATGGGGGAGAAAAAAAAAGCTCTTCTAAACTAGTACTCAGGGTACCAGCCATTTAAATCAACTGTTTTTCCAGCCTGGGAGAGTACAAAGCAGAGCTGCTTTGGCTGCAAGGTTTTGCTTTTCTGCCCTTTACACTATTCCAAATGCGCTGTGTGTCTGGCAAGTTGTCAGCTGGATTGGGGGACAAGAGAGACCCAAGTGGAACATGTTTTAGAAGAGATTCATTTGTTACAGTTGCTTCAGACAACAGTGACCTGCACTTAACAGAGCAGGAGGTCTCTTCCTTCAACAGCATCAGGCTGGAATGAAGTTGAATTAATAAAACAGTAACCCATGAATTAAACCTGTGGGGTTTGGCAAAGAATAGACAGGGTCCAGGGATGGGCTCAGACTGGTGGCTGGGATAGGATAAGCAGGAAGACCAAGAGGTGCTGTCAGGGTGAGCCTGGGGTTCAGGGCACACAAGCTGTTTCAGTGATCTGTGAGGAGACAGTGGTAATCAGCTGCTTGTGGATACACCTTGACCTCTGTTTTTGCTAATAAACAAGTTGGACTTACAGGAGATGTAGCACAGGCAGCAATTCCAGCCAGGCCCTGATGATGCTTGCCTCTGTTCTTGCAACATTAAGGATGGAGAAGCAGCTCTGGCTTGCTGCTTTATCCTGTTTTAGTGAGCTCCAATTTCTTCCACAGCTTCTAAGATTATTCTGAAATTCCATGTTACAAAACTTCCCTCCAGTGTTTCCAGCTAAGTCCCTCATCCCAACCCTAAGGAGGCAAAAATGCAGGAGATCTGTCCTTATCCTCAACTGGGGAGCTGAGCTCCTAATTAAATTCTCTTTTCCCCTCCCCCACCTAACAAACTCTTTTCCCACCCCCACATCTTTGCGCTAAGGAGCTGGCCCAAAGCAGAGCTCTGTGGTGGGAGCAGTACAAGACTGCAGGACTAGCTCCAAGGGGCCAGCTGGATGGACATAAGCCCAGGTCTTTGCACCCAAGCTGCCAAAGGAGAGATTTCTGTTGCCTTTGCCTAACCTGCGGAGGGTACAGGCAGAGCTACTAGAGACAGGGTAGAGCCTGAATCATTGTCTCACATTTCTAGAGAAACCTCTCTCAGGGAGGGAAGGGGAAGCAAAAATCACAAATTTCTTCCTTTCTGGTCTGTGAGATGGGAGAAGAAAATTCTTTAGTGGTCTCAGTGTAGAAAAAACTCCTCAGTCTTAACCCATCAGGCCACCTTCTCTGCAGAAAATTAAATAACACCCATGGAGGGAACAAGGACATGGCTGCAAACAGCAGGCTTCAAGTGAGACAGGACCAGGAGAAACCTTTCTACCAGTTGGAGAACCCAATAACCCCAGGCTGGGACCTGGAGAATGTAATGCAGGCAGCGCTGGGTCCTGATCAAGAGGCAGGTTGGAGAAGAGAGCTATGAAGAAGTCCCCAGGATGAGCTCCAGCAGAGCCCCAGCCATGGGGAGCAGGCAGGGCAGCCCTGGAGGCAGCACACACCAGGGTGGCATGGGGGGTTCTGACAAAGTACCTGGTGTTGGATGAGTGAGTGGGTGGGATGCTTGACATACGTCTGTTAACCCGCGTTGCTTCCCTATGTAAGGTGAGCCAGAAGTGGTGCTCTAGCCGTTGCCTTGCCCAGGAACAAGGTCTGGTCCACAAGCAGGTCAGCAGTAGCTTGCTGCAATGCGAGGGCCAACATCCCCCAGGAGCTACTACCTTGCAGGGAGCAGCTGACTGGTGGGAACTTACCCTGTGAAAAGCAGAAATTAAGTGCTGCCAAAGCAGATACGCCCAGCTTCTCTCAGTTTAAAACTGCACATTTTGAGTTGTTTGAAGTATGACAGTTCTCTCCCCCTTGCTTTAAGCACTGAACAAGTATTTACACTGATGAGGATAGCAGGGGCCTTCCTCCCCAGAAGGGCACTCACTGCGCTCAGAGCCCCGCTATGCCTTGGCACCTTTGCATGCATCCAAACTGCCTCATCTCTAAAACACACCTTATTGCAGGGACTATCATGGACAGGAATAAAAACCCCAAAACACACATGCACACGCTCCCTACCACCACTACCACCTTCGCAGGAAGAGATCCCTCATTCTCTCTGCACAGGATTTAGTCTCCGTTGATGACAGTGACTAAATTCCTCTGCAGTTTTTCAGTTGCTCAGTTTACATTGCCTGGGCTCCTCGCCAGCCAGGCATTGCATCTCGCTTGCTGTCCACCCGGCTTCGCACCTGCTTCCCAGCATCCCAGAGCCCACCCGCTCCCCCTGCAAGCTCAGGGATGCAGTCTGGGCTCCTCTAAGCACCTGTTTTGCTTGAATCTGGTTTTGTCCTTAATTAGAATGAAATCAAATAGCTTCAAGATTTCCCTGAAGGATGTTTTAAAGCTGGTTTCAAATATGATTTCAAATCACCATATGAGAATTTCAGCATTGTTACAGTTTCTATTTTTAGGTCTCTGAAAACAGATAGCAAAATGCTGATGACATCAGCATTTGACAAGTGTCAACCTGTTTCACTACCAAATGGATGCTACATGGTCTAGAAAATGAAATAAAAATCTCAGACGGTAATATAAAGCTTGTACATGTGATAATGTAAAGCTTATTGAATATTGTGGCAGGGGTGGACTAGACAGTCTCTGGAGGTCCAGAGAAAGCCTTTGATGATTCTCTATGTTACTCAGACATCAGTAGTGGTAGTAAAGCAGCTTGAAATAGTGAGGGAAATATTGACATAAGTGAAAAATTCTCTACAAGAAATTAGGAATGAAACATCAACATTCTCTGAAATGCTGCTTCTTAAATGAAAAATTTCTCCCTAATTTTTTGTTTAAAATTTGATGAAACCAATGCAATTTCTGACAAAAAGCCATTAGGAGGAAAAATATATTGAATTCAGCCAGTGCTATCCAGCTCTTCCTCACTATTTTATATGCCTCCCTCCACTACCCAATGGCTGATTGCTTTGTCTTTGTGGGTAGATCCTTTAAGCCTCCCTTCATCTTGCGGACTTCCCACATCATTTTAGCACTTTCCTGCTGCGTGCCACAGGTGACCAGCTCTCCTATGCTTCACAGGCACTTTTAATTCCTGTAAGGTGTTTGGGGGCCAGGCAAGTTCAGGCACCATCATACCAGGTTACACCTCCTAAAAACCCTTTCAGCTCTGCCGATTTGCATCCTCCCATCCCACTTTGTGTTTGCAGAGATAAGAATGCCCTCTGGGCTGGATCTGGGCTCCAGGCCCCTATTTGGCCTTCTGGGATTTATGCCATCTGCTAACTTGTAGGGGAAGGGGGTAGGGAACACCAATCCTGACTCCAGCCCCGCAGCAGCCCAGCATCGCTGTCCCAGCACAGCCCGCTGCTGTTTATGCATTCCTTTTGTTGGAGACCTGGCGACCAGCTTTTAATCTGAGCCCGGTGGGAATCAATTTTGGAGTAAGCTTTTATATCGAACGCTTTCCCAAGATGTAGCTGTATTACATCTGCTGCACTCACTTCATCCATTAATTTGCTAATTCTACCAAAACCAAGCATATGCTTTTCTGACACACAACTTTCACAATGGAGCAGAGTAGAGGAATAAAGGGCTTTATTTACTCATGCAAACAAGTTATCTGAAGCCTGATCTTGTTCTCACTGAAGTCAGAGACAAAATACCCATTGACTTCCACGTGAGCTAACTTGGACCTTGTGGTCTGATCCAGTGCTTAGGCCTGATCCTGCTGGTTGCTTGAACACTTGCTGAAGGCAGGGGCCTGCCAGGGTGTCATACTCCCCAGTCTCTGACATCAGAGACTGCTGGAAAGAAAAATTACTGTTGTGCTACAAATAGCATGATTGAGTCACTTTGCTACAGGATCAGCTCAAAGGAGGGGGAAGTGACTGTCGAGAAGGTAGCAGGAGAAGGAGCAGAGCTGTGGTATCTTGCTCGGGGAAAAGCAAACAGGCAAACAAAGGAAAAGAAACAGAAATTGCTTCCTTTGGCCTTCTTCCATCAGGGCAACTCCATTTTATGAATCCTTCGGAAAAATTCAGGAAAAGACAAGAACAGGCTTCAAAATACAGGGGGGACCTGCACTTTTCTTCCTGTTTGCAGGACAAGCATGACTGCATTTTTACAAAGATAAAGGTATCACAGGTGAATATTCAATGACTATTTTCTTACTTGCTTACACCTGCTGTGCACATGGCTATGTATTTTTTAATAGGATCACAGTTATTTGCACCTGCAAAACTGGACCTAGTACTTCTGTTGTCAGCAAAATTGCAGGTGCAGGTGTCAGTACGGAAAGCAGCCCTAAGGAAATTGTTGTCCATATCACTATGAATAAAGCTAGAGAGACTTCAAGCATTCAGGGCACCTGGCTTGTCCCCCAAAACCCCAGTGCTTTCAAGATAGCAAAAGCCAGCCACCCTGACCTGGGGTACAGTTCAGGAACAGGAGCTGCAGTTGTTCAGCATTTCATTTTTGCAATTGCCATTTTCTCCAGGGGCAAGAGAGCAGCTTCCAGGAAAACCAGCCAAAAGTTAAAACAACACAGGCAGCTCTTACTATGGCCCTGGAAATAACAGGGGCAAACAGCTGTCATTTTCTTTCTTTTGGCCTCGATGCAATTTTCCTCATCTCACCCATTTACACAGGTCATGTGAGGGAGCTGAGCTCCCTTCCCCATGGTTCTGGGCCCCGTGGGAGGGGAAGGGAAGGAAAGGAATAGTGCAGGAGGTGCTTGCACAGCATCCCAGCCCAAGCCAGCTCAAGTGCAAACCCTCCAAGGACTTCCACTGCCTGTCACCTGTGCTGCAGGGTTCACGCTGCTCATTATTTGAGCTGACTAAATGGCAGCTGATAAAAATATACTAGCATTTCTTCTTCTTTTGCTGTGCAGGTGTGTGCAAAGATTTCCCACCAGCCTGGGGGAGGCAGGTCTACGCTCAGGTGGGCTGGTTCAGCAGCAAAAAGCAGCCTAAGCTTAACAGCACTCTTTGCCTCCTCCTTCCCAACAGGCTGAATTTATGCTCCTACCTACCCCAAGTCAAAGTATCTTTTTGCCTAGCCTTCACTCTTGTTTTAACACAATGAGGAAATTTGGGGTAGTCAGCTCTGCCACAGGGGAAGCACAGGGCACAGCCACCTTGCTGCCCTGGCAGGATGATGCCCTGGGCAGCCTCCTACTTTGCTGTGCCTACACCCAGCCCTACCCTCACCAAAACAGCCCTGCTACTTAAAAAGAAGGAAAAAATCATAACAATTCAGACTTTGCCACAAAACACGAAGCAGCAGAGGAGCTGATACTGTAAATGGGAAGGGTGGGTGTACCCTCTTTGAAGGAGAAAGGTCTTTCCTCCCCCTTTGCTGTACTGGAACGTAAGCCCAGAGCTGCTATTGCAATCATTTGTGAATGTGGAGGCAGGTCTAAAAAGCCAGCTGTGAATTTTGGTAGTCAAAAAGGAAAAAAAAAAACAAACTAGGAGAAAAGCTCAAAGCAGACAAATACAGGGTTGGGAAAATAATTGCATAGATTTCAGCTACAGCATCCAAAACCTGCACTCTTACCTACACCTGTAAACTCCCCTTTTAGCCCTCTACCCCCTCCATTTTACTTTCTTACCTACCCTGGCATCTCCACATATCCAGATAATACAGTAAGGCCAATCTTTGCCACCTCCACTGCACACAAGCACAGACAGCACTTTCAAAGGCTGTGGACTTGCCTACGTTAATTTACTCCAGACACCACAAAAAGCCTCCTCACTGAGGACCATTCCCCTACTAGATATCAACTTTCAAGCCTCAATCTTCAGAATTGCTCTGGTAAAGAGACTTATTTTTTTAACTGTACAAAAACATGTCTCCTATCTCATACTCAGAGATGACTAAAGTGATTTGACTCAAATACTACAGAAATTCAGCCTTAGATACAAGAGTAACGAAGTCTCATCTCCATAGGCCAAACTTGCAGAAAATTATAAGCAACTGAAAATGAGTGTTTCAAATGGAAGTGTTATGCAACATGAATGACAGTGACCTGAAACACTCAGAGCAGACTATTCCTATCTCCAACATTTGTCTATAACAGCACAGGAAACTTTGGAGGCCTGAAGGAAACAACCATTTCTAGCTCGGAGAAAGAGCAGATACTTAAAACTGTGCAACACTTGAGTATCTTCTGAGCTTTTGGGTCCTTGCCTTACCAGAATATCTTTGGAAATTGGAGATGTTTAGATTAGATGTCATTCTTGACCGCAGCCAACAAAGATTCCCCTTAGACTTACCTCAGGCCATACAGGACAGTCCCATCAGGATGGAGCCGAATCATGCGATTCTTCACTGTCACCCCATGCAGAAAGGACTTCTTGTCATTCAGGAAATAGGTGTCAGGCAGCCACAACTGGTCAGCCACCCGGTTGTCCAGGGTCAGGTTGAGAGGAAGGTCGTTATATGCCAGGCGTTTGTCCCGCCAGCTCTGCTGGAAGTACATGGTGATGGTGTAGTCCTGGGAGAGAAACATGCAAATGTCAGCCTGGCTCCAGGATAGGGACATAACTCAGTCCCTTCACTACTGCTGCTGCTGAGACCTTTGATGGGTCTGCAAATTCCTTGGCACCCAAATGTTCGTGTCCGCACCTCTACCACCTGGGGGGACTGTGCTTTGTTCTGGGAAAATGGAAATAAGCCCGAGCTTTGTAGGGGACAAAATGTCATTACATGACTCCACTCAAACAAAACTGCATCCCACCCATGTTGACCCAGACTGCTTGGAGTTTGGCTGCAAAACTAGTAGTAGTGAGAACTACGATAGCACTAAAGGATGTCAACCAACAGTGGGCTACACCATGCCAAAGACTTCAAAGGTTGATCTCCCAATTAAGTTACATAAAGGTGTCTGGACACAATGCAGTCACACTCAGCCACTGCTTGTTACCACACAGTTGGTAAAAGCCAATTTTATTTTGAACAGAAACTCAGGAGATTCCCAAGAGCACATGGAGAATCTCACCTCCAGGCCAAGGTTTCAAAGTCAACCCAGGTCAGCCATGTCAAGCTATTAGCACTTGCCTTGTTATATGAGCTAAGTTGGGAGTTCATTGCAATTCTCAGGAAGGGACATATGTGGAGGAAATCTGTCACCAGTGGAGCATGATCCACTGGTAAAGGGGCAGTTCCCTAACCATCCCCAGCTAGCACAATGCCATATGTATCTCCTGCTCCTCTTCTGTTCGATAGTAAAAAGTTGGCACTTAAAACTGTTGCTAAGACAAGAATTTTATAGAGGGCAGGGAGAGCTCTTTGGTGGCCCATAGCTGTAGCTCTGCAGGAACCATAGTGGTTGCTGTACAGTAACAGCACTTCCAGGGGAGATCCAGAGGTCCCAGACCAGCTTGTTCAGAGACAAAGTATTGTGGCACCATTCTAGAAGAACAATTATTTCTTCTCAGGTAAACGAGTAGTACAGGAAGGGGTCTTGTACACATCAATGACAGAAAACATTCTCACAACAGGTCTTAAATAGGGTATGAGCCAAGGTTTTGGGGGGTAAAACAGCCAGCCTTAAAATAACAGGATGCTGATCAGGAAGTGAGCACAAGTCTTGCTGACAGTGGCCTTACAGAAGTCAGTGTTTTTTTGCAAGTCCTTAAATAAAAAGCATTTTTGCAAATGCATGCAAATGATCTAGAATGGGTGGGGCCAGAGACGCATTGTCTCTTCCAAAGCAGACACCTACAGTGCCACAGAAATCCTCTTGACCACACAGATTTGCATGACGGGCGTTTCTGCTCTGCGAATTCCACCTCTGTGCAAAGGGCTGATGAGGACCTTGCTCATGTGTTAACATCTGGGCTGAGCACAGAGGCAGGCATTCTGCCTGCCTGTCTTCTCCCACTGACTTCACTCAAAGCCAGGTTTGATTAACACCTCTGAAAACAAGCTCAAATAATTCCACATTATGGGTATGCCAGCTTTTGGGTATCTAGCTATGATTCAGAAATCTAGACCCACATGCATATCCGAAAGGTCACAGAGTAAAACTGTGGTATAGACTGGATATAAAAGCTATATCTGTCACTTTCTGTGTTATATTGAAAAGAACAAAACCACAGTGACAGCTTTCTGGCCAAGAAACTGTTTTGCTTTGCTTTTTCAAGGACTGCTAAACCCCTGCCTCAGAAACTTCACAGTCCATCTCACAGGGGCACAAATATTTTCATTTCGGTCAAGACTTTGCAAAGGAAAATGTTCTCCCCGGTACCCCTCCCAGGGAGTTTGGACCTGCATTGCAGTGAGAGCACAGAGGAGCAGAGTGTCTGAGTTCCTGGAGCCTCTTACCCCCCTTGGTAAACATCTCTTCCCCTGCCTGTGGGAAACTCGGCTACAGAGGCATCATTTCCTTTCTCCCCCCTTGAAGAACTCCACCCTGCACCTTAGCAAGCTGCTTCACTGACCTGCATTTTCCTAATCCTTGACAGAGCCCTGCAACGCCTCACCCCTAACCAGGCCACCCTGCTCTCACTGCAGGCTCCTGCCAGCCTTCAAGCAGCAGCAGACAAGAGGTGGCACTGATCTCCAGAAGACAAAAAGGGCAAGCTGCTTACAAAGTGATCAGTCATTAGCACCTAAGAGATACACCTTCTAAACACATCTTCTGTATTTCCAGGATTGATGGGAACAAACTCAGAAGGGTGCAGAAATAAAAGCCTACACCCTAGTATTCAGGCTGATGATGTTCTTCAGGTGCAGAGACCTTTCTGGGGAAGAACAGCCAGCCCAGCCCTGGGCTGAGCTCTGTTCTCCAATCTTCCTGAGCTTCTTGGCACTAAAGATTTCTTTGGGCAGCATCATGGAAGTCTAGAGCACTTGATAATCATGGTTCATCTAGTGCCTGAAGTTTTCCTTAGCCCCTCTCTCTGCTGATTCCTGTGGTCCACTTGTCGTTCTCCTGCTCTCCCTACCCCATCACACTGTTGAACACTAAGCAGGATTTCTGGGCAGAATGAAAAGACAAGTGTCCACCCGACAGAGGTCAGTCCTCCCTGGGAGGACAGATGCTGCTGACATACTGATGAGCACAGCACTGAGCTACGGGGAAGATGGATGCTCTGCCTCCAGGCCCCTGGGAGAGGGCAGCACACAGACTGGGGGGCTGGAGGAAGCACAGATATGACCCACTACAGTAAGTAAGAGGGACCAGTACTCAGCAGAGAAAGCAGTGAGCTTGACTTCCCCTTTATACCCCATAGCCTGGGCAGGCAGTTATGAAGTACCCACATGACAGCCTAGCATCATCACCTGGCCAGGCTCCAGAGCTGATGAGATCTTAATCATAGCCTTCCTTTCAGAAGCATATAAAATAATGACCGAGGGTGACATTGTTCTGCAGAAGCAGAATGGGGAGATGGAGCCAATACATGTAGTGGTTCATAAGTTCAGGAATCAGAAGTAATGAGCCTGATTTTCCTCCAAGTCTTGAATGACAATCCCTTTGTTGTAGGGTTTTATCTGTCATTGGGCTAATACGAGACCTTCCCAAATCTCCCAGTAACCAGTGACATTCACAAGCCCGCTGATGCCACAGATATACCACAAGGTGGGTTTCTCAGCATCACCAGCAATTAGAAAGTTGGCCCATTTACCAGGCTCAGTGAAGAACT
The DNA here is from genome assembly GCF_026419915.1 of Harpia harpyja. Classification (NCBI taxonomy): domain Eukaryota; kingdom Metazoa; phylum Chordata; class Aves; order Accipitriformes; family Accipitridae; genus Harpia; species Harpia harpyja. Next base: position 12,323,009 of record NC_068957.1, read on the forward strand.
TCAAAACCAAAGACACCTGGAGCCCATGCACCCCTCCAGCTCTTCCTTCCAGCTCACCGCGGAAGCACTTTAGTGGGACAACGCAGCTGAATTTCCCTGCTGCCTGTGCTAGGGATGAGCGAGGGGGCTTTCTCTGTGCATGCGTGCCCAGTAAGCAGCTTTCTCTACTGCTGCTGCTGCTGGAGGAGCAAGTGGGAGATGCAGGCAAATATGACTTTCCACTTGCCTCTAAACTAGCAGCCTAGACCCTCTCCAGACTGCACCAGTGCAGCTCCAGTAGCAAGAAAAATGCTTCCAAATTTCCTGTTATGTATTCCACTGGGTCTTTCTGGAGGACCATAAAATGCTCAGGCAGGGCCAGAGTCTGGCCAAGGCCAGTCACTGCTGTGGCAAGGATGGAAAAGCTTTGCAGAGAGCTCCCGGCTCACCCTGCCAGGTGCACCTATTGCACTGGGGAGAAAAGGCAGGACCCATGCTGGAGGGAGCCTACATGTGTCAGGCCACCCTGTGCAACCTCCTGCTTCGTCTGGTGGCTACTGGGGGAGCAGAGGCAAGCGTGGAGGAAGGGAGATACCACTCCTCATCAGAAGCTCCATGCAGGTTGCACTGCAAAGACCTTTGGAAATTGTTCAGTGTGAACTTAGAATTCAGGTTTTAAAAAGCAAAGGCTGGGACAATGGAAAGAGGGCTTCTGAAGGGTGGACATGACCAGAAGTTATGTGCTTCCACCTGGTCCTCTGTTTTCCATCCACAGGAAAACAAGCCTTCCAAAGATACCTGCAAACTTTCTCTAACTAGGCTTTGCTACTGTAGCTTACCTGGCTATGTCAGCCTGTACCTACCCTGACCAGCATCCCGCTGCGGGAAGCTGAAATGCTGTAGTCAACAGTGCTGGCAAGGGGAAAGCCTGTTTTCAGACCCAGATGAGCCCTGCCCAGTCTCACTGACCTACAAATCATGTGCCCCTTATGCCGAAAGAGCTTGTGTTTCAAAACAAGCTGTTCCTCTCTCCTCCATCTCTGCTAGCCCAGCACTGGCCAGATCCCTTGGTTTGTCCCAGAAGTCTGGTACCCAGTAGCTCGCAAGCTGCACAACTGCAATGCTGCTTCCAGCCCTTTTATTTACTGCAGTACTCCTGTGCTGCCCTCCCTGCCTTGCAAGGCAGACCTCGTGGCCCAGCTGCGTGCGGGACCGCACTCAGCACTATGGTTCCCCCTCGGCCCCTCATGAAGCCGAGATGGCACCTGAGCCTCCTGGAAAGCTGCTCAGCATGACCATCCCCTTGGGACCCCCCTCCACATGCCTCTATTCCATCTGCTCTGCTGAGCAGCTCCTTGCGAGCTGTCAGTCCCAGCCCCCTTTGCCTCCCCCACTCCCAGGTTTTGCAAAGGCTTTGCTCTCTTTTTCCCTCCTCCTTCTTGCTGCGTGACGCACACAAAACAGAGGTGAGAGCAACACATGGAGCTGGCAGACACTCATGTTGCAGAGGTGCCTCCCTGCAAGGAGGGAGGGCAGCTCACTTAGAGGCCCACAAAAGCCCCAGAGAAGGAAGAGGAGCTTACCTGGGGGCCTCACGTGCTGAAATGACAGTGCATCCTACCAGCTGCTGAGGACAGGGCTGCTAGCATCCATCTCCAGACAAGTGAAGGAGACTGATAATTACAGCCTTTCCTGAAACTTAGCAGAGACCCCAAACCAAAGATGATGTAAGAGAACTGAACAGTGAAAGGCTGAAATGTTGACATGAGAGGGGCATAGGTGGAAGGAAGGTATCTCCTGCAGAACCCCAGAGGCAACAAATTAAGTCAAGCATGCACAGGGATTCCCCATTTTCTCAGAGGACAGGGTAGATAAGTCTAAGGGAACAGCAGCTGAGGCACAGCAAGAAGGGAAATAAGCTGGCACCAACAGCATGAATTCAAGAATGAATTTCCACTGACTCATATTCCAAACGCCTTTATTAGCACCTAACATACGAGCCCCTCCACCTCCATCTCTACAGAGCCTCTTTGGGAGTGAAATGCTCACCTATCCTTAGAAAGCAAACCTGGACTCACCCTGGACCCTTCCGCACTTGTGCTGGCTCTGTGCAGTCTGGGAGCAGAAATGAGCTCACTGTCACAGGAGTCCAAAGCTGCCTCTTGGAGCAGAACTGTCGCAGGAGGAGGATGCCAGATCTGAGCCTAATGGGAACAAACCCACTTGTGCAGAGGAAGGCAAAGTTTAAGGAGGCCAAGTCAGTGAGAGGACATGTGGGTCCAGGAAAGGGGACTAATACAGGAGAGTGGGTCACTCCTGGTGCTGGGAGCACAGGTTGGTTGCCACTGAAGCAATGACTAAAAGGAGGGCAGGAGGAAGCTGGAGCGCTTGGGGGTAGAAGATACTATCTGAAGCCACCACAACCCAGGTGAGGACACGGGCATGTGGCCAGTTGCTTGTGGGCCAGCCAAGTGCCTTGAGCAGCATGCAGGGATGCGCTCAGACCACCAAGGGACACAACACTTCAAGGAGTCAGTTCAGGGTGGGAACCTGAACTTCCTTGTCTACAGATCAAAGAACAGCAAGGAGTAGAGCAGGACCAGTTAAGGCACCTGAGTAACAAGGGCAGCACTCTGCGGAGAGCAACTTCAGTCTTTAACTGGAAAGCCACCTAAGGCACTCCTCCTTTGCATGCAGTGACACACTGTTAAGAGTCCCTAGGTTCAAGGATGCCCCTTTGGAGGATAGCACCGTGTATCCCTTTCTACTCACTGCAGTGAGAGAAGGGGTGTAAAATTAAGGACCCCCTCTTCCTCAGAAAGAGCTGCCCTTCGGCACAGTCTCATGTCAGCATGCAGAACACAAACATGGTATATGTCCCAAGTGGTATTCTTACAAGTGTGCTTGTGCTGATTTTGGAGACACTGTGACAGACCAAAAATCTTTCTACATTAATATCCTGTCTTCAGTAACAGTAAAGAGAATAGCAGGGAGGAATATAAGCAAAACAGGGTCTCCGTTGTGATACTTAATTCTCCAGCTATTTGAGGCTTAAGGATCTCCTGAGCCAGAGCTTCTACCTTCTCAATTGAAGATACCCAGTTTCTCTTCTGAGAGTTTGTCTTATCTCTCAGAATATTCAGCCTTTGGCATCTGCAGTCTTGTGGTAGTGAGTTCCACAGTTTTGTTCTTCCCTGTATTTACATCACTTTAAAAGTACAAATCAGTCTTACTCTTTTCTGATTCCCTTTAGTGCTTGCATTAAGTCAGTAAATAATCATAACCCTATGCTACTCAAGCTTACAGGGTCCCACCCCCTTTTAGATACTTAAGGGTTACTGAGCAGAACACAAATAACTACATACACTCTCAAAAGTGGTAGAAAGGCTCTGATAGAGGCAGGAAGCAGCAAGGCAAGGGAGAACTGTTGCACGTGTTAAACACAGAACAGAGATGTATGATGACAGTATCTGATGTTCTGCAATGGGTTGTTGCACAAGAACAGACTGAAGGCAAGGTAATGGAAATAACTTTCCACAGAGCCTGTGGAATTTGCTGTTACAAAAGCATGAAGTCAGGAGCTTAACAGTATTTTGGAAGGTCTAGGCATTAATGTGGAAATTACAGTCCGAGTCATAAAAGGAAGGGACTAACAGAAAAGAATAACCCAAGGACGCAGAGCCTCCTGCTGCAAGGCAGAAGATCCATCTTCCAACAGAAAGTCACCAGAAGCATCCCTCCCAGGCAGGCTGCTTCATTAACCCTCAGCATGGCTCCTGGGAAACGAAGATCATTGGCAGGTTGGGTCAGATCATTTGCCTTTGTGCTGTGACCTATAGAGTCCCCAGTACTAAACTTGTCCAGAGGCAGAAGTGTGCATGCTCATTGGGAGCTACACTAGACTCAGAAGCCAGGATTAGAAATGGAAGGAATAATGTATGTGAAAGGGTCAAATCTTTGCTCAGAATACAGTATTTCTGGCAACATGGATGTCTCCTGTGCCTGGTCCATTTTTGGGGATGACAAATGACTCGGATACTTTTTGGAGGGGCTTTGAAAGTGAAGGTGACTATTCCAGGCTGCTAGTGGAGGTTGTGTTTCACCAAGCACTTGTAAGGTACTGGAAGCAATAACTTTTTTGCAGGGGAGAGTTTACACTGCTCTTCTGCTGCTGCATGACTTTGGGCACAAGGGATCAAGGAGATCTTGCAACTTGCCTCTAGCACTAGCTGTGCCACTTAACCTTTTTCCCTCATTTTCTCTCCACCCTGACTTTGATAAAGCACCTCCTTTTGGAGAAGTGACCAAATAAAAGTCCTTCCCCATATAAGCAAATGACATATGGTCTCCTTGTCCAAGATCACAAAAGAACATTAGGAAAGCCAAGATGCTCCAGAAAGAGGGAGAAAAATGGAACATCTGACTTAGTAAAAACCAAGCTGCCACTGCCAGAGACTAATGAACAGTTTGCTGGCTTCAACTTCTTTGATGATTAAACACCATCTCCTGTTCCCGTCATTCTTGGGAAAGAAATTAAAGGACAAAGTAGTCCTCAAGTATGTTTCATTTTAAGGAGGGGGTAGGGGAAATAAGAGGAATTATTTTTAAGGGGAGGAGACAGGATGTGCCTGCATTCAGTTGCAAAGAATTGGAGCAGTGTAAAATGTACAGGAGAATACATGAAGGACAAAGCAAGACAACCATAGTTCTTCCTTAGCAAGCTTGTTTAAGAAAACTACTTTGCCCTCATAAGGGATTGTCCATTTCCATGCAGATAAATCAACGGGTCCCAGACTTTAATGAGCACCAGTTAATCTGACATAAGTAAATACCTGATAGCAGTCTCTCCAGCCCTAAGACAGCACAAAGTCTGTTCACACTCTTGCCTTTGCTTAGGGCAGGAGGCAGCAGCTCTTGTACTTACTGTACTTCTCATGGGGAGAGTATTCTGCCAAAATGCTGCTTTTAATTTCTCTTTTGGTGCAAGCCAGTGCCCAGTTTACAAGTCTGAAGTTCTGCATGACAACTGTTATAGATAAAGTGACAACTATTTTAGATACTGCCCTTTTCCCTACATTTCAGCTTAGCAGGTGAGAAAGCCACAGTCACTTTCCACCTCCCCTGTTTCTGAATAACCAGATGTCAGCACTGACTTGGGGATCAAGAAGAGCACCTTCCATCTGCAATCTTTCTGCCAGTAATGCAAGGGGACAGGAATGGTTGGCTTCTAGTATATGTTCTATGCCCTTTTGTGCTGCAGGTCTTTGTGCTCTTGAACTCATTTTTCTTTAGGACCTGAGAAGTACTTTGCATGGAGATGTTCCTCTCACTAATCTGATCTACTTTTGTAGTAATTTGCATGTGTTTAATTGCTGAATGCATGTCCAGAAACTGGGACAGGTATCAGCTATCCTCAACAGCTAGGGGTGTGCAAGTAAAGTGTCACTTTGCTGCCCTATTTCTCTCCTGCCATGCCCTATCCCTGCAGCACCTGGATTGGTGCTGGTCTTGCAGGTGTAAGATAGAGGACCTACCTAGTTGGGTCCTAAGCCAAAAGGGTGTTGATCTGCCCATGACAAGGCTTTCAGACTTCTGAGCCTGTATATCAATGCCCTATCTGAGCAGGGGGCAGCACCGCATGTCATCTGCTTAACAGCTCCAGTCATGCTGGAAGCAGAGGTCAAGAGGAGAAAGCCAGAACTGGTGGGCACAGGGATGAGTATCACCTGCTTTATGAGCATATGCAAACCAGGAACCTTGTTCAGTGTTATAGGCAGCAATCCCAAAATCACCACCTGCAGCATGACATCTTCCTCAGGCAAGCTCTTAGAAAACAATGCCAGGCAGTTTCTATTCTTAAGGCATAAAATGTGTGAGCTACTGCATACCATTTCTGCTGGTCTGGTCTCCTCACTCAGTTCCCCATCACCTAGTAGCTGGACAAAACCCAGAGCCCATTCTATGCCCAAAAGCAGGATTGTTTGACCTTCCCATTTCTGCATCACCAGCTAGCTTTCAGTCCAAACCTCATCATAACTTGAGAAATTGTCTTTCCCAGAGAGGAACCACTTACTGAGAAATGGTCAAACTCATTTTTGGTTCCTATACCTTCCCATGCCAAACCAGCACAGAAGGGCATGCTTTGTCCAGAGAGCCAACTAAGGCCAGAGAAGCAAGGCCATACATTAAGTTCAGAAAAAGGTAATGCATGAATTTGACCAATTTTCAGGCAGAAAGTCAAAGGGGTGGTACTTACACTATCTTCTCATCCTAGATGGGCCAGGAACTGGTAAGGACTCATTGTAGTACTAGGAGAGCTAAAAACAAGGTAAGATGCTCGCTTAAACAAGCAGGGAACTCAGGCAGCAAGGCCACAGCTAAGTAATTTCTTCCAGGAAAATGGCAAGTTAGAGGGGTGACTGGCTTGAGATAGTGCAGGGAGGGCAGCAAGGTGACACACACACCCCCCGCCATGAGAAGTACAATGTATGTTTTCCCAAGCGAAGTCTGTTCCAGGAATGACATGGGTCCCAGACAGTGGAGGTAACATGGGTTCTTCCCCCTTCTGGAGATCCTTAAAAATTTATTGCTTACATCTATCATCTGCTAGTGTATCAGATGTCTCCAAATGGCTTCATCAAGCCTTCCCAAATCCCTTCTCTCTCTTACCATATTTACTTAAGGCAAAATCTTAACTTAGCCCTTTTTGTTGATTCTCTTAGCCTCTGTCTAGGTATGCGCAAGATCACCCATTACCACAGTGTGAGACACACAAGCATTAATGCGCTATCTCTATGGAGTCTCAGAGAAGTGTTACGATCATGCATTGCATAGCTGGGAAATGGAGTCCGAGGGCGTGCTTATATTACAACAAGCTTTCTGGTTTGAAGTACTGGGTAATTTAAAACAGATTTTGCTGCCATAGGCTTCTGCTGACCCATGACAGGAAAATATGGTGCCTTCAGAAAGGTTATCTTTACCTTCTACTGTTTGCCTGCACTAATTTAGTATGCTACGCAGCTGCCTTCTGCACACTTACAAGCCATGGGACAGTGCTGGTGCCTGTATCCCACCTCTTCTCCTCCCCTCTCCCACCTAGCTTCTCCCAACTCATCTTTTCGTACTTTTCCAGCACTACCCTGACTACCTGATGGCATGTGTTGCCAGTGACCTCCTGCATACACATATAGGCATATCTAATATATAGCCATTAAAGCTCAAAAATGTTTTTAATAATCACTTTATATTTAATTAAACATGCAACAACTAGCCTATTAGAGTAAATTAAATTTGAGTGAGACATTTGAACAGTGACTAGTGAAGATATCAGTTTCTAAAGCCCTCAGAAAGATGGGGGAAGAAAACTGTGTTATGTCAAGGGAAAGGTGATGCTGGAAGACCAGTGATGCTCTCTAAACCTTTTCAAAGGGGCTTCATAACTTCTGCATGTATCCTCAGAGAATTTTCACCTTGTAGTGACTTTCTTACCTCCTGCTTGCTGAGAGATGCTTACTTCAAGTGGTTAAAACTCAATAGGCTTTCTAGCAGGAGCAACCTAGTAATGGAAAAATGTAATTTCTCCAAAACATTCCCAGAACTCTTCACTCCTTTAAATGAAACATCCTTTTCACCTTGCCAGGAGTTTTCCTGGACACCAATCCAATCAGACTCTACCCCAAGCAGGAGAGGTTCTGCAGCCCTCCACATAGACACTGACTACTAGAGATCATGGGGAGAAAAGGCTGGGGGAATGCAGAATTAAAGCAGCTAGGGGGCTTAGTAGCCCATTGGAATTAGGGTACTCTAGAAAACACCTCTGAGTACCAATTTCAGTTCACTCAATGCTAATTCTGTAGGAGACTTTGGGCACTTTCACCTATGCCTCATTTTCTGATATCTGTAAAAATAAGACACTGATGCTAACTTGCCTCCCTGCTGCAGTCTGGGATCCCCACATGTCTAGGCAAGTGCTAAGTGTGTAATGAACAGAAATTACTTTTTCTCCCTGGGGAAAAAAAATTAAATAGAGCTTGTAATTCCCTGTGGCAGTCAAGACCACCAATGCTGTTTGGGGCTGCATAGATAGGGAATCATGTTATGAATGAAGCAACATTACTACTTTATATGGCAGAATAAAATGCTCTATATACAGCTCTAAGCACTGAAACCATACTCTCTGCAACAATATCAAGGCACACAGTGCTTTAAAGACACTGTTTTAACTTAGAGAAGGAAGGTTTGATATTCCAGATTCTGAAAACTGCCACAAAGATGTCATGTCCCAGGAGGCAGCCAGAGGCAAACAAATCCTTTAAATGATGTAAGACAACTAACATGTCCTGGGCAGAGCAATCACCTCAACTAGGCTGGCACAGATTGGCTTGACCAAAAGGTTAGAATGGTGTTTATTTCTGGAAGAAAGCGAAGTTTCATCATGTAGGAGGGATAACTGGGAGTACGCAGATAAGATGGTGAGATGCAGAAGAGCACAATTTATTTCTGGCGATGGGGTTCAGTTAAGTCAAGGGTGGTCCCCTAAGGGTAGAGGATGGCAGCCCTATGGTTTGAAAAAAAAGGCCTACTTTTCAACGAGCCCAAGCAGACTGGTTGCAAACTATTGTACTTGAAAACCCTGAGACTCCTGCACACAGGAACCCAGTTCTGTATCTGGGGTGACTGCTTCTACATACGAATATTCTGCATAGCTGTATTTGTGGCCCCTAAGTTGAGAAACTCAGTGAGATTGAGTTATCATTAGAGCAAAGGGCTAGCAGTCAACTGTCTCAACCGTGGTGTGAGCAGAGTACTGTATAGTCATGCTGGGACAACCAAAAAGTACAGGAGTATCCACTGATCTGTTCTAGGAAACAATTTCTACTGTCAACGGTACTGACCAGACAGTGTCTCATCATGGATTTAGTCTACCTCTGCCTCTACCCATGGGTTAGTCTGCCCTTGGTTATGCCAGGGTAAAGCCAAGGGAACCAGTCCAGGCTGACACCAGCAGCAGTGCACACAATATGGCCCATACTATCATTCTTCTGCTTTAGCAATCCAAGTCTTGGCTGCGGGATCATAAACCTGATGGATGGGTGCAGTGTAGTTAACTGACAATAGCATTCAAAATGCAGCTGTATGAAACACTCCTGATTCTGCTGAACAAGTCAAGCTTATTACAGGGTGCATGAAGAAAAAGGAGATTTCAGCAGGCTGTGGAGGTCCACAAGCAAGCAGACTTTGACTTCACAGCCAACTGGATGGCAGAGAACAAGCTGCAGTCTCTGTCCATGCTGAGTGAGTGCTCTCTGCAGTACCAGGACCAACAGTCCTGGAGCCAAGGAGCTCTATTTGCAGAGCTGGCTGAAAGTTATTGGCAGGGAGCCCATGTGAGCTCGGTAAATAAAGTATCCAGATAATAAAAATACCCAAAGGCACTGTTTAATTTTTCTGAGAGTTCTGATACAGCCAGTAATATTGAGAGGGAACAGAAATCTTGCAGACAGGAGCACAGGGCAAAACCAGCCTTCCAGAAGAGTGGAACACAAGGCACCTGGTAGGTCTGATGGCTCATGGCCTGTACAGCTAAATATCTGACACTCATTTATGGGGCGAACAGCTGAAAAGGAAGAGGGTTTGTGTTCAGGAACTAGACTGGGACTCAGGAAATCTAGGCTCAGACAGGAGCTTGTGTATTGTAAAACCTCAAGTCCTCTTGAACATTAGCTGCAAACTCTTGATGGATAAGAGGGTCAATACTTTGTGTATCCATGACCTAGGAATGTGAAGGGGATGGACAGGGAGATACAAGCCACAGGCTGCCTTCCCCTGTAGTCACAGTGAAGTTAAAGGAGATACTGCGGTAGCAGGTTGCTGCAGTGGAAAAGGGAGATGAGGTCCAACCTGTAAGAAGCGAGTATGTTTTGGGATTGCTTCCCTCTTCACTAGAGCCTCAGATGGGAGCTCAGTGCACCCTGCAAAGAGGCGGCAAAGGATGTATAAGAGGGCATACTCCAGCCTGGTGACCCACTGCACCCTGGCACAGATAGTAGGAGGCCAGCTGTGAACACCTTGCAAGCAGTGACATAGAAGGGGCCAGTGGATCTTGTCTTCTACTCCCTCCTCTGCCATTTTTCTGGCTGGAGCTGGCCTGAGACTCTTGTCAGGGCAGCAGGGACTACCCACATTTCATCCCACGTGCATGCACACCCTCCTTCCCCCAAACGATCGCTTTCATCTGACTAGAGGACCTTTCTGGATCTCCAAACAGCTCAGCAGATCCTCTTCCTTTCACCATCCCTTTTCCTTGAATGTTCATTTTTCTCTGTAGCCTAGCAACTCAGCACAGACTCAGAATATTAACAACTCCTGTCCCCACACACGATCTTCTCCAGAGGCCTGAAAAATGTGATAGCAGAAAGGCTGAGAGGGGTAGGAACAAGCACGAGAGATGTAGGGAGCATGCAGGGAACCTCTACCAGCATTCAGAAACAGCAAAGCTATTCAGCTGTCGTATCTGCCACCTTCACTTAACATGTACATAGCATATAGAGCTATATATAGCCCCATTTATTTACATATTGAAATAGCAACACGACACGCATGCACTTGTATTTGGATCTACGCTCTATATCAAGGCACTGGCACTCTTGCGCATGTACACTCTCTATTGCTAGATGCTTTAAATGTATATATGACAGGATGTCAGAAGGTTAGATTCTCAAGATCTAATTTGGTTTTCAATCAAACTAGATGAAGCTTTCACTTGTGGGAAGATACTTTAGCATTCTGCAGTAATCCTCTCCAATGCTGCAGCACTGCTATTGAAACAGGTGGCAGTTTGGAACATTGCTCTCAAATACAGACAGCTTTTTAATATATATATAAGAATATATATAAAGGCTGTGGGAGTTCTGCCCGTGTAAAAACCTGAATAAAAACTTAAGCAGGAAAAAAAAAAAAAAAAGACATTTTTATCCTGGGCAAAGTTTTCTGCAGTAGCAATTCTAACTACTACAGGAATGCTGGGGTGCAAGCTGAAGTGGTTCATACCACCACCATACAACACTGACATGTTCAGATCTAAAGATAACTTGGCTGATACAGGAACAGATGGAGCACTGCAATACATAGCACTGTTCAGCTGAAAGCACGCTGCAAACTATATAGCCATGGACTCTCATCCTCTCCAACATGACTTCTCTCCTGCCATGGGGTGGAGTCACCTACAAAATGCAGAGTGAACTTAGCCTCTTCAGTGAGAGCACAGAAATGTTCTCATTTGGGAAATCGCCTAGTGAGCAAAACATGTGAACTCTGTTTCTCAGTACTGGAGCAGGGTTGACTCAGCCCTCCTGAGGCTTGAACTTGTGATACTGGAGGACTTGCAGAGCTGTTCCTTAGGGATAACAGCATCATGGAAAGATGCACAGGGGGGAATAATTTGCAACAAACATTGCCACCACATTTTATTTGTGCTGCAAAACCCAAGGTCTAGGCTAGGAATCAGCCAGTCTACCCAACAGCTTTCCCGTAACCAAGAATTTCCAGTTATGCAAAGAGCTTTCTTCTGCAAACTATCCCATTAAGATATCATGTAAATGCTACAGGATCCCTAGGAATAAACAAGCATGGTAGAATAGAAAGCCTCAGGGACAGAGAGTCATTCCCTAGTCCAGAAGTTCACAGTCTTTCTTCAGCTAGAGCACTTGTTTCAGCAAGGTTTCCACAGTTCACCATCTGCTGATCTATGTACATGGCAAAATCACGCAATTCAGCCAGCAAAAGTATTTCATTCAAGGGCATCATTAAGGTTCAAAACATCAGAGCCCTTCAGCACAAGCATAGGATACCACTTTATAGGGGAAGCGATAAAGCTGTCCACTCTCACATGAGGACACCTCCAGGCAGTACAGTGGCAGGGACCTGGCAGGACTGCTGCTTTACCGGGTTGCTCTCTGCTACCCATGCACTGAGTCCTTGAGACCTCTGTCTCAGAAGGAATTCCTTGTGCTTTGTGCAGATCCTAGCTTTCAGCTGGCCACGGCATTTGAAGAGACTGTATGGTGATCTTTGGGTTGTTACTTAGCAACTTGACTCTAAGATGTAGTGAATTTACTGGGCTGTCTCTGCAGTCAAGCAACACCAGGACGAAGGGCAAAGCGAGAATTTTGTCATAGGAATGGGAAAAACCGTGAAATATTATGGAAGACAGATAAGATTTTTCCCTTCTACAAGTTGCCATAAATGCAGTAAATATTGACATATGAGTCACACTGACCTATTTTCTAGTTTTTAAGCTGGGACAATCTCTTTGCAACCAATTTCAGAACAAATGAATGGGGAATACTTCAGGCCCCTTCACAAGTTTGCTTTATTCTTAACTATTTTGCGCAAGAACCCTATCCTCTTGTGGAAGGACCATCCCTGTCTTTTGGGCAGAAAGGGGACCGCTGCTTGTTTAAACTTGAGTATCCACTCCCCACTACCACCACAGTGCAGAGCACGCCTGAGGCCAGATGCTTTACTTGTCCTCATACACTACCTTAGTCCAAGAGATCTTTCAGCACAGTGAGATTTCTGTTAAAGAAAAGCATAATGTGCTGTGAGCAGATATCCACATCTGATTCTTGACTTTTTAGACTGTATCAGTGCTGGTGAAAGTCACCCTGAGCCTCAGCAGTCACAGGATGTCACCACTGCAAGGATAGACAAAGTACCCTCAAATCTAGCAATGGCAGGTAAGATAGGTCCCCAACATCTGCTTTGTTGCAAAGATGTTTCTAGGAGCTTGCTAGATTTCTACTCTTACCATCTATCTAGATGAGCCACAGAGCAGGCAGTTGTACCTCCTGCCTGCAAAAGAGAGCAGCTCAAAGCTGCTGTGTCTAGGGTGGTTTGGGGGTTACTCTCCACCCTGCTACAACCATCTTTTATTTCTCCAAACATCCCTCTAGCAGAAGGAAAAAGCATCAAGATGCTGTTGCCTTCCTTCAGCTAGCCAAGTGCTTGTGTGTTTATGCACAAGCTGCTTCCTGTTGCTGGAGAAGCAGAGACGTGAGAAGGCCACCAAGGTGACTATATGTAACCGATGGCAGTGCGCACAGGACACTGCGCGCAACCATTGTGTGGGACTGCCCTTTGCATTCCCTGATAACTCTCCCCTTCAGGAAAATGCTGTTTCACGTGTGCAGAACTGCCACTGTTTGATTTCCCAAGAAAACAGCCATCCAATGCATTGCAGCCCTGCACATCAGGACTTGAAGTGACAAGAGCTGCATGACCTAAGCTGTACTGAAGCGATCATCGGCGAAGGAAGGCACAGACGCTTGCAACCTTCCAGCTCAGCGGCATGTTTGCAACAGGTTAGTTTCAACCACAGCACACAGAAGCCCCTAGCATGTGAAAAAAATCACATAACCCCTACCTGTTCATGCCAGCACAGAGCCTGGGGATATCTCACCCTAAGTCAGAGCTGTACTATTCTTATGGTACCATGCCACACTGGTAGGATCTGGCCCTTCTCCAGTACTAAGGCCCCACATACTCTGCTACCTGCAACACTACCATCCCAGGAGCCTACAGCAATCCCACAGGACTACAGCCCCTGCAGTACCATTATGGCACACCCATCATTAGCTCAGCTCAGCCTCTTAGTTTTACCATATTTTGGCAGTCTTCGATATTCAGCAGCCTTGAATACCAAGATGTAATATATACACACACACACTCAGTTTAGATACCACAGTGTCACAGGGCTGGAGATACCCTAGGCTACAGGGAAACATTTACAGCACTAGAGTGTCATGTCAAACTTGTATCTCATAGCATATATAACTACAGGAACCTCTGACTGTACGATTTAAATGCTTTAACCTTTGCTTCTTTAAAACCTTTGGATACCCAGGGACATAGAATAGACTGACTGGGAAATATCCGTATGTCGTTTCTCCATTGAAAAGACATGGCAACAAACCAGAACACTTTCAGTTAAGAATAAGGAAAATGCTGATGTATTTGAAGGGAATATATGGTAGTATAAGGTACAGTATAATAGTAGGAACTTTTTCTTAAAAATCTTGGGTTTTAAAGCTCAAGACATATATACCAATGGAAAATCCTTTTCAGGGGCATATTGCACAAAGTTGTTTCTGTCTGTTATTGCAGGCATACAGAGGGTCTGCTGAGGGTCCTCAAAGGCTACTGCCAAAGCTGCATTGGCCCCAAGGAAACCAGGGGTTTGCATACACAATTTGACTGTCAGAACAGTTCAAGAATGGATTGGACATCATGCATCCAGATCAGTGATCCCATATGGATATACATTTTCCTTCCTTTCCCTTCCCCTTTCCTGAAAGGGCCCAAAGGTCAAGAGCTCTGACCAGGAGAGTGTACGGCCTAAGAGACTGCTGTGTTGTGTACCAAAGAAAGCCTCTTGTATGGAGCCTACCCATCCACATTGCCTTCTTTCATCAACTACGCCCAGCATACAGCGGAGTTAAGCACGTATTTTACTGTGCATGGGTTACACTGAAATTGAGGTTCAACCAGTCAGTGCATATTCATATTTTAGTGAAAACAGAACTGCAAAGTCTGATCAGGACAGATTCCACTACAAAGGCTATTTCAAGCATGCCTAATAGATAGAAAATTTGATGTAGTGAGAAGAGTGATGCCCCACTGATGATGGCATAACAGGTTGTAGAATGAACTGTCCTGGTCAAGAGCACCCTTACACACAACCTGATCTACTCTTTGTTTTGGGTTAAAAGCCAATTTAAAACCATTGCAGCTCATCACTGTCTTGGGACATGCTTTACATCTCTCTTGAACAGGGAAAACGTTTTTGCCAAACAAGACAGCTTGTTTTTCAAGAAAGCTTCTGGAAGTTGGGAAATAACAGACATGATGTTTCCTTCCATAACCCCCAAGAGATCCAGTGCGGTATGCTAGTGCGAGTGCTGTCACTCCAACAAGGCAGCAGTGAGGCAACAGGTAGTACAGGAGTAGGGAGCAGGAGGCAATGAAGCAAAGCATCAAGGTCAGCTTTGCCAAGCATCCTGCACCAACTTCTAACCTATCTGCACTGCAGACTGTCCCCCAGCAAAAGGTATTGCCAATCTCACAGGCATCTTTCCTTTAATGCATATTCCTGCAAACATTTCTATTTGGAAGCCTTGCTTCTTGCCCTCTACAGCAATTCTCTTGTAACTTTTCAGCTTGTCACCAGGTTTATAAAACTTTAAAGCTAGTGCTATAACAAACTGAAACAATGTTATTGCAGATGTAGGAGAGCATCTTGGGATGAATAAATTATAGGAGCCACAAAGAAATCACAACTATAACGGCTGGATGCTCCAAGCTGTCTACGGTGTGCAGATACACAGGAGGGAGCAGGCTTAGGACTGCACAGATCATAGGGCAGGAAAATTGAAGCGTTATGAAGGGTAACCATCTCTTATTTCAAATGCATACAAAACTTCTGGTTGTTTTCCTTACTGAAATAGTTCATTAATGCTTGAAGGGAGTCTGAACTGTCTGGTACTAGAAAAATACATCCCCAAAGAATACCTAGAGAGAGAGAGTAGGCTACAGTTGGAAGTATTAGCCCTTAGTCCCACCATGCAGCAAGTACAATATGCCCTGAACAGGCCAGTCATCCGCTGTCTGTTGAAAGGACATGCAGGAGTAGGGGAAGACTTCCAGCTCCTTCCGCAGCCATTGGTACTGGATACTGTGAGAACTGGATCCACCAAAGCAGGTTGGTTGAACCAGACCATTAAGCTGATAGTGACTTTGGGCAGCATTCAGGCCGCGTAGCACAAGGACAGAAACCTGCATGCTGCTTCAGCTGCAGAGTGACTTGAGTTCCATGCTGCCAGTGCTCTTCATTCTTCTGGGTCAGAAGTACTGCTAGACTCCTCAGTAACTTGGGTACCGTACTAAGAGGTCTGAACATAGCACTGTCCAAGTACTACTATACACCAACAAGCATCTATAAATACCTGCATGTTGTTCCATGCTTACTGCAATTCAACCACCGGTAGCAAAATGGCATTTACCAGATAACTTATCCAGCCCATTTCCTTTAAGGAGAACTAGGAGATACCATCATTCCATTCTTTGCAGATCATCTGAGCTACCGAACATCATTATGAACACGTTCCTCCTTTCAGTCTGCCTTTAAATCCCCAACTTGCAAATTTGTACAGGATATGAAAAGACTCCAGCTAGGCCTTTCGTCTTCATGGATCAGCACTTCCCAGATGGTCTGCCAGTCAGATGTGCCCTCCCCAATACCTGTTTGGCCTGGCCCCTGGCATCCTTTCCTAGGCATTTCAATTGATGTCACTGATCTTGGCTCAGCAAATAATCCTTCTAATCACTGACAAGAACAGAGGCTGCAGCTCAGTGTTGCTTAGCAGGGCTAAGAGGAGTACACAGTAATAAAGCATTACTCTAGCAAGTGAGCTTGAAAATACGTCTGACCACACACAGGCAGCAGCTGCGATGAACAAGAAGGTGCCATTTTTTAAAAATAAGGACTGTAGTTTTGGTCCCTCATTCTTGGGAGATCGTTACAAAGCAAGCACTGCACATATGAATGTCCTGTGTCCTGGCACAACTCCATCTTCTGAGCTATACCATGGCACAGTACCTGGGCATGACCCTCAAGGAGGTGGAGATGCACAGACTTTGTATAGCAAGGCACCAGGAAACACATAGCATATACAGAATGCTTTGTAGCTGCCTGGACATCAGAGTGCCTGGGAACTTCCAGCATAAAGACATAACTGCGTTGCCTTTGCAGAGAGCCCTGTATCCTCCAGGGTTGAAATGTCACCACATCATCATATTGGGAATACAGTTCCCATGGGAGTGAAGGCAAAGATTGCCCCTTAGATCATGGGTGGAGCTGTATTCCTCCACAGCACCACATCCAGCTGGACTCCTGTGAAAAACAACTTTTTGAATCATGCAACGACTAGTCACTGACAACACTTGTTCCCCACCATCACACAGCCAGCAGACACAAAGAGTCCCAGGGAAAGGCATGGGGAGCTGGGGGCTCTCCTCAGCCTGCCCAGCCCCAGCACCAGGGCCATTGTTCCAGAAAGGATATCTGAGGATTAATTAATTATCCTACAAGGGGCAGTAAGTAATAACACTCCTTGTGGAACAATAGAAGCTATTTGGTTGCCATGACAACCCAGCTTCACTTGTGTGCCTTTAATTTATTCATTGCACAGTCCCTTTCCCAATCACACATGATGCCAAAAAATGCCTTGTTTTTCTTGCCAGTATCCATGTCCAGAGCAGGGGTAAGACACAGCCCTTTCCCCGGGGCATCTGTCACACAGAAGAATGATGCACATAAAATCCCTTTAGCCTGGAAACTTACATCACATGAGAGCTCTTCTGCTCCCTAAATGTTTATTCTTTAAGATGATTCTGATTTTTTAACCCGTTTTTGAAGCTGCCTCACCATGGTGCTTATAGACCTTAATCAAGTTCTCACATACAGCCACTTTGTCCCCCTTTCCCGCTCCCTACCCCAACATATGTAGGAAGGATGGGCAGGAGATTATGCTTGTCAAGTCAAGCAGAAAGCCAGGAGGGATAATCAAAAGCCCAGAAGTGACATGCCTTCACAGTATCAACAGGAGCGTGGCATGGACAGTGCCTGGTGCCCAGCCTGATTACAGCCATGCCACAACCATCAAAACATTCAATGTCCATCAGTAGTGCTGCCCAAATTCTGCAAGATCAGAGCAGCATGTGGATGAAGATTGATGCCAGGAAACCTGCTTTCCCATGCACCCCACAGAGATATTATTGTTGCTCTTTCCCCCCAGACCTGAGCATACACATTTGTCCCAGCCATCCTGTGGCAGAGGGAAGCAGGCGTTCACTGGAGAGGGGAGAGCATCGCATTCACATGGCAAGGGTTGAAAAGTATTGCTATGAGCATGGCTACTAGCCTAGGACACAGCATGCCTGGCCACAGCTGCTAACAACAGGTGTATGACAAAGCACTTGATCACCCTTTATAGTCCATGGACACATCTCCAGCAGGAGATTCATCCTGAATCAGCCTCTGCCATTCTCAGCTATCTTCTCAGGTCTGCAGAGGAAGATCGGGGCAGTTGTTACAGGTAAGCTGAGAACCAAATCCCACACTCCCTCCCAGTTATGTTTGTGCAAGCTGGGGTCTTAAGCTACAGGTCCAGACCCCAAATTCTTCATGTTGGCTCTAGCAAGGAGGGTGACAGCTGGTTCACCACATAGGAAAATTCAGGTCCAAGTTGAGACCGGGGGAGGAGATGACTCAAAGTTGAGCTCTGCCCTGACAGGCAAGATAGATGGAACTAGGTTAAGCCATCTGGCTCTTCCAGGTTGAGCCTAACCTCAAGCACAGCTACCCAATGCAATGGAGACATAGGTCTGTACCTGAATTTCCGACCGTACACACTGTCCAGTGTCACTGTTACTAGACTGAGGTCTAACATGCCATGCAGATAATTACAGTAATGGAGGGATGCTAGTAGAGAGTCTGCAAAAGAAACTGTTCAATATGAGAACCTGAAGGTTCATGGTTGGCCCTTCACCCTGGGTTGTATCAACATATGCATTCAGGACTTTCAAGCAGTTTGGAAACAAAAACAATTAGTCAGATTGTCTTGCCTCCCCTCCTCCCTGCCATGCAACAGCAGAATAGCTGGTGGGCTAGAGAAACAGAGCAGGAGAGTCCAGAAACAGATAAGTAGGACAGGAGCTTTGGGAGACCAAGGTTTTAATTGACTTGAATAGCAAAAGCTTTAAACTGGCCTAGGATTCTCCTGCGTGGTTCAGGAACCGAGGAACAGGACAGCTGCTGCTAGGAGGTCCCCACCAGCCTTGCACTCCACTCAGCCTCTTGGAAATGAGAGGAGTTTGGAGGAAAAGGCTCTGGGCAGCAGGGAGGAAGGCAAGGTTAGGCAATGATCAGTGCAATCCATGTCCTCCGCTGGGTGCTAAGGGCTTCTCAGGGACAGATAACATAGGCCTGGATGAGTACCTAAACCATGACCAAAATAATTAACAAATTTCACCCCAAACCATTGCTGTCTGAGCAGATAAATCTTTTCTTCTCAGTCGTATGAAAAGCTCCAGTCTATCAATGCCACCCAAAACCAGATCTCCATTAGATGCCCCCCTTTCCAGAACAGATCTCCAAAGAAAAGCCAAATTACCACCAGCAAACATGAAAAGCCACTAACTGTTTTTCAACTTGGCAGGCACAGGCTGACTGTAAAGCCACCATTGCCTTTGTATCAAGCGAAAAATACAATTCCCATCTACTCTTTTAAGGCATAAGCATTAATGGCTTGGAGAGGTGGCTGTGCAACCAGCACAGAAGTATAAGGGATGAGAATCTACTCTGGATAAGATGCCACTAGCTCCAGAGATGCCAGCAGAGATCCTCCATCCACACATTCACTGATAACACCAGGGATACTTCAGTGTGCTGTTACAGACACTCACTAACCCTACTAGAATTTACCCCACATTAGGAAGTGAACTTCAGTCTTTCAGCATGTCTGACCACATCACAAGTACCACCAGCAGTGGTAGGTGTATGCCACAGAGGTCCCACATGCCAGTCCTGTCTTGCAAGTGTTGTTTCAGTGAGTTCAGGATTGTTTTAGCCTAGGGCTGGGCTAAGGCTGTGGGGACAACTGACAGGCAGTCCCAGTGACACAGGCCACTCAGTGGGTGGAAGGAGCAAGGCTCAGACTGAAACCAGCATGCTAAGAAATAAATTTGGAAAAAAACCCTCATTTCCTACAGCCCAGTTACGTGTTTGATGTTATTTTTCATCACACTACATGTGGAGAAATGATCCTTGAATTGCTTATTCTTTAGTGAGGAAGAATTCTGTCTTAAATCAGAGTTCCCATCACCCCTCAACATTCTGTCCAAAGCAGAAGAAAAAAAAATACTTCTTCAGTACCAGACAAATGTCACTCTTCCTCCAACAACTTCCCAGCTGCAGGGAAGATCTGTAGTAGGAGGTGAAGGGAGCAGGGGTGTGACTACCCTACTTGTCAGAAGTGCACCCTGAGATCTCAGGTAGCTCCAAGGAGCCATTGCCTTGGAAGCACATCTCAAGCAGAAAATGGAAGAACAATTTATTAGGCTTTTTTTAATTTTTCTTTTCAAACTTACCATGTTGACTTCAGAGATCTGGTCAATGCTGGAGATATGGATGCTCATTCCCACTGTGACAGGGTTACCTGAAACACAAATGGACTGTGTTAGGACAATATTCAAGCCCTCCTCCTTTATCTGCTATTAAAGAATTGCCTAGAAATGCATGGATATGATTTGAAGCAGACCCACATTCCCCAAGTATGAAGGATTTCCAAGTCACATGTGCTCAAATGATTAGACAAGAGTAGATTTCTCTAATTCCCAGCCTTACAGACTCACCCCTAGGAGTAGTGCAGCCTAAGCTTGATTCTTTAATTCCTGGAAGTTAATTACCCCCTAGTTATACAATTATCTCTGGTTATTCCAAATAATGCCTTCAGAGACCATCAGTAGGCTCCCAGTGGGCTTGCATAAGGTGTTACTGATTGACCATACAAAGAACATAGCAATCAAGCCCATGCAACACATGGGCAGGAAAGATACTCCAGCTCACTCCTATATCACTCTGTCAGCTCTGAGTGCTCAGTCTGAAAACCCCAAGTGAATTTTAATACCCAAGATACCAGACAAGTACAGGAACCAGATCTATGACATGAGAAAGCATCATTTGTATAGTGGCTTTTCAGACCAGAGCAGCACTTGGATTAGAGAACAGATTCCCCATTTTACCAGGGGCACCAGGGCACATGTCACCCCACATCCTCTTGCCTGCAGCCGTGGAGCTGTGGTAGACATCTGTGCACAGATTTGCTGGGCAATTCAGATATTCCCTTACCTGGTGATCAATCTACTTTCATGCTGTAGTAAGTGCCACCAACTGTAGTATGCAAGATGAACTTGTGAAGAAACACCACACAAAGGCAGTCACAGCCAGACCTATTGCCCTCTCTTGCCCAAGTGCAGCAAGAGCTGTATTACCACTTCCCACAAACCTGTAGAGTCAGAGCAGAAACCAGCCATTTCAGCCGATTCTTCCAGATGTATGGGCATCCCAGCTAGATGCAGACTCACACCCAGTTCTACCTAAGCCTGTCTGACTAGCAGCTCCCACAGCCAGGCAACAGGACAGCCCTTTCAGTGGGATTTAAGCCACATAAAACAATTTGCAGAGATACACATCCACTATCAAACCCAGCAAAATACCTCCTGTAGTTCGACTGAGTCCTACCCCTCTCCTGCCATCCCCACAGCCCCAAAGCCAGAGCACAAACCCAATCCCACAGCAAGCAAAGCCCCTCGTCTTGCACATGCAAGGTGGAAAATTATTCCTTGCAATGCAGTACTAGAAATGGAATGGCAAGCAGTTATGCCACTCAAGGTATTAACTCTTCCATGGACTCATTAGTAGATCTAAGTGCCGAAATATTTACAGATAATCATGAAATGGCTTAGAAAGTAATTAGGAGATTGGGGGAGAGGGGAGAACCACACAACTGGAAATGAAGTGATTTTTTAATTATGTGTTACCAGAAGTAGGGAAGTAGTGTCATTAGGGCTGCCTTGTGATTGGATATACTGTTAACTGAGACCCTCTGTTGCAAATTAAGCAGCATTATCCTTTAATGGAATATGAACAACACTGAAAACATCAGAATCAACAACTGTAATTAGGCCTTGCTATGCAAATCTCCTTAAAGAGGCAGTGCTTTTCTCCAGCACTCCTGGTTTGCTGTTGGGGTGCTGGAGGCAGGGGTGCTCAGGAGACCTTGCAGAGCCTCTGAAAATCCCTATACGGCCATGCTCCTAGCCACATCTTTGCTGTACTGCTATGTTCATCTTTCATATGGGAACCAGGTGGGAAAATAACCAAGAGTCACTCCAGGGAGAGCTGATCCTCCTGCATCCTCCCTTGCGCCAGAGGCTGACAGTGGCACAGGAAAGCTTTTAAGGAATCTCACTTTGATAGTTTGTCTTTTTTTCTGAAATCAGGGCCTTGTGATAGAAGCCGAAGCAGGAGGAGGAAGTCACCGCTGCCTTGAGGATCTTACCGATTAATTGGTTACAGGAGGAAAGACAGTGCCGTGCACAGGGCTGCAGCAGAGCTGGGGAGAAGCCAGCTCCTGACTCCTGAGCCTTTCTGCCGTGCAGTGTTGTTTCCTCCAAGGGCTGCCCTACTGCCTGCTTTGCTTCCAGTCTGTCACCACTGGTACTTGTGTCACTGTGGTTATGTCTCCCCTCCTTCCTCAGTGCAAAAAGTGGTTCTTCCCCCGTGCCCCTGTGTAGGAGACCCACTGAAACCATCAGGCTGGATGGTTATAGCAGGGGAGCACCGACAGTGGTGATATACAAATATTTGTCAAATACAAAGTCTATCCAATCTAATCTATCTGTCTAGACATTTGTGCTGTGTTCATCACCATGGTATCCAAGTGCCTGAGGTCATGCAGTGACTCAGTGTCAGAGCCGTGGATAAGATCCAGACCTCCCGACTCCCAGATCCTCCGGATGCTGGAGTAGAGATCAGCCGCGCTGCTCCGCATCAGCCTGGGCTCAGCTGCACCCAGCTCCCGTGCGCAGTCAGCAATGTTCCTCGTGGCCGCTCTGGGCACTGCCAAGGCCTCCACACCCCATCTATCACAGCACGTGGGAGGCTCCACGGCCCTCTTGCAGTCCCCGGGGGCTGTGCCCATCAACCCACAGGCAGAAGCGTGTGATTGTCATACAAGCACTCCAAAGATGAAGGTATGCAAAGTCCTGCCTTTACTGGACCTACTCCTAGCTTGATCACAGGGAAGCCATTTCACCTTCTCCATCCCTGTTCTGAAGACTGTCTCGCAGTCTCCTCAGGGCAGGAATGCAAGAGCATGTACAGAGCCAACAGAAAAAGCATGCCCTACCTCTTACTGCAGCCCAACGAAAAACTAGATCGGCTGGTGTCCAACATTCAGGCTGTAAGTAGTACACAAAATAAACAAAGGACATCAATTCTGCCAATGTTAATAGCTTCAGGCAAGAGGGATACAAAAGTAGGGTATTCAAAATACGGGATAACGTCATCTGTAAATTTGTCCAAAAAGGCAGAACTCTGCATTTGTGGATCTGAGACGAGGCAAACAAAGCAAACCTGATATTAAAGGTCCATGCTTTTATCTGTGCCTTGCCAATGGGTGCAAAAACTAAACCTTCTCCCCTTAAAGAAAAAGATTATGCCTAGAAAAGATTTGTAAGCAAGATCACAAGTGAGGGAGTGTGAGAAATTCTGCCACTTTCACCAGTGAATGGCACCCTCACACATCCTCGTTTCTCACCACCACTGGAGAAATCACCAACATTTTGTCCTGAAAGTAGTTTGACGCCTGTGAAAAATGTACTTGGAAAGTTGGAAGGGAAGCAGACAAAAGAGTTATAATAAAACCTGTCCTTTTTCTGCAAGTGATACTTGCCAAATATAAAAACAGTCAAGGTAGAGAACAAGTTGTGCTAATCTGCAATATTTTCCCAGCAACCAGTTATTACTTTCACATTTTATTTTATAATGCTTAAAAGCCCCAGAACCTAGAGTCATGTTGCTACAGAAATAATTCCTATGGCACAACTGCAGAGGAAAGGTTGTGTTTCCAAGCCTGTGTCTGCCTACACTACAGCCAGAGGTGACGGCAGCCTGGATCAGGACATCTCTTCCAGATCTCAGCCTGGTACCTCAGCTGCAGAGAGCAGTGAAGACAATAGCACAAAATTCAGTGTAATAGCTCTCCAGTCAGTGGATGCTTACTTGGGCAGCTGCCCTGTACTAAGGTCCAAGCTGCCCTCTCTTCACTCCTACCCAAGAAAGTTAGACTAAAGCAAGCTTGGGTTTCTCTGCCATCAGATCTCCAATTGCAATACAGACACAGCCAAAAAGACTCAAAACCAGCAGGCAGGTAAATAGAGCTTACTTTATCATCCACCGAAGCCACACCATTTTTACGAACTACAGCCAATGCTCGAGGAGTCTGGTTCATGCATTTCTGACCACACGAACTCAGCAATGCCGGCAGAGCCAAGGCTTGCAGTTGCTAAGGGACTGGCATCAGCCTCAAACCTACCCTTTAGCCTAAACTACAGGAACAAAGATACTAACAGGGATCTTGGGAGGTTGCACAGCCCATATCTTTTATGGAAGCAGACCAGAGTTTCTTTAAACCACCAGTGTCAGAAATTCCACAGCTGCCCTGTGGACAATCTCTTCCTGCATTTCACTGCACTGAAGGTTTTTCCTAAACACCCAAACTAAACCATCTCTGCAGTGTAAATGTAGTTTTGTCTCATCATTTCCTCCCAATGATAGTGAAAGAATATATCAATCATCCTTCCGTAACAACAGCTTTTATGTACTGAGAAATCATGACAACCCTCTCCCTCCCCCACCATACTGGCTTGCCTAGATTAAATGCACCTGATTTCTTCAACCTCTCCTTAGAGGTCATGTTTTCTAAAGCTCTGACAATTAGCACTGCTCTCCTCTGGCCTTTTGCCAATTTGTCTACATCTCTATTTTAAAGCATGGTATCCAGAAACCAGCCACTGAAGCAAAGATGACATGTCACCAGTACAGAGAAAAGAAAAAGCAACCTCCTGTGTACAGCATTCTCATAAAACCACAGAAGCCTCTCCAAACCCACTGCACCCACCCTGGAAGCTGCTCACTTTGTGTAGGAGGTTAGAGATGTTAAAGGGGCAGCCTAGCTCTTGCCATTAGAGTGCATCACGCATGCAGGAAGAGGGAGTACAGCACTGTCTCTTTTGAACAAGAGGTAAGATTATTCAAGACAGCTCTGTGCATGAGCCCCAGCATTCCCTGCTTGCACCCTGCCTGTGGCATCACCAGCCTCCAAGATCCCTGCAGCAGCAGGAAAGCTGCTTTAAGGTCTTCTGCTGAGTAAACAAAGCCAACCAGAGAAAATTAGAGGCTTCAGCCACTAAACCTACATACAGAACAGGTCTGTGCCTTACACTGCAATGGTAAATACCCACAGGTATAAGGCTCCATCCATGCAAAACCCTGCTCCTCATCCCCAGCTGTCCAAAAGCCAGGGGACAGCAGTGGCACTAGAGCCCAGAAACAGCAAGTCCCAGACAAGGTTGCCCTGCACTGGCTGGCAGAACTGCTTCTGCAAATGCAGGGTGATACAGGCAGGCATGGAGGGCAAGGTTTGCTGATATATGTAGCTACGGGACTGCAGTGCCTCACTTGCATTTTCAGTGACCCCCACACCAAACAAGATCAGCAGTTAGGATATTGTCAGACTTGCCAAAGGCATGACCAACACAGACTGTAATTTCACTCCCAGGGCTTTTTCCTTCAGTCTTAACCCCACTTCCCTGGACAAGGGAGAACTGTTCAGTATCTACTTGCTCTTTCTGCAGAAAATAGTTTGCCCAAGCCGCTGCTTCTGCTTTGTTCACAGCACTGAACCTCGGGGCACACTGGCTTTAAGTTTACCGCTTAAAACCATGACCCACGTCACTGCTACGTGCAGCGATGAGTTAGCTATACAAGGGCTGACAGTCATGGTTAGTTAGGAGGCAAGAGCTCCCAGGTAATCAGAGGTGCAGAAGGCAGCACATTCAGCATGAAGCTTGTTACTAGCTGAGGAGCTGCTGCCTGGATGCAACCATATGATCTCTTACGAAATCCCACTCTGTCCCTCCCAAAACAGATACCCTTGAATAATTTTCAGCTGATGGACTAATTAGTCCCGGGCCATAGTTTTTTTTAAACCCACCCAAAAGGTAATTCAGAGGCCAGCCTGTGAGTAGTCAGGACACTCAGATTCACTGTGGAGGAGTCTATATCAACACCCCAGAACAGGGAGAATGGAAACGCTCCTGGGTTTTCACCATACAGGAGGATGGTAAGAGGAGTTCACAAATTGCTGTCTGCATAATAGCTCTGCTCACAGATCTAAAGACTGAGGCTCTGCTACAGCAGTTAATAGGAGAATGTCTAAAAGGTGCCATCCCAGCAGACTACACAAGCCAAATCACAAAGAATTTTCCCAAAACTAACTTTCCTGTTCCTTTCCTTTTTTTTTTTATCTTAGGTACAGCATCAAGCACAAATTCAGTAAGTGTTAACATTGCTTGAGGAGCGACAAAAGTATCATGAAAGCAGAAACGTTTTGGGAATCACTTTCATCCACCATCTCTGATTTACAGTGACATCTAGAAGCACCAAGTGCAGCAGGGTCTCCTAAGAACCTACTTAAACTTTTCCAAGAAAATCTAGGTTTAAATACCCATTAAACACTCTCCAACCCTTCTTCCACTTGGTTTTTTACTCTTATCTCCACGACCTCTCCCCTATCCACAGCCAATGCTGTGCACTAAGCTTGCAGGGCTCAGCACAACAGCCAGGACCATCAGACACATTCAGAGGCTGATATCAAAGCTCTCCCCCTACTCTTAGCAGGTCACTCCATGACATCCATTGGATTTAAAAGAGCAAAGCATACCATGACATTGCTTTTGGCCACTGTTATACATTACCAGAAAGAGAGATGGTCTCATGGCAAGTCAGCAAATATGACATTTCCTTCTTGTCTGTGGGGGAACAGTGAGTATGAATGACTTGCTGCTGCTAAGGAATCTCCTCCACATAAAGAAAGCATGGTATTCTGGAGCTGAAATACAGGGCCCTGGTCTCCAGAATATCTGGGGCTGTCAGTGCCTGCTATTTCCCTATGGGTTCATTGTTCTGCAGGGGCAGGAGAGGTATCTACCACCACTAATTCTCATGGAGATTGCAGCTAGTCTCCAAGTAGCTGTGGCAGAAAACAGTTTCTTCCACCTGACAGGTTTCCTGCATTCTGCCATACTTCTTTAGGGAGTGCTTGGCACTTTTTAAGCTGCTGAGCCTGCACATAGAACAAGATCATGCCTTACCTTGCTATGCTTTCCATCCATCCACATCAGACCAGACACAGCATCACCCTATGCGAGGAGGCTAATGACAATTTCCAGCCTGTACCATTCTGCTCTCCTGGTAGCCTGGCTCTTCACCTCATCCAGTCAGATGACTGAGTTTGTACTGTTCATTTAAGAATGGGGAATACTAGGGACTTTCCAAGAGAAATCAAAAGTTAGAGCAAGTTCTTGCCAAGATGGTGACATCAAGGACAGCACACATTTGATGGAACATCTAAGGGAGGGTACAACCATAGCATAGCTCTTGAGCAGACCTTTGGAATATCCAAACACTGAACAAATCAAGGGCTTCAGCAAGAGACAGGCTTTCCTCTAAGCAAGCAACGAGGCCAATTCTTCAGCAAGGAGCCAAGAGACACAGCACTTGCAGAGCAGGCAGAACTGACCGCTCAAGTACTGCTATCCTGTAATGCCCTTTGCAAACACACAGGTTAACCTTGATAATGGCAGCCACATTTCCAGCATGTTGTCAAATGAAGCTGTCCCTGTAGATCTGAATAGATACAGAGAATTTTCTCAAGCAAGCTGTGCCTGCTTGTGAGCCAGTGCTGAGGGATCCTTTTGGAGGAACAATGCTTTCCCAATGCAGATGTAGCGCTCATTCTGTGACTATTCTAGGGAAAGCAGAGAGCTAAGGAGCACAATCTTTGAGGCACAGTGGATTACCTAATCTATCTCATGGGTATTTTTAATGGATTAGTAGGTATTAGAGTGGGATATGGCAAATATCCCATGGAAATTTGGAAGTGAGAGAGAACAATCAACTGGCTGCAAAAACAGTGTAAATGTTGTCCCAGAGGTATTGAAGGATTACAGAGGAAGCTAAATCAAGGTTGATTTTAAAAGATGTTGGTAGACAGCTACCCAAGCTGAATAAAAACAAGGTCTCAAATGTACAGGCCTAAAAATGGAACAAGAGAGTAGATGCCAACCCTTACAGCATCTGTACTACTGGTGGACTCAGTTCAGGAAAGCACCTGTACACACACACAGGGCTTTCAGCATTAACAAAAATCACTGACTACTCAGAATACCATCTGTTCTTGGGAGAGGCCTAGGTCAATATTCAGGAGACAGATTTTTAAAGCTTTTTCATCCTCAGTGATGAAGATAGTCTTCCAAAGCCTTCTGTATGGATATCTCTTGCCTGGGTGATGCAGACTTGGTAAAATCACACCAAAGTGAGAGCAAAATAAGTTCCTGGGTTTGTTAAACTGCATATTTGCTCTCATTACAGACATACACAACTGCATCACCTTACTAGACCTGATCATTATCAACCTGGCACCACCAGTGGATCCCAAGCAATCAACTCTTTACCAAGAGCACCAATTCCCAACCATCATCCATCCCCTGAAGCAGGCAACACCCAGCTCAGATCACAGCCAGTTTACTTTGCAGGGCTGCCACAGCCATCAGTTTCTTTGTCAGAGCAGGGTGGCTGCAGAAGGCAGATCCATATCTGACCATCAGGAGATGATGAAGGCAATGCCCTGACCTCCTTGTGCACTGTGCTGCTAGAGCAAGGATTGGTCACCTGCCCTCCCCTTCCAGGGACATTCCTCCCCGTGTCCTCCAGGGCACCCACACAGACCTGCTCCATGGCTTTGAGGTCTGCAGGGTACACACTTTGTGTTTTGCTTTTACATGCTTCTCTGCAGAAGCCAGGCACTACGAAACATTGAATTTTCCTGTGGTTATGCTAAGCTAACCCTGGGAAAAGCAGAGACACTGAGCATCCCAGATCCCTTCAGCTCTTACTCTCCACCAAGAGTAGTATCAGGAGGGCAACAGGGCTTCCCAAGCAAGCATATATTGCAGACTGACAGCAGATCAGCACAAGCCAGGCATTTCTTCCTCAGCAGCAATGTGAAGCATCAGACCCACACTGATCAGCCGCCCCCACATTTCTCCACCTGAGAAGACTTCCCTCCTACCTCTGTCAGAATCCTGGCAGGCAAGTGTGTCTCCCTTGTGGGTCCTGCCAGTGCAGCCGTGGGACACAGTTCTGCCCGCCTGCCTGGGAAGCTGTGGGGGACTCGGGAGTAGTCCAGCCCTTTTGCTTTTACTCAGGCCCTCAGAGCTCACGTTTGCTCCATCTCCTCACAGCCAGCCTGGGCACTTGTCTGCACTCCTAGAGCCACCACTCCCCCAGTTCAGGCAGGCTTAGAAGCCTTTGGTACCCTGCTGCTCCTCATTGCCCAGCCCACTGCCTGTTACCCTGCTTTTTAAGGGGGCAGGTCTTCAGAAAGGATTGCACACAGACACTAAGTATATTGAAACCCATAGGTAAATGTGCAAAAGTGAGCAGGGTATTTAATCACGTACCTACAGCTTTCCACCAGAGCCCACTCCACAAGCCTCAGCGCAGGCAGCTACTCCCTTCTGCCTCATCTCCAGCTCACCAGGTTAGTCTCAGAACAGACCCACCTCCAGGGCTCCCTCACAGCCTGGAAAAAACTTTTTACAACCCAAAATGCTAGATTCCTGCACAAGCTCTGGTGCTACAAGGTCCACAAATGCATATAGATTTTTAAGCAGGATTAGAGCTGAATTCCTAGTGCTGGGACCCCCACAGCACCATGACACTCTTGCAACAGCTCAGGAGGTAGGAGTACAGCAAACTACCTGGGAAAACCACAGCACCATCCTCCTACCCACAGCCAAACAGCTCCCAACATCAGGGCTGGTGGTCTGTGGGGCACATCCCACCCCAGTGCTTGACTGGGCACTGACACAGGATCCAACCGCCCAGCTCCCTCCCTCTACAAGACCCTCCACCCCCCCTCAGGTGGGGCTGCCAGGGTGGCACACAGGTGAGGCCATTTAGCAATTTTTCCTGCATACCAGCTGGCAGCTGTGGAAATTTCTCCCATGTTGCCCATCAGTCTGTCTTCTCATCTTCTCATTCTCGGGGCACAAAGGTCCTGACCCACCTTTTCAGTGCTGGGCTTTTCTGGCACATTACCAATAAATGCTTGCTACATGGAGGAGCCTGTCTTACGTGCAGTGGAAATATCACCCCCCAAACAAATGCAGACTTGGCCTGTACTTGAGTATGTGACCTGTCTGGGAAAACACTCTCACACATTACCAAATCCTGAGCCATCTAATCCCCTTAGCTGAAAATGAGCCGAACCAAATTAATTTCAATGGGTTAACACAAGCTTCTCCGTTCATATCAAATCCATTACTCTATCCTCGAATTATTTGTAACAACAACAAAATAACTGGACTTGTCATTTTTATCAAAGTGACAACAAGAAGGTGTTTTCCTTCTTTTTCCCGTTTTCAATTTTTAATGAGTTAGTCACACCTCCTCATCACTGTTTACAGACTCTTGCCTTTAAAGGATACCACAGCATCTAACTCCTGGATTGAATCCAGTTGGACATGTGCAGCATGTGGGGAAAAAAGAAAAGAAACAAGATGGCCAGGTTAGGACATGCCAAACTTGCACAGATATTAAAATCAGGGCTGGGACATCCAGGAGCAACAGGGGAGAGCCCTTCTGTGGGCCCTCTTGCCATACCTCCATGAGAAGATTTTTTGATGGTGCTGGACATGGTCCTTCATCCCCTGACACAGCGCAAAGTCAATGGCTGGGGTCTCCAAGGGAAAGAAGGTCTTTCATTTCTTGTTACTTCTGTCAAGTCCTTTGTGGAGATATAGCCCTTTCCCAGTGCCCACCTTATCCTTCCTGATAGAGCCTGCTGTTAGGGCTTTTGTTAGTGCTGACTTCAGATGCTTCCAACCACTACCTCCCCATACTACACACCCAATCCTTTCCTTACCCTATGAAGGGCACGTGTCCCTTTGGCTCAGCTCAGAGGCAGAGTTTTGGGGTCACATGGTGCCCAAGGCTTATGCTCAGTGACAGGACAATTTACAGTGCAAATATTGAAAAAAAGGAGTGAGTCAGGCCTGAAAATATCATGACATTCACATTAAAATCATGAGTCTGAGTTAGAAATCATGAGAAGTAAAGCACACACACAAACAAGCCTCCCCCTTTCCAAATGTTATACATAGGATTATATGTTTTCATCTCACAGTTTCTGAGATGTGCCTTGTTCAGGTTGTTCTGCATTTTCTCCCCAGTCTCAAGACAGAGAAAATCTTACAAACTTCAGTGATGACTGAGAATTGCAAGAGTTTTGTAGGAAGAAGTATTCAATTTTGTAAGTTGGTCACTTTTGAAAGATTGACCCCTGCGCTGGTGTTTCCATCATTTCAGTAATGATTGATTTGCAAAAGTGTCCTGGAAATTCAGCAGGACAAAAGTTACCAGGTTACCTTTTACCCCAGCACCTCTTATTAAGAGATAGAACTAACTGCCATTTGTTCACCAAAATAATTGCTTTCACTCAGGATGCATGGATGAGCGAATCTTGCAGAGCTTTTACATATATATTCATCTCCAGCAATTCATCAACATAATAATCACGCATTATTAACTTGAGTACTCATCAATTTTTTTTCTCTAGCTTCAAATACTAGCAAGGATCTAGTGCGCAATAGGGAAGAAAAACATATAGGGAAACTTGTGATGAATATTCTGTTTTTGCTATGAAAGGAGGATAAGAAGAAAAATTCAGCTCATAGCCTACCCTCTCTCTCACTTCCAAAAATTTCCTACCAAGCTGACACCCTTCCCCAGAGGCCAGCAAACCTTTGCTTTCCAGCAGACCGCCCCAGCTGGAGGAGTTTTCCTTTTTCAGGTGACAATGTCCCACCAGTAAGCTCCCAACCATAACCTGGGTGGCCTCCTCTCCTGGTGTGACAGCCTCTGATGTTACACCTGGAGCTTTGATACCTGCAATGGGCAGTGCCCTTCTTTATGCATTCCCTGTTGAACTGCCTGGTGCAGCCCCCAAACCTGGCCTTTCCCATGGCACAAGTTTCTCCCAACCTGGAGGAGTCATCTGCTGTAGTCTCCCTAACTCAAAGCTCCTTAAAGAAAGAAGCCTGCAGCGGGATTGTCTTGCTGTGGCCAATGTGTAAGAGAAGAGCAAGAAGAACACCCCTGGCAGCTGAGACGTGTTTGGAAAGATCTCCTAATCAGACAACCCATCCTGGTTCTGTGGCACAGCTGCTGTTACAACCTGTAGAAGAGGAAGAGGCAGTTTGGTGTTCTCACACCTCAGCTGACTGATGAGTCTTGGTCCCAAATGCAAGCGCAGCATGATAAACTGTCATAGGAACCAAGTAAGGCATATTACTTCTGGGTCATTGCTCTTGGTAGGGGTTGGTCTGCATAGTAGATAAAAACCTACCATGGCTTTTAGTGGCTGAAATAACCCTGTGGGCACAGAAAGCAGAGTCTCGCACTGGGACAGGGAAGACTCTGATGTCCCTTCTTGCTGACAGCCCATGGTGAGATTCATTACAGAAGCACAAGAAGAGTGAAGGTTGGAACTAGTGCAATAGCCAGGACACCCTTCCCACTTTCTCTACTATATGATGTGATCATACACAGTGAATATATTATCTGCCATTTATAATTTTTTGAAATATTTAGCCAATGATAACATTTTCAAAATTTCAGTGTTTCTGAAAAGGACAGTGAGGAATGCCCTCCTGCTCCATCCACCAGAAGGGGAACTATTCGTGAACAAAATTAATACCCACTGCACGTGAGAGCCTTTCCTATGGCTATGCCACTTCCATTTCTCTGCAGCAAGAAGTGGGGCCACCTGTCTGTTCCCTCTGGGGTTTTCACAGGCTACCACAGTTGAAGGTAAGGTCACAGTTTCGTGGTCAAGCAGCGGACCAGAGCACTGAAGGTGCTCAGGTCTGTTCTCATGAATAAAGAGCAATAGCAGGAAGCAGAACTTCCCAGTGCTATCCCTTGCGCTGCCATGGGTTTTCTGTGTCATCCCCAAGAAGCTGCCCTCTCTTGGTGTCCCCTAGATGTAAAATGGATCTAGCGGTGGCCCATCATCCCACAGCTGGTGGGGAAGATTTGTTAGTCAACGCTTGCACAGCACAGGAGCCTTGCTGCTCTCTGTTACATAGAGCCCCAAATATTACCTGAGAACAAATGATATTCATGCACAATCAAAATCACATCCAGCTCAGCCCTGATTTGAGAATCCTTTTTTGCTGGTGATGATGTCCAGAGCAGAGAGAGCACAGCTTGATTTCCAGAGCCCAGGCTGAGCTGGCAGAGCTGGCAGGTAGAAATATCTTGTTTTGACTGGTAAACTGAGCAAGTTTGACATGGAAACCACTGAGGGAGAATAAATATGGAACAACAAGATGTAATTTTTACAGAGGCTCTTCTCCAACTATAACTGTACTCGGAGCCATCCCAGACTTGAACTAAGAGGTCCTGAGGTCTGGGGAAGGAAATTCAAGCCATGGTAGGTTTGGCTGAGGCTCACCCCTGTCACAAGCACAGACATCTATAAGTGCACAATTACTTAAAAGCACTGTTCCTGCAGGACTGCAAAGAGCAGGAGATACAGGAAGGGGAGGTGAGAAAGTTCAGAGAAGAAAAAGAGTTTTTAGGTCTGACACAAAACCAAGGATAAATGCCCAAACCAGAAGAATAGCCTATAGGAACTGTATGCTCAGTGTTCCCCAAACCAGCCTGAAATTCATACCCTGCTCAAAGGAAACAGTGGCACATCTACAGCCTGGGAGGAAGGGCTGACTGAGAAGAGCTCTGTTTCTTTCCATTTAATGGGAACAGGATCAATCACTGGATCTCCAGGATACCTGTTTATTTGACCGATCTGTTCATACTATAGGTCTCCACTGTCCAACACTTCTCCTTCTCACGTATGTGATATGAATTCCTTTAATGGGCTTTATGCCATCATTAAGTGCATCATTTGTCTTGTCCATGTTTCTAGTCATGTTTTAACAAGTGCATGATATTTCACATGAAATATCAAGATCTAAATATACACTTAACAAACCCCACCAAGGGCTATCTGCAAGAATGGATCTTATGGACTTCTGCACCAAATACTGTCACTACTGCTGAAGAACCATCTTGCATCAGTTCAGCCTGACACTTTAGTAGCCTTCAACTTTTTTTTTCTTTGAACCAGACATAGGTGAGAAAAGTGACATGCACACACAGTTTGTCTTTCATGTAGCAGTAAAACTACAGCATATTCCTTTTATATTTTGTGCTATGTGGGTTAAAAATATTTTTCTGCCTAACTGGGATATTGGGAGTCTTAGGAAATGAACAATGCAGATATGTAAAGCTGCTCTGATGAACAGCTCTAGGGCTGTGGGAATGTATTTTGAGTAATCAAAAGGACTTGTACTAATGGGTTTTACACTCTTTTTACATTTTGCTTTCAGTGGCAGTCCCTCAAAGGCAAGTTTACCAGCAAGAATAATCTCAGAAATGGTGACTGTTATGTAGATGTTAGTCAAAGAGGAAGATGGGTCCAGGTGAAATGGCAAACATCCTCCAGACTGGCTATAAGCAACAATCTGTTTTTAATCAGTTAATTAATTACAGAAATAGTGGAATTATTCTACTGGTCAGTAACTTGAATGCATTGTATTTGGTCATAAAAAATCTATGACTAAGAAAAGAGGCAAAATTAATGGAATAAATGCTTTGTTAAAATGATGATGACATCTTTCTTTTAGAGAGCTATCTCAGAGCCCCTCACTAGCCATGGTGCACTGTCCCTTGCTAGCCAAGGTGCACTACCATGGACTAGCTCCAGCAGTGCTGGAAAGCGGCTGTGTCAGGGACCGAGTGGAGCTGCAGGGAAAGACTGCACCAGCCAAGGGTGGAAAGGAAGGAGGAGGGCAACCGGATGCAATTATCCAACATGGGCTTTGGCACAAACGTGCGAGTCAACCTCTCCTCCAGTTCCTGTGAAAGTATACTGGCTTAATGGATGATGACAAGACTTCATGTCCTTTGCCAGATACCAAATCCAGAAAAAAATATTTGGTACTGCCAAGCACAGCTCTAGGGCAGGCACACAGATTGCTCAGAAACCCAAGCCCAATTTGACTCTGGGCTGAGACTCAGGGGAACTCATCTTCATTGCCGTCTTCGTCACGCCACCCAAAATTCCCTCCACTGCTGTGTCAGAGCTTCCTGTCTCTGAAGGAGGAAAATAAGGATCTTGTGGGGCCACAGATAAATGCACAAATATGTTCAACATGAGCAAGAAGTTCACAAGCTCTATCACACTGGAGGAAGGGACTGGTCTAATATTCTAAAATATTATTGCACTCAAAAAAAATGCATGAGAAAACAAAATCGATGAAAGTTAGGTGGAAAGATGCCCACTGCTGAATGGATGTTATGGAGCCAGTTCTTAATTAAACAGTCCACAAGATCCTTGTTCATTCCTTTTGCTTGTTTGACAGAGGATGGATTTGCTCTGAGGATGACGCAGGATTATATACCAGAGGATAGCACTGACAGTGGGGTCCCTGCCTGATTTGCTGAAGAAGCTGATAGCCATGCAGTGAGTGAGGGGGAGGCCTCTGGGAAAGGAAAGAAGATGTTTGTGTAGCTGAGTCCTGTTCTCCAGGACTGGATGTGTCACAGGAGTTCCTATGTGCTCCTTCCTATGCAAGTCACCTAAACCTCACAGGTTTTCATGAACTCTGCATGTCTGTCTCTTGGGGCACTGGGGCTGTGCACTCACAGCTGTGGCTGAAATCAATAGGAGCTGTGCTTTGAACATGCAGTGCGCTGACTACAATGCTGCTAAGTATTCTGGAAAATCAGGTGTTTTGGCTGGGCATCCCACAGCAGGGGATACCTTTGACTCCTCAGAGGAGAGGTGTGAACATGTTCATGCTGTACTGGTGTGCTTAACAACAGTTATAAAAACAACTAATTCTGTGTTGTGAGCAGGTCTGAATACAGACTAGTCAAGAAAGCATGAGTCCAAGATGGTCTTTGCCTGCTCAGTCCCAGGCTTTGCATCAGACACACATCTCACTCCAGTCTGGCTCAACCTGTCCTAATCACCTGCTGTGACTACCTCAGCTAGTCTCTCCACTGTCATGCTCCCAGCCTGTCCCCCCCTTGAATGAAGGGAACAAGAAAGATCAACTCCACGTGTAAATGGCATCTCTTGTGTGCTCTGTAGAGGTGTTCAGGAGGAAACGTCTGTTGGACCTTGCCTCCTGATGCATCTTCACAAGGGGACCAAATATAGATCCAGGGAGAAACCCTAATTCTGGCTTTTCTGAAGTCCTGAGTGTCTGACTTTACAGCCTCAAAGTCCTTTTCACAGCATGTATTTCCTATAAAAAGAGCAGTGAAAAAAATAGAAATTCCATCATGTGGCAATGTGTTAACATCCACATATGTCCCAAGAAGGACTGGATCCTTTCATTTCCTGCCACTTCAGTTAATGAAGTAAGACACAACAGCAGGAGATTGTCATCTTCCTTCTGGATTAGCCCTAGAGAGGATGTGACCCATGGTCTGGAGCCAGAAGTCACATAAACGGGGGAGGAAGTGAGGGCTACACAGCTGCAGCCGGTTTTACTGACCAAGAACATCCTTTTCTTAACACCCTTTTCTCAGGAAGGAAAGTGGGACTACTGGCAGCCCTGGCAGCATACCCATCTTTTCTTTGGTCCTGGGTGACACTGGGGTTTGCAGACTTCTCCAGACAGCTCCTGTCTCTCCTTCCTCAATTTAGTCCTTTCCCAATCTGATTCATATTCACCCCTCTGCTTTCAAATCCAGACCTGCTCCTCTGCCCTGCCAGGTTATAGAGAAGGAAGGGTGATATTTCCCGCTGCAGTAAGGCTCTGTGAAATGCAGCATTTCGGGTTAACCCTGTGTCCAGCTTTGGGCAATTTCTCCTGCAGGCAGAGAAGGAGATGGCCCTGGAGGGAGGGATGCCTTCCTGCTAAGTCTCAATTCCCTGCCCCAAAGTGTGCAAAAGAGTTGGCTCAAGGCATCTCAGAAGCATAGGGATAATTGAATCTGGCTGCTCTGAGATTTAAACAATTTTGCCACAGAAGTGGAGGGGAAGATAGCTGGAGAGCTGAGGACTAAGCCCTAGAAAGGCAGGTTTGCAGCTCCTACTGCCCCCAGGACAGGCAGCCCAGGACCAGTGCCCGCTCCCCCGCCGGGCTCCCCCCTTCCCAGCCCCACACCCTGGTCCTCCTGCAGCAGCACCACCACTCTGGGATGCTGCGCCAGCAACAGACGTGGTGGGACCACGGCACTTGCGCCAGCCGGGTTGCAGGCGGCCCCGGGCACCCGCCTGCTACACACGCACCTGGGCCAGCCCTGCTGGAGGTGCTGCCGGTTTCACCCCCCAACATTTTAGGAGAGGAAAAAAACCCAGCACATACATGCTTCGGCTTGTTCTCAGAAATTTCTGAATCATTTTGCTTAAATTTTCCCTCCTCCCCTTCAAAAAGCCAAAGCAAGCTAGCTGCATGAAAAAAACACAACCACTGTGGCTGAACCTTATACGCAGTGGAAAACAGGGACATTTTCGGGAAGCTTTAACAATGTGCAATACCACCAGCCTTGACTACATAAGAAACCAAATTCCCATTCCTTCCAGTACAGGACCACTAAGACCGGCTGTTTCCCAGCCACACAGGGCTGGTGGGCCAGGGCTCGGGCCCCCCTCCGCCTCCTGCCGCATTTGTGCCAGCCAACGCAGCTGCTCAGCCTGCCAGCCCCGCCAGTTTCGGAGCCCTGAACTACTGATGATGCTTCACTGCAACACTTTATGCATCAGCAATCATTTATTTTTACAATTCTGGATTTCAAGTGATGCTGTTACGCAGGGAAGGGCTGAGGATTTCATCCCCAGGTCCACTGAATTTGGAGTGGCCTTTGAAGAAGAAATACTGGGGAACAAGCAGGACGTGGAGGCAGTCTGGGTCCCCAAGAGATTGCAGGTGTGATGGAGCAGAGAGGGGCTGAGGGAAGGAGGGACAGGGGAGAGAAAGGATGGAGGCCAAGATATTGCAGCTAAGGAGGGATTTGGGTGTCAAAGGAGAGGGGTGAGACTGGGCAAGGGTGATGAGAGCTGGGAAGCCAGGTGCCTGCCGCAGAGCAGGTGAGGAGCAGGACACAGGCTCATTTCAGTCCAAGACCCCGTAAGCCCTAATTCTCCTTAGGGAAGTTTGAATTAAAAATGGGGCAGGGAAAGCTGCTGGATCCACAGGCATGAAAACACAGGATTTACTGTGTAATCCTGAGGGCTTCCTGGTCATTCCTTTTCCACCAGGCATTTTCAGATACTGTGCACACCACCCAGGAGAAACACTAGGAACCCTGCACTCTAGGTGGGCCGGGGGCAAGGAGCAGAGAATGTCCTCCCATAACAAGGTCTGTAAATGATGCTGGGAAACCATAAATGGTCCCCTTTCCATCCGTTCCTGGGAAGCAGAGCCATCTGCTTGAAACTCTTGCAAAGTTTTGGGCTGGAAATATTGCACCAACGGAGAGCAGCTGAGTCACTGAGCTCAAGTGGGATCCTCCTGCCATTCCTTCATTGCCTTCTCTACCGTGGGGCAATACAGTCTTCGTTTGCTTTTTTTTCTTTCTTTTTTTTTTTCTTCTATGGAACTAATGCTTCTGAAAGTGAGTGCCTAAGAGCACTTACAAGAACCAGGGTGTTGCTCTGAAAGCTCCCTCTCTCCCCCACCTGTGGCCCTGCAATGCTTCCCAGACCTGATCTGCAGCATCCCCTGCTCATCCAGTCCTAAACCGTGAGCACCCTGCTTGCCTTACTGTGGTGTAATTATTGTGCTTGCAATATATCCACCGAACCTTGCCCACCATACTGTCCATCTCCCAGGCCAGGGCCAACTGGATGACACCCACCTGCGATTTGATCTCCCTGTGAGATACGCTGCCCTGCTCCCCCACAGCCAAGCAGGCTCCCCAGCATAACCTGCCAAAAGACCTCGCTCTGCATCGTTGGTGATCTTGCAGTACCAGGACAGAGATCTCCCTCTTCAGCAGACCAAGGGCCCTGGCTGGATCTTCCTCCTACCTGGCAAATCCCTCCTCCAAGACTGCTCCAGATCCCCACCATAACCCTGGCCAAACCCCTTAGACCTGCTTTACAACAACCCCCTGCCCTTTCAGTCCCAGGTCATCTCCTTGCTCAGCCCATGAAAATTGGGCTTTGTGGTCTCTACATGTCCCACCTGGCCACTGTCCCAGATCTCTACGACATGGTGTGCTACTCTAGGGCTTGGGAGACTGTAGCTGAGAAGTAAGAGGGGATTGTCCAGGGCTCCCCAGGCTGGAAGGGTTTATCACCTGCACCCCAAGGACTGATGTACCTGCAGGCCCTTCAACGCCAGCCCCTCCACTGCACCTCACCTGGTGCTTGACCCCCTTGGGCTGCCCCCACTGAGCCAGGATGGCTTTCTGGAGGAGCTGCTCCCAGATTTTTCCATCACCTCCATATGGCTCCAACTTTTCCCCTTTCTCCCGTGTGTCCCCCCATTCAGCCCAGCTCCCCAGGTGAGCACGTCACACTCATTGCCACAGCACTACCCCTGAGAGCCGACCTGCTCATCGGCCTAATGGGTTTCCAAGGGGGTGGGGGAGAGGGGAGGAGAGCGAGTGGCTGATGCTTCTCAGCCACTCAGCTCGGCCCAGAGCTAACGAGGCATCTCAAAATTAAAAAGTGAACTGCAATCCCCAGCAGGCCTGTCCTCCTTTTGGCATTAGTCGGAGCTCTCTTTCTCTCAAAAAAAAAGAGGACTGGGGAGCTGTGAGTTGCATTTGGAGCCGTTGAAGCACCACATCCCGTGGACGGTGGGGGTGCTGGAATGAGGAGGGCAGCCTGGAGCTGCTATGCCGTGGAAGCACTGGCTCTCTTAGAAAGGTTGTGACATGCAAGACCTGCCTGGCCGCGGCAAGGCGCACAAATGGTACACAGGAACAGGCTCTTCCATTGCCTCTACATCCAAAGGTCCCCAGCTCCCTCCTGCTCTGCAGGCAGCAGCCATGGGTGCGTGGAGGAGGCACCCCAGGATGCAGAGGTGGTACCCTGCCCTTAGGGCTAAGTGGGTGGGGACAGTGCAGGGGCGACTGCCACCAGGCACTGAGGTGGGGGGAGGATGGCAAGAAGGAAACAACACTCCTGTAGGAGTAAGATATGGGGAAAGCCAGAAGGGAAAGAGCACACAAGGGAGGGAAGAGAGGGCAGCCTGATTTATCACTTTCGTGGGTTGCATTTCTCACGTGGGAATCTGTCTGGGAAGGACCTTTCTCTGTCTGCACATCTGGGGTGCCCAGCACCGGCTGCTCTGACCTTCCTGCCCCCAGTGCCCTCACCCTTGAGCTGCAGAGGGCCGAGGGCTCTGCCTTGTAGAGGCGCTCTCTGGAGCAGCTCAGCCTGGCTCACAGGCAACTGAGTGGTAACTGCTTTGCTCCAGTCCTCTCCACTCCTCCTGCATGCAGCTGCCTGTCCAGCCAGACCCCTCAGTCACTGCTGGGCCAGCCCTGAGATAGCCCCATGCCATCCCTCTGGGGCACACAGCTCCAAGCAGGACCTGCCACCCCTCCGAGGTGCTGTCTTGGCCATTCACAGCTCACCCTGACTGGTCTTCCTGGGGCAAGAGCACAAGCGGGTGAAGAGTGATTGTCTCCCCCAGCAGAGATGGCTTACACCCATCTTGCCCAGCTGGAAGGCAGCCAAGGGGTGGCAGGATGTCCAGGTGAAGCACGAGGGGGGCTGTGGGGCAGTGTCCTGGAGAACAGCCCAGTCCTCGGGGTGCTGGGACTGGGGTTCAGTCCAGTCCCACGCATCCCTGAGAGATAGCAGGTCTGCGTACACAGAGGTTCCGGGGCTTTGCCCAAAGTGTGCCTTTTCCAGCTGCACACAATTTCTTGGGGGGAACATCGCCCTCTCCACAGCAGGACTGTGGATGAACTAGAAGCCTCAAAGGGTTAGACACATCCTGGTGTGATCCCACTGGATTTCTCCTAGCAATGGATTTGGCCCAAAATCTCAGAGAGCTGGTGAGCTCTGGGGACAGCAGTGAAGCAAGGAAACTTCCACCCCTTTCCCCTGGGCTTGTAATGCCAATGATCTTCAGCTTTCACACTCACCTCTCAGCCCACTCTTCCCTCAACTGTAAATGCTGCAGGGGCAATTTTGTCCAGATAAGCCTATCCTCAGGGGGAGGGGGCCAGACTTGCTGAGAGTTAGGGCATCCCTGCACACCGAGCACAGTCACTGGTGCTGTCAGCCAGGACTTTGCACTCACGAGCAAAGGGAAGGACAAGAAAGGGTGAAAGGCAACACTGAGATGAGTGCAGGAAAGAGGGTTACCGTTGTCTTTCTATTTCTCTGCTTGAGTGAGGGAAAATGCAGTTTGTACTTTGGGAATTCAGAGTAAAATCAAATA
The DNA here is from genome assembly GCF_026419915.1 of Harpia harpyja. Classification (NCBI taxonomy): domain Eukaryota; kingdom Metazoa; phylum Chordata; class Aves; order Accipitriformes; family Accipitridae; genus Harpia; species Harpia harpyja. The sequence goes on from NC_068957.1 coordinate 12,364,439, forward strand.
AAATGCAACGGTTGCCCCAAACCATCCATTTTAAAGTCAGGAAGGATGCAGTGCTTGCCGAGCCCAGCCTGTGCACCACACAGACATGGCAGGGTCAGCAGCACCGCCTGCACCGAGCCCCTTGCTGCCTTGCCCGGGCTGAAGGAAGGGGTGGTCTGTGTCCTGGGGGGAGCGGCTGGATGCCCTGGGGACCTGGCATCGGAGCACACAGGCTGTGAAGTGGACCTGGGCTGCTAGACCTCCAGCCCCATGGCTCCCCACTGCACCCCTCTGCTCTGTGCCTCCATGGAACCAGATCACCTACTGTTTTACTGTATCATAATCATCTCAATGGCTTACAAGACGGTTTTCTTGCAGTTTTTATGTCATCTCTGCAGTTCTCCCCCTCATAAAGTGTGACTGTACCAATTCCTGTGATTTGGGCTGGTTAGCTAATAGGGACATTTCATGTTTACCAGACAGAGCCTTTAAATCAAATCCAGCCATATCCCATGTTCAAAGGACAGAAGGGAGAGGGGGAAGCCCTGTTTCCTTGCAGAGCGCTGCAAGCCCCTCCAAATTGGTTCCCCACTGCGCTGAAGTGACCTCCCAGATGTCCCGAGCACTATGGAGGGATGAGCATCTCCCCCACCCCACAGCCCTCCCTGAGGCCAGAGTCCAGCAGCGCTTGGTGCTGCTGCCAGAAAGCCCCTGCTCCACCTCGGGGTAAAGGGCGGTGGCAAGGGCAGTGGGGACGGTGTGCGTGGGGAGGGAAGGCAGTGTCTGCTGCAGGGTAAGAGGTGGTGAGTGGATGGGCGCAGGTTTGGGTGACGTACAGGGAGACCAGAGGTTTCAGGGAGAGACATGTTCGTTCATGGGGTCATGGGAAACTGGAATACACAGGGGTGACTTCAAAACCTGATGAAATCAGTGGGGATATTCCTCCACCCCCAGCTGCAAGGAACTCTGGATCAGGCCCTTTGGGAGAAAACTCCTCCCTTGTATCACCATGGAGTTGGCGCTGGCATCTCTCCCCCTCGAGAGCACAAGCATGAATCTGCTTCCCAGCAGTCATCTGGAGAAGGACATCTCGATGTGGTTCCTGTCCTCCTGCAGGCTGAACATCCCCCAATCCCACACATCTCCTCATGAGGAGGAAATAACATTGCCCAGAAAAGACTGAAAACAGCTAAGCTCAGCAGGATGAAGCCAGAAGTCCTCCAAATCCCCCTCCCTGTGCAGTCAGCTGTGGTTCTCCACTGCCTGCTCCTCTCCAACAAATGGACCTCAACTATAGCCTGGAGTACAGTGGTACCCAACGATTATTTCATATTTCGTCTCCACCAGGACAACAAAGAGAAGGCCCTTCCCATTCTCCTTTTTGCTCACAGGACACAAGAGAGGAATTTCAGATCCTTGCATCTCCTACCGAATAGCACCCAGGCCACCAGCTCCCCAGGGAATGGTTTATCCCATATTGTTGCTGAGGGGACAGCGTGGCAGACCAACCAACAGCCCTGCCAGCTATCACCCCAACCCTCTGGAACAGGGGAAAAGCAGAGTGTCTCTGTCGCAGCAAAATGTCCCCAGAAACATTACACCATGGACAATCCAACTGTGCAGAAATGGGTGACAGTGGGAGGAGAGGAGCCAGTGACAGAAGGAGGGAAAACAAGGCAAGAAAGAAACGTGAGGGAGAGGGCAAGAAGGAGATGAGGGCTAGCAAACAGCGCAGGGTAGGGGACGTCAGATGGGAGCATTTCACGAGGTCAGTACATGCTGCGAGCGGCCAAGCCGGCAGCACAGACACGCAATGGCCCCCGTGCTCTGCTCCCTGCAACCGGCCGACACCATACCTCCAAAGTCAGGCCTGAGGCGGACGTCATAGCCCTTCAGCAGTTTGTCCACAATCTCTTTCACCACAGAAATATTCCCAGTGGATGGGCTGAAAGACAAAAGAAGAGAGTCCTTGTCATCCGTGTGTCAGCAGCCACGTGGGCGGGGGTCCTGCCCGGGCAGCACCGCCGCAGCATCCCTCACGCCTCATGGCACCAAAGCACCTGTGTGGGCTACAGACGCCCCAGCCATGGCAGAGCCTCCCCGTTCCCTTTCTCACTCATATTTTCTGTCCCTGGCACAGGTCTCGGCCCCTGACCTGCACATGAGCCCCACAGGGCTGCTGGGGTCCTAAGCTGTTCTGTGGGGTGGCACAGGAGTCTCAGCAGGTATTTTGGCTCCTCTTCTGTGGCTCACTCCCACTCCTGGGTACCCCAAACTCCATCCCCTGTGCTTCTGTCTGGTGTGTGCCTGCATCCCAGCGGTCCCGCCGGGCTGGTGCACCCCCCAACATAGGCACCGCTCACTACGCACGCTCTCTCCCTGGCCACCAGCCCGCACACTCGGGGTGCCTCACTGTGCCCTGCCCGTAGGTGGGTGCACACACACACACACATACACACGCAGGCAGAAATTGCCCTTTCTGTTCCACCAAGGCGTGCACGGGGCGGCTGCAGGCTCGCTCTTGCAGGGCTTGCTCCCCTTCCCCTGCCACGCTGGGCGCTTGCTCCGGGTCTCACACTGCACAGCACGGACTTGTCATGCACTGAGGTCCCCACTACACAAGTCCCCCCCTCAGCAGGCGCCCTGCACTGTCACAAGCACCAGTGAAACCTCTGCTGCTTAGTGCACCCAGGTATTTCTTCACATTATTGAAGTAAAGGAAAAAAAGACTGTTCCTTTTGTTCTATGGCCTCAACATATGCCTGATTTTTGGCACATAAAAATTCATTTTCTGTCACTCAGCATCACTGAGTGACTTCTTAGCAACACAAATCAAGAGACAGAGACAGGGAAGGAGAGTCCATCTTTCCCTCTGTGTTCCAGAGCAGCGATACTTCCCCTCCCGACCCTCTGACTTGCACACAGCGGGGCAGCCATCCTCCCTAACACTGATCCAGCTCCTCCAGCCATTTCAGCAAGAAGGGAGCTCCCTCTAAAAACAGCCCAAGAGCCAAAGCAAAACTGAAGGTGGGAAACAAGAAAGCAGAGGATGCTAAAAATATCGAACCTATTCAGTACTGCGGGGTTTATAGGTTTTCTGCCTGAATACCCAGCCTCTGTGCCACCCTCGTCCCCTGCTTTGCATGAGAATAGAGGCCCTGCCGGTGACAACTGCTGCTCTTTGCAGTCACCCACCCCAACAGCATGTCTCCCTATCAACACCACCTCCCACATCCATCCAAGTCAAGGTGGAAAGCTGCACCATAGCACTACCTCTGTCAGCCAGCTCAGTGCCTCACTGGACACCGGGGTTTGCATTGACATATCCATGTGTCTGCGCACACACGCGCACACACACACACACCCCCGAGATATGCATGCTCTCCTGACTGTACGGAGGATGTATAGACTCCCTGCCTGTGCACACAGACATGCAGACACATGAAAGCACTGGAGCTCAAGGGTACAGCTGTGAAACACGCACAAACCTGTGTGCATGTGTGTGACCGCATCCAAGTCTGTGTGGAGGTGACTGTGAGTGCAGATCTTGCTCCATGGGGTTATGATGATACACTGGGCTGTGGACACAATTTATGCAGGAGCACAGAAACAGGCATTTGTGGGTGCCTGAGACTGGCTTCCCAGGTGCCCAGACTCTCCATACAGGTGTGGGTGGAGGCATGTGGGACCACTGAGGAGTCTGGGCATGCGTTAAAGCTCTGGATGCACAGGGTGTATATGTGCTGGGATTTCTCAACCGAACAGGGATGTGCAAATGTGAGACAGCACACTTCCCAGGCCCAGCTTTGGTGCATGGACAAACTGTTCAGCACTTGTCGTGGGGGCAGAAGTGCCTGAGCTGCGTTCCTGAGCGTGCACCTTAGAGGGGTACAGCTCTCCATTCCATTGCTTTAATCACTGCAAAAAGGCCATAGGGGTACGCACACTGTGTCTAGGCTTGCAAGGTCCACTTGCACCTGTGGATTTCTATGCAGGTATGTGAGGTTTTGCAACATGCTTGTGTATATATGCTCACTGTGGATTGATGATGTGCACCAGGATTTGTTCATCTGTGGACAGTCATTCCTAGGTACACAGATTTCCATATTCATAATATAGACAGTATGTATTTCTCTAGCGATTTAGACACTTCTGTTTAGCTTCACACAGGACATAAACTCAGGAAGCAGTGTTACCTCCCTGATACAGGCAAGGAAATTGAGGCACAGACAGTAACCAATGTGCCAGGGGCCCTGCAGAAAGGGGCAAAGTGGGAAAGGGGTTATACGGACTCTCCTCCTCACCAGCTACAAGTTGGCCCAGTGAGGGCATAAACTGGTGTCACGATTAAGGGCAAGGTCTCTTGCCCCTCAGTGCTCCTTTTGATTCAAAAAGTCACGTTCCTCCCGCTGAACAGTCAACTTGTGCATTTGCCCAGCTGCGGGTGAGCAGCTGCATCTAAGTGCTATTCCTGGCAAATATGGGTCTGCATCCGCTTAGGGAGCACGTACATCCAGCCTGTGAACTGAATTTTTGAATACTGTGTCCCTGACTCTGTGTGGGTGTGCATGTGCTTTGCATCTACACGTACACTTGCAGCCAAACGTCTACATATATGCACACTGTGCTGCTGGCTGGGATGTGTGGGAGTAGCTGAAGGCATGTGCACATGGGAGAGTGTTTTGTCTCCAAGGTGTGCACAGATATACATGCAGACCATAGATGAATATCAGCCCTGGACATAAGCAGATACAAACACATATGCAAGGACACGTCTGAGCAAAGGCTTTTGATATGGGCATTGCTCTTTACACATTTACTTGGACACTGCCTCTGAGCATGCCTGTGAATGTGTCCATACACAGTGGAACCATGCATGAATGGTGTGGGTAAGGTGGGCATGGATCTGCGCATGTGCATGTTTATAACTATGGGAACATAAATCTTTGTATACACAGATCTGCAAGCCTGTGCAGGGACCTGCATGTGTGTGTCGGGAACGCACTGCTCAGTGTGCGTGGCTGAGCAAGGAAATGCCACAGCTCCCCCCCAACAGACTTCATGCACTCCGTCAGCACAGAGGTACAAACCCACCTGCCCGCATGTGTGAGAAGGGGGGGTGAGGAGGAGTAGGCAGCGCTACTCCTGTGTGTGAAGGCAGTGGATAAACGCCTGTGTCAGAGCAAACAGGTGTGCTCTGTACATCTTGTCCAGGCTGGATGGGTGCCTGCACCTCTGGTTGCTTGGATCACTCAGAGCGCCCAGGGCATATACCAGGAATAGCTGCAGCGTGGGTATGCAGGGTATTTAGTGCAACCATTTACACGGCTATACGCAGAGCAGGCAAGAGTGTTGTGCTCTGTAGGTGTGTTGTGATACACATGCGTGTGCACCCGAATGGGCATGGATGAAAGTGCACATGCAGGGGTGTATCTGAACGGATTGCACCCACGGATGATTATGTTGCATGCCATAAATCTGCGTGGAGGCACAGACGTAGGCATTGCCTCCCGTACACCGCAGAGCCAGGGCTTTGGTACAGGCACAGCACGCTTGGATGTGAGTGTGGCTGCGTGTGCACTGTGTGTGTGCAGACACAAGCATGGCCAAGGCAGCCTTGTGCTGGGGTGCGTATGCACACAGCTCGGTGCCATGCACTCCATCGGCTCCTACAGACACCATGTTCCCCAGCAAAATGCTTCATTTTGCCATTTTCCCCCAGGTCGCGTACGGTGCGGGGGGGGGGGGCAAGGGGACGCGCTGCAAGTGGGCTGCGAGGTGGGCTCCGTCTGCAGAGAACCTGCTCCACATCTCATGTATGAGCATCCCTCCTCCCCCTAAAATGACACGGACTGGGAAATAACAACAGCAGGCAGCAGGGGAAGCAATTTGGGGAAAGAACCCCCTCCCCTTTACCACATAGAGATCGATGGAGAAAACCCCAAACAAAACAAACAAATCTTGTATCAACCCCCCTGTCCCTGCAGCCTGGGATCGCAATCCTTACCTTTGCGCACAGCAGGCGAGACAAAGAGCTGCTAAAGCAGAGACAATTCCACTCAATCTGTCTGCCTGAAATGTCCACATTTCCACAAAGACGAAGGATGAAAAAAAATCTTTGGAGGGGAGGGGAAAGAAGGATGGATCTTCTGAAATCCCCCTCCAAAAAAAGGGGGGGAGGGAAAAAAGAAACCAACCCCCCCCGTTAATGATTTCCTAGAGAAAAAGAATAATGAAAAAACTAAAAAATGTGGGGGAAAAATATCCCCCCCCCTCCTTCAGTGCCAGTCAAAGAATTCGTTTCTTCTTCCTTTCAGCATCCTCTCAACAAGAGACATCCTCTGGCAATGGAGAAAATCCCAAGAGAAAGAAAAATAAAATGCCCCAAAATGGGCTCAGCAAAATGTGAAATCGAATCTCACAGGTATGTAGAAGAAGGAGAAGAAGAAAAAATAAAAAAAAAAGAAAAAGGAAAAAAGAACTCAGTGTCCCCTGAGCACTCCACTTGGATTATTTTTCCTCCTGCTCTTTTGCCATCCGGTTCTGCAGATGTTGCATGGCTCCTGCTACCCACCTTCAGAGAAGAGGAGGAGGAGAAAGAGAGAGAGAGAGAGAGAGTGTGTGTCTGTGTGTGTGAGTGTGTGTGTGTGTGTGAGGGGGGAGGTGTGAGTTATCTAGCAATATGATTTTATTCTGGATTTTACCTACTTGCTCCCCCTTCCCTCTTTATTTTCTGAGGGGGAAGGGGAAGCAACCCAACCCCACTGTGCAGTTATTTTATTTTAGGGAAATCTCAGACTCATCACTTGGAAGGGTTGGGGCTTTTCTGAAAGGGTTAAAAAAAGGGAAAACAAATGCAACCCAGTAAATAAATAAATACATATATGCATGTGTAGAAAATAAATAAATCCCTGTCTGCGGAAAGGGCTGCTCTCGGAGGGAGGACTGGATGTCTCCCTAGTGCTGTTGCCGCAGCTCCTGTGGAGTTTTGCTGCTCATTGCAAAGTCACAAGAGCAGGGGAGGAGAGAGGGAGTTTGTGGATGGGGAGGGGGACTCTCCGGACAAATTGGGATCCTGACGTCATGGCTGACAACATTAACCCCTGCTGGCTTGCAGAGGGGATTTTTTTTTTCTTTTTTTCCCAGGGATGTGGGAGCAGGGGAGGGGATGGGAAAGGTGATGGCATTTTGGCAAGTGGGGGGATGCGCCTGGACAAGAGTGGCTCAGCTGCAAGCGCTGATGGGTGCTGGCGTTGCCTGAAATAGTGTGATCAGCAAAGGCTGAGCTTCTTCCTTGAGCCACAGAGGTAAAAAAGTGTTTTACTGAGACTCCTTCCATGCCATGGGGCACAGTGGCCTGGTGGCCTTCTCCTGGGGCACGGGGGAAGATCTGAAGCCACTGGTGGGGCTGGAGGCTTCCCCAGGCCAGGGAAGCCCAGCTCGGCAGGGATACTCAGCTTTCCCTGGGGGATGCTGTGTTATGGGTACAATACAGTTTGTGGGAAAAGGGAGCCTGAACTTCCAGAAATGCTGCTGAGGATCAGCTCCTGGTGCTGTGGCTTTGCCTGCTGAAATGGTAACACCCATTGAAATCTTCACGGTCACTATCTCCTGTGCATCAGCTTCTGATCTATATCTTTAAAAAGTAATATAATTAAGGAGCGCTACATCAGACATGCAGTAATGTATGGAGGATTTTTTCCTAGGAAAAAGAAGAGATCCAGCAGCACTTTGAATGCAGAGCAGAAGCCGTGGCTCAGGGAGGAAATGTCTTAGCTCTCACACCAGGACTGTCCCAGATGCTGTCTCCTCTGTACCTGCCTGGCAGGTCAGAGCAGACCCTCCGAGCAGGTAAGTGTCCCCTCCCCTGGCGCTGGCTGACATCCATGTGTGGATGGTCTCCAAAGCCCTCTGGGCCAAGAGGGCAGAGCAGATGTGTCACTGCAGCTGGGCAGGACGAGGTCCAGAATGCCTCTGAAGAGGCACAGGGCAATGCGCAGTGGCCGCTGGGCAGTGCCCTTGTCCTACCCTTCCCTGCAGGGAGATCTGCCCCAGCCCTGGCTGGGCAAATCCTTGGCTCTGGGGTTCATAATGCTCCCTTCCGTGACGCTTGGCATGGCTCTTCGTGGTTTCCTCATCAGAGGCACACCACAGATCACGTACTCTGCATCTCCTTCTCCCAAAAAGGGGGATGGAGAGTGACCATTTTGAAGAGCTTCCCAGTTTCAGGCCAGACTGAGCTGTTGCGACGCAGAGACATTAAAACAAGGAAAAGCTGGGTTGTGTGATGCACTGTCCTGGTGTCACAGCTCAGGCCATCTCCCCTGTGGCTCCTGTCACAAAAGGGAGGTGCTGGGGGCAGCCAGCATGCGAGGCTTGTGGGGAAAAGGAGGGCTCCAGGAAGGTTTTGCATTTACAACGAGGCTGTGCTGGAACAGGAGGGGAAAAAGTCTTCTCACCTGCTGCTGAAGCTGGTGGAAACTGATCTCTGCTTGATTTAGAGCCCAGCCGACCCCTGCTCCTCCAGACCTCTGTGAGTTAAGCTCAGAGCAGTGATCTCCCACTGTGTTTTCTCTCAGGCCAAAGCAGATAAGTGGCATTTGTCACATGCCAGCGAATGTGTCTGCGTGTGAGGAGTCAGGGGCTGGGATGCAGCACGCTACCCATGGGCTTTCACTGCAGACCACTCGCTGTGGCGTCCCAGGCTGCAGTTTGACGCAGGGACTCATCCATGACATCTGGCTATGGCTGGTGCTATTTAGCTGCATTGTAGCCCGAAGCAACTGTTGCCTGTCTGCCTAGGCTCTCAGCACTGGGCTGACTGCTGTACTGAGGGTGTATGCCCTCAGGATGTGCCCTAGCTTCGATGTGCCCTGGTGTCATGAGCAATACACGCTTTGTCAACTCCCCCAGAAGCTTGTGGCTCCCTGATTCATGTGGCTGAGGGGTTCATCTTTGCTAAAGGGCTGTGGGGAGACAGGCCAAAGCAATAAGGTTTCCTCATGTGCCTGCTAAAGAAGAGGAACCAGCCCAGCAGATCTGGGCTGTGCTCGGTCAGGCTCAATCCCAACTTGAAAAGCAGCTGGTCCCACCATTTACACAGGGCAGTTTGTCTCCTGTGTGGTCACTTGTGCCTCACTCGGTGTGCCTGGCTCTGCAGTGCAGGGCACAGCCAGCCATGGCACGGATATGCCAGTGTCCTGCGAGATCTCCCCATGTGCACATGTACCACCGGGAGCCCTGAGCCTGGGATGAGCTGCCCCGGTGCCTCTCGGGTGCCGGCTGTTGTACAGGTACGGTATTTACATCATCTGCTGCTGCCAGCGCATAGGTCTCCTGGCAGCAGTGTGTTTCTGAGGGCACTTATTCTGAATTAAGCTGCTGGGTACCAGGGAAGAGCTCTTGGGGAGTCGAGAAGCATTTGCCTCTGCTAAGGCTCTGGGCACCAGGGGCCCCATTTAGCCCCTCCTGGGCCCTTCCACTCCTCCCTTTTCTGGGGCCTTAGCACTGCTCTCTCCCACCAGCTATGATTGCATGTTACTGGCAAAAAGGTAAGTGGAAAGCAAATGTCAGAGGCATACATGAAGGGAAAAATTATGCTCACAAATGGTGACATTTGTGCTTGCAAGTTCACCCAGTCGGGAGCAGAAACCGTGTCACATGAATTATCTGACCACTCAGCCACAACGGGAAACTTTGGAAAGCCAATTGCTTAGCAGTGAATGCATTCAAAGAAGCTGTTGTGTGCTCTTGAATAATCTACCTGAAGCCATGTTCATGAATAAAGGACTGCTTTGGAATTAGTCACCCATGTCTGCTGAGTCTCATTAAGGCTGATGCACATTGACACGTGATGATGCTCACTGAGGTGTTTGTTTCTTGCCCTCTGGAAGATAGGCATGCTTCAGCCCCTCCCAGAATCCCAAAGGCTGGGTCTCCCTCCCCTGCTGGGGGCTGTCTGCTCTCCCATGAGAGCCCAGCAGTGGGTTTTTCTGAAGTTCATATTCTGAGTCCAAAAAGAGCTGTGAAAGGCTGCTGGAGATGACATGCTGTGGCTGTAACCACCCTGAAGAGGCCATGGAAGATTGTGTTCGTGGCCATTTGCTGTCCTCCACTATCAAATAATTCATTTTCACTCCTCTCTTATTTGTTGCTCTGCCACAAGCTCCACACCCTGACCTCCCTTCTTATCCTGTGGCCACTGCTGACTCCAAGTCGCAGTCAGTGTGACAGTGTTGTGCCAAAAGCCTCTACAGATCATGGCTTATGGTCTACAGCCACCACATACAGTGCAATTTCCTTTTTTTTTCTTGTTTCTTTTCCGCCTTTTTTCTTTTTTTTTTCTCCACAGTTTCTAACAGTTGAGCACTTACTGAATCTTCAACTGTGTGCTACCTCCACCTTTGGATTCATGGCATGGGAGACAAGGATCAGTGCTGTCCTGAGGGGTTTGCACAAGTAAAGCAGCAAGGCAGTGAATCAGATTGTCTCTACCTTTTAGCAAAAACAGGGAAAGAGAGGGAGGCTGAGCTTTGCCAGCACCAAGGCATGATTTAGACCTCCTCTCCAAGCATGCAGATGCAGTCAGCAAATGGATTCTGGGCAGATATTTCAGTAGAAAGTATCCAACATTAGGAAATACCAAAATTAGAATTAGCACTAGGGAGCATCCAAAATACAGGTCCACCAGTACCACTTAGCTGTGCCACCTCCTGCCCTGAGGAGGTGTCATGTGTCTGCCTCGCTGCAGGAGGGAATGAGAAGCTCTTTTCCTTGCCATCATGATTATCATGTAAGTGCTGTTTTTCCCAAGAGCTTGCCATCAAGGTGGAAAATCTTCCTGGTCCCCTCTCCCCACTGGCAGGATGGCTGGCTCTTCTGTCAAGCCAACAACTCCCAGCAGAAGATGGTTGCTCTTCTAAAGCAGAAAAAGGACAAGAGAAGAGAAAGCAAAACAAACCAGGCACTAAACCAGAAGTTTAAAAAAAGCCCTGCAGGAAGGGAGAAAATATTCAGCCTTAGAGCTGGCATTCCTGTGTGTAAGGTGGAAATCGCCCTGAAAGGAAATGAAGTGCACCTCATGAGGTGGAAATAGAGAAGGACAGAGGCAAGGGAAGCTTTCCCACCCAGTGTAGCACACAGCCTCTGTCTCCTGCTGCGGCTGCATCCAGGACTGAACTCACCAATTGCCTTTGCAATTCCAGCTCTAAGTTCTGGCAGGAAAGGTTTTCCCTCAAGCTATCCTGCAGGACAAATGCTCCATCAGAAATTACAGGGCCAGCTAATCACCCTCAGGCATTGGCAGGAGAAGACCACAAGTCACTGTCCCCATGTCAGATGGGGCCGACATCTACTGGCAACTGCTTGGACAGTTGGGACAGTCGTTTTGGCAACTCTGTGTCCTCTAACTCACAAACCACTCCTAATGTATTAGCCTGGGAGCCCCTCTGCTTGCACACACCATATACTAGATGTTATATATGCCTGAGGAAATATCCCAAAGACATAGTGTATATACAGGGTTCCCCACCTTTGCCGAATTAAAGATCCTTCATCACTTTGCAAGGTAGTGCAGACTTCTCCAGAGTAAGAGGAATTGTTGACCATTCTTAGGAACCGTGAATGGGTGAACTGGTGAACGGAGCTCTGCATGCAGCTGTGTATCTCCTTTGTGCTCAAATCTCTTTAACTAGAGCATGGAAATTGTGGAGGGAAGGGGGAAAGGATTGTCTGTGCAGAAGGGTTCATACACCAGCTCCCACTCCCTTCTGTCTTTTAGCTTACGAGGCTGCAGACACTCTAGTTTGGGCTTTCCTTCACTTGAAAAATGGTACAGCCAAGTGAAGGTCCTTTGATTATGAAAGTGCAGAAGTGCTGTGGTAGCTGTGGTTGTTGAGAAGGTTTAGCTCCCATGTCTACAATGAAAGAACAGCTCTATACATGCTGGTCTCCCCAAGCCACAGCCTTCTGCCATGCACAGACAACCTGCAGGGTGACAGTGACACCATGCTGAGCCTGTGGCACAGGGACGATCTGCTCCAGCCATACCTGAAGGCAGGTGAGTCGGGTCCGCAGGGCAGCCTTAGGGCTGATGCACAGCTGCAGTAGAGCTGTGGTGCCCCAGCAGGCGTGGATTTGTTCCTGCGTGCGTGTTGAGGGATGTAGAGCCTTAGTCAACTCATGAATGCATGTACAGTGGTATGTCCCCTGGCTACTGACTGCCGTGGAGATCGGGGCCAGCTCCTCTAGGTGTCAGCCTGTCTGGCCCTGCTTACTGCAGTGGCTTGTCATCGACTTATCCCGCTTGCACATCTCACCTCGGGGCTGTAAATACAAACTCCTGATCCGTGCCAAAGACCTGTTCAGGTTTGAGCTTAGCACATAAAAGGCCCCAGGTTTATTTTCTCTTCGCATTTCCACGATGGTGGTTAGGAGCAGCTGCGATGCCCTTTGGGACTGGCATTTCTGATCATATTATGACTGGCATTGTGAAGGGCCCAAGGCAAGGAAAAGGCCCTTCATCCCCTGCAGACAGTTAAGAAGTGCCAAAAAATGCCTCCCTGTTCATTATTGTTAACGATGGAGATCTGCTCTGATACAGAGTGTGTCTGCTGAGCCCATGTCTCCCATAAGGCATCCCCATTTCAGAGGGTATAGCACCTCTTGCTCCTAGGGATGCTCCTTCCAATTTACACCAGCAAAGAAGTCCCCTTCCAAGTCAAAGCTTCTGGTTTGAGTCATGGAGATCCAACAAAAAGTGCTGGAAGCAGCAGTGAAATGGATCACAGGGATCTAGGTAAAGAATTCCACTCCTGACCACCACATGGAGGTGTGAATGTTTTCAGCTCCTCACTCTTCATCTCTCCCTGCAGCTCTCCTACTCCGAGGAGGGCCAGGGCTCAACACCATCACCCAGGAGGCAGGAGGAGCTGAGAAAGCCAGTTGCTGGCCCCCACTTGCCACGGGGACAATATGTTCCCAGAGCAGGTGCCACCTGGAGCTGTCTCCTCCCAAAGCCCTGCAGCATCCACCACCTGCACTGAGGGGCTACAGCAAATGTGATAAAAGAGATCGTTCCTGCGCACCATGGAGCACCTGTGCTCCGTTCCCCCATTAACCTCAGGGAGGTCAAGCCCATGTCTCCTGCGTCCCAGGCACATAGGAAAGAGCGAGTCCTCGTCTGTATTTTATTCCATGACAAAGCTTATGGTGATGTCACCCACAGGCAATGTCTGGTGGTTGGAGACAGCTGGGGCTCTCTCCCATGACTTCCCTGCTCAGCAGGGGCTGGTTGGGTCACTGGCTCGGGGCTTGCTTGCAAACAGGGCCCCCTTGCACAGGAAAGGCCATGCACAGGGGCTTGTAGGGGTCACCCAGGCACAGTCACACTCTGGAAAGTGGCAGGGAAAGATGGCCAGTGATGTCATGGGTGGAGGGAAGTGTCAAGTGATGAACACATAGAAGGTGCCTGAGCAAGCACATTGCTGAAGGCAGCATCCCAAAGATGTGTGACCTGCAGAGATGGGAAAATGCATGAAGTCCTCAGACTGTGACATCAGTGAAGGACACTGGTGTCACACACATCGGGGTGCCCATCTGGGCTTTATACTCTGAGCAGAGCTGAAAGAGAGAACATAAAACTGCATTCAGAGTTTCTCAGACTGAATGCAGAAAGAACAACCCTATTCCTTTGTTCATCATAAATTCCTGTTTTTATTTTTCAGGTGGGAAATTGAGGCAGATACTAGTTTAATTACCTGTCTACAACACACAATTATTTCAGTCCTCTAAAACTCTTGCCTCCTTTTTAACTATTAGAGTATTCTCTTTGTAGAAGATTTAAAAACACTGGACCTTTGTAAGACGACATTTGAGATTAACAGGAGAAAAACAAGACAGTAAGAAAGAGAAGTTTTCCCCAAGTTGATGGTTTAAATTGAAAGCCAGGAATTTGTCTGTTCAGGGGTAGCTCTGTGAGGGACCAAGAACCCAGGAAAGTGAAGCCAGAGCAATGTCACATTGCAAGAGCATCTCACCCCCAAACATGATGGACTTGTGCAGTAGAAAAGGTGAAGGTTAGTTCTTTGGGTCTTTCAGTCACTCGGATATTTCAGCTCAGTGATGATTTCAGGGAGGTTTTTAATAGATAGTTTTGGTTCAGATTGAAATGCTGACACTTCTGGTGATCAGATGTACAAAATACTTCAGTAAGGGAAGAGAGGCAGGTGCCATGTCTGTGTCCTGGGGAAGGCTCCAATTAAGGCATGGGTGATTATTTACATGAGGAGTGCAAAACTGGGTGGAAAAACTCCCTTGGCGTTAGGTGGCACCAATCCCAATGGCCATTCCATCCAAAGACATTTGCACCACAGTTGCCCCCCCTTGAGGGAAGGCATTTATGTTCCTGCATCCATAGAGCATTTAACACAATACAGCCCTGTAGGCAGGGCCACGGACACTATGACAGCAGAAAGTCCTGCACCGCAGTGCTGTCAGCCTGCAGCTTTCCAGTGTCACACCATGCCAGGAAGCTGCTCTGCCTAGTTGCTTCCCTGGAGCAGACCAGGATCCTCTTAATTATGTGCTGGATCAAGAGGTCCCCACTGGTAGTGCAAGTGCCCCATTCCCAGCTGGGAGGTCTCTGACTTCCCAAATTTGGTCTCTCTTAGTTTTGACTGGACACCTGAGCCAACTAGCAGGCTTGTTTCTGTGACGGAGACAGGATACTGAGGTCGTTTTTTAGTGTGGAAATGCAGGAGGACACATCTGAAATGTGCTTTCTGAAGCATATGCTGCTTTGGGAAAGGCGTGCTTCCTCTAGGATTCCGCCTGCCTGGGACCACGTATTTGCTATACGTTCTCACTGGAAACATGATGTGTGCTCCTCATTAACTCAGCATTTTATATGAGATAATATTCATGTGTGCTTTCCTGTGGTGTTTAACCACTGCAGTGGTTGCAAGGGGCTTTGGCTGACAGCTCTGAAATAGGTGGCTGAGAGCTGAGTGACTTTTAGGACCTGAAAAGGGTGATAATTGTGCCAAAATTTGCTCTCAGGACTGTTAGATGGCTGTCATGAAATGCAATTTGTACATTATAGGATGGGAGACAGTGAGATGTGTCTTGCTCCTGAAATAGGTCTGACAGTCCATCAGCCTGCTGACAAGCAGCTTGGGTCATGGCTCAACTTCTGAAGTCAGTTTAGCATTCACTCTGTAGATGTGAAAACAAAACTCCTGTGTAGGTATGCAGAGTGCCAAATTAAAGCCTGCAGTCTGCCAGTCCTGTGCAGGCTGAAGGTGGGGCACCTGTTAAACAAATCCCTGTGGGAGACAAGGATCATGCCAGTGTTTCTTACCGCTCCCAAGTGTCTGGCTTGCCGCCACCTGTGGGGCTGTGCCCAGAGGGAGCCGCTGCCTTCAAATAAAACTCAGCGTGGGACTTCCCAGGTGCAAACCTGGCAGATGGGAAGGTAAAGGGAGGAGTTATGTCTTAAGTATGCCTATGCCTTGGAAAAGAAAAGAACTGAGATGGGCTGTGTTCACTCTTAACACTGGTAAGAAACTGCCTTGATCTGAACCAGCATAACAGAAAACAGCGCTGGTCCCAAAGGTTGGCAGAAGTCTTGCTGCCCATCCCTTGTGACTGCAGCATGGGAGGTAGATGTCAAGTGTGAGCAAGCTGCACGGGGGACAAGGAAATCATGGTTGGTCTCAGCAGGAGTTACAGGTATCTCCTGTCTGCCTTCACCACCCCACTCTGTCCCAGCTTTCCTGCTCCAGGCAGAGCAGCACCCCAGCAAAGCCAGCAGCCAGCAGTGACTGCTGGAGACCCTTCACCCTCTCAGACCTGCCAGTCCCCATGTCCACGAGGTCCCTCTTTGGAGGAACAGGAGGAAAATCCCCTGTAGATGCAGTTTATCTTGGAGCTTGGGAGTGAAATCTATGTGATGCTGTGTTGCCTGGCAACAGGCCGGGAGTGATGGAGCACAGGGCAACTCTTCTCCAGGGCTGTGCTGGAGAGGAGCATCTCCAGCCGTGGTGCCTGCATGTGTGTGCATGTAGCAGAGGGAAGGGGAGCATGCTCCAGCAGAGAGAGAGACATATCTTGGAGCAAAGGCACAGGCACAAGAAAGTGAGAAGAACCAAGAGGGAGATGAAAGTCTAACTGAGGGTAGGGGAAAAGAAAGAAGTCAGAGAGGGAGAGAGGAAAGGGGAGCCCAGGGAATACATCTGGGCACTCACTGAGCTACAAGGGCTCGTGGCTGTCGCCTCCCAGGGACAGCTGCTGTCTCTCTTCAGGTGTGTCCTAGCTTTGACCCAAAGAACTGCAGGAAAATGCAGTTTGAGCACTAGTGGTGTTTCTTCACCTGTAAGGGATTCACATAGTCCTGCTGCCCTCACAATCCCTGGAGACCTCAGACAAGTTTTGAAGCTGATTGCACTGATTTGGGCTAAGGGAATTTTTCTGAGCAATGAGCATCCACACAAGGCTACACTGGGAATAACACCACCTTTCAGACAAACCCGTGAAAGGATCCCACTCCCAGTTCAACTGTCCCAAGGGGACCACACTAGGGCTAAGGGGTCAGACATGGTCAGCATAGAGGGTATGAGTCTAATATTCATTTCCTTTAACTGCTTGGAAATAATGAAAGAAATAACAAAAAAAAAAAGAAAGAAAGAAAGAAAGAAGGAAAGAAAAAGACAGGAAAGAAAGACAGGAAAGAAGGGAAAGAAAGAAAGAAGGAAAGAAGAAGAAAGGAAAGAAAGACAGGAAAGAAGGGAAAGAAAGAAAGAAAAAGAAAAAAGGAAGCAAGAAAAGAAAAGAATATAGGGACAGGGTAAATGGACGAGGAAAGCAATTGGTTTCCATCCATACTAAATGCTTTTGGTCTTGATAATCCCTCTCAAAGCCACGGGTGCCCCTGCACCTCTGTCCTTTCATTTGCACCCACAACAACATTTGGGGATCCCTTTCCCCACATCAGCATGCAGACCAGAGGGGTCTCCCTGCATGGAGCTGAGCTATGGCTCAGGGAGGGATGGCAGGGAGGGGTTACAGCCAGCCCTCAGGGAAGATCCCTGGGGAAGGCCACCATGCTGACTGAAGTGTCACTGGGTCCTTTCCCACCAGGAAATCCCAGGCCTGTTGGTAGGTCGCTCATTCACCACTGCCGATCCCTCCCCAGGCGATGTCTGTAATCCCCCTTACCTGGAGCATGGCACCATGAATCCTGGCTGAAGACCTCTGCCCCAGACACCCAAAAGAAGTTTTCTGGAGTGCTGTTTTGTCCCACACGTGATGTTTTCCCACCTGCCTCTGCTTGCATTTCAACCCTTTTTCAGCACTGAATCAGGCAGGAGGCTGAGAGCTCAGCCCTCCGTATCAGTCCCCTGATACCACACAAGACCGCCCCTGCATAGAACACGTTGCAAAAAGGATGTCAGCCATCCCTTTGGCCACCCTCTGGCTTTCCCTTTTGCTTTTTTAGAGTAACCACGCTACCTCACAGTGTCCTCAGGAGGAGGTATTCATCCATGTTGCCTCTGGGACACATAAAACAAGGTATCTTGTTCACACACAGTGAAGGAGTAGTAGGGTTGTGATAGACTGTGGTTTCCCCATGCTCAGCTCTAGAGTCTTAATAATTAAGATAAACCTTTTAGTTCAGTTCTTTCCATCTTGATGCTTTTCTACCCACCCTGACTGAAAACAGTGTTGTAACAGGAATTTGACCTGGCAGGAAATCCCAAATCCAGCAGTTAATTTATCCCAATTTGGAAAGATGAGCAAAAATACTTTTTCTAAGTACAGCTGCTTATGAGATGTTGGGATAAAGTTTTGTTTTAGCTGTACCTTTCTTGTCATTTCTAATATGAAGCAATACTAAATTTAAACTGATAAGGACTGCAACACTTATCAGAACAAAGTCTATTACAATCTACTATCATGAGTATTGAGGAAAAAAAATCAATTCCTCTCCACAGAACATTTCCATTTTGTACCATGTTTTCTGGGAAAATTAATCTATTGCTTTCTTTTTAAAAATTAAGGCTCAGCACAGCACCTGAGAGCATAAGGGGAGGCAGTGTTCCCTAGGGCTGGTGCTTGCAGGGTGAAGCAGCTGCAAGACCAGGACGTGCACTGGTCACACTGAGTTTGCCTGTGCCAGCTGTGTTGCTAACCATGTCTGTCCTTGCCATAGCCTGAGCTTCTCAAGGAAAAGAACCTTTTCTTAAGAGCAATACTCAGAAAACTTGACAGAGGAGGGTTACAGCGTGTTCCCTGTGCAGGGTGGAGAGGAGCTGTGAATCCTTTCTCAGTCATCCTCATGCTGGGCTGCTGTCCCTCTCACTCCACTGCCTTTTTCTCAAGCAGAAAAGTCTTTTCTCAGGAAGAGCTACCTATAATTGAAGCAATAGCTAAAACATCTGATTTTCCACCCGCCAACACCTCCTGCTGCAGCTAGCACCAGCCTAAAGTGAGTGCAAAGACATAACACTTCAGTAGCATGTTAGATTTGCTTTATGCTGGTGCCAGCTGCTGCAGAAGGTAGTAGAAAGTGAGTTGAAGCTAGCACAAGAGCTTTTGGAAAGCTATTGACATAAATTTAGGCCATATCTCATATGTACGTGAACCAAGGCATGGATACAGGGGTGCAAGCTTTCTCAGTGAATGCCCACTTTTTCTTCACCAAGGTCCTTCAAATTATTTCCATTCAGATTCCAAACTGGTGTTTTCTGTGCTCACCAAATCCATTGAGGGGAAATATTTCCATCTAAAGAAAGCCCATAGGGCCCTTTCCAAGGAAACTGCAGGGAGGCAAGAGAAGAAAGCAACTGGAAGGGGAAGTATAAAGCATTCCTGCAACACTGCTCAGTACAAACCTCCTCCAGGAGGGAAAGGCAGTTTCCTTTATGAATGGGAAATAGGAATGGCCACAGCGCTCAGCCTTCTTGTGGGATGTGCAGGCAGGGGCTTGCAGGGAGGAGCAGCAGCCCAGGAGAGCAGGACCTCTGGGCTGTGCTGTCCTGGGACGCAGCGAACCCTGGCTGGGTCAGTGGTGGGTGCTGACACCAGGGTCTTGCTGGCCTCTGCCATGCTCCCATAGGCTGCCATTTCACCCTGAACTCCCAGGTCCTGGAAACTTCTCTTTGCTTTCTTTGGAGTTTCTAGCCCTCATTTGCAAACCAAAAGGCTATAGGAGGTGACCTGAAGCTAAGGCTAAAAAACAGGCACTGTGTGGTTGCACATTTGGCTGGTCAAGATTTTGCAAAGCAAGCAGCTAGCCATATTGGGCTTGCAGATATCAGTGATGCATTTTGCTTCTTTAATTGAATAAAAGCAAATCCCACTGCTGCCTTCCCTGGGGGCCCCAGTGGAAGTGTACTGTAAAGCCTAAATAACCCACAGCTCAAGCTAAATCCTGACCTTCTGTTGTGGTTTAACACCAGCCAGCAACTAAGCACCACGCAGCCGCTCACTCACTCCCCCCCATCCCCAGTGGGATGGGGGAGAAAATTGGGAAAAGAAGTAAAACTCGTGGGTTGAGATAAGAACAGTTTAATAGAACAGAAAGGAAGAAAATAATAATGATAATAATAACAGTAATAAAATTACAATAATAATAAAATGATTGGAATATACAAAACAAGTGATGCACAATGCAATTGCTCAACACCTGCTAACTGATGCCCAGTTAGATCCCAAGCAGCGATCCCTCCCAGCCCCACTCACCCCAGTTTATATACTGGACATGACGTCACTTGGTATGGAATACCGCTTTGGCCAGTTTGGGTCAGCTGTCCTGGCTGTGTCCCCGCCCAACTTCTTGTGCCCCTCCAGCCTTCCTGCTGGCTGGGCATGAGAAGCTGAAAAATCCTTAACTTAGTATAAACACTACTTAGCAACAACTGAAAACATCAGTGTGTTGTCAACATTCTTCTCCTACTGAACCCAAGACATAACACTATACCAGCTACTAGGAAGAAAATTAACTCTATCCCAGCCGAAACCAGGACACCTTCACATCTTCTTGGGTCCTCTTCAAAGGAGGACACAGCACAACACTACCCACACTGAAGTGAGATGACCTGTATTTCTGCTATCCCCTTCCTCCAGCCTCTGTTACCCAGAACAGGGGCCACTTTTCTTCCACAGCTGGAGAGGACTTTGTAGATGTTACCATAAGGGACAGCCTCCAGAGGCAACCCAGGAGCAAAGACAGAGCTGGATGCCTGTGTCCCCAGGGAACCTGCACCTAGGGTGCCTCAGCCAGCAGCCTCCCAGGAGAAGCAACAGCTTCCCAGCCTGCTTCCCAGCCCACCATCCCAGCTTCTTGCTGTGAAGTTGTTTTCCAGACCACCAATATAACAATGCTTCCAGCAATTTTTCTGCAGAGAAAACTGAACCAACAAATTGGTGATGCCCAGAGATTTAATCATAGAAACACTGGTTGCAAGAAAGCTCTGGAGATCATCTAGTCCAACCTCCCCTCACACTGCAAGCCATCCACACTTTGTAACCAGCAGGCAAAACCAGGGACACTCCTGATCCAAGGGGGTTCTTGTTTTTCCAGTCTCAGGTAAGTGGTAGCTGGCATGCCTTTGCTTTCTCTTCTAGCACAGCCCTATACCCCTTCCCCACATTGGCCTGCTGCCACTTTTTCTGCCCCAGGGACAGAAGGGAGGACAGCCTGCTGTGAGCTTTGGACCAGTCAGCAGATCCACTGCTTCCCTGTCCTTGGAGTCAACCAACACCCTGGGGGAGGCTGTTGTCTCCTGGTAGTGGCACTCACATTTACATCCACAACTCTTCCGAAAGCATCTTCACCCTGGTGGAAAGAGGGAAAGCTCATCAAACTTTCTCTTCTTTGTTTCCTGGCTAGCCCTGCAGGACATCCTCCTGGGAAGCCGGTGCTTTAAACACGCTCTAAAAGAAACCGTGCTGGCGCAGGGCTGGGCAGCCTGGCTCTGCGGTGCCTCTGCTTCCCGCTCCCACAGAGGAGGAGAGGAGAGCGCAGAAATAAGCAGACAGAGGTCCCACAGCCCAGCCCAATCCACGAGCTCCCTCCAGCCCTGCACGCTCCCCTGCAGCGGCAGTGAGGGCAGGAAGGTGGCAAGGCATTGCGGGGAGTGGAAGAGCTGTTTGCTTTATTATATCTAATTTGCAGTGGAAGCGCAGGGGTCAGGAGAAAGCTGTTTTTCATGCCAAGATGTCCTGATTAAGTCAAACACTAATGATGACATCTTAAAGGGGCTGGTGAGGGGTAAATCATCTCCTGGCACTGGAAGCTCTGGGGAAAAATTACCAAAAAATGCCCTGGTTAGGGGTCAGCAACAGCCGGGCACATGCACATCCCTCCGTCGCCAGCCCACGGCCCCCAGGAAAGCGGTGCGTTCCCTCACGACACAGGGGATGACAGCCTCTGTTGACATGGCAACGCGGGATGCTGCGGCAGGGACGGCCGGGCAGGAGTTTGCAATCGGCAGAACATGGAAGTGTTTGATAGATTTAAAAAATACCAACCGCACGCACGCTCTCTCTCACTCACTCCACCTTGTGCTGCCAAGTTGAATAACGATGTTATTGTGGTGGGAGAAAAACAGCATAATCTGTACCCTGGCTGTCAGGAAGAGGGGGGAGAGATGGTTTAACCACTTTTCTTCTTGATAGCCCTCCCATTTTCTTCCCAACGTCTCTCCCTGGGGAGGCAAAGCCGGGCGGTGGACAGGGATCTGGGATGCAAGCAGGAGACCCAGGCTCTGTTTGTGCCGTGACATCCCACAAATCTCATCACCACTCTTGGACTGCTTTATCCTCCCCATTACAGGACGGAGAAGGTGACTCTGAATTACATTTTTTTAAAAAATGGTTCAAGATTCTGGGCTTTTCAAGCACTAGGTAATTCTTGTTCACTATTAGAAATCATGCAATGTTCCAAAAGGAACAAAGAGGATTGAAGAGGTAGAGGGGTTAAAAAAGCAGGTCTGTCTGCATGGCCAAAACTTCCACTGCTTCCACACAGGATCTCTGAGATGCTGGAGAAGACACCAGGACTCTCCGTGCAAATGGCAACTGCAGCAGTCCCTGTTCTCACCCTGGAAGCAACCTCCCAACCCAAAGGGGTTTGTCCACGCACCCGCAGCAGGCAGGTATGTGTTACGCTCATGTACGTAGTTTGGGACAATGTGACATACCACACAGTTTCACACAGTTTTGGCTAATGCCAGGCTAAATATTCTGCTGCTTTTTGTCCTGGTGTGTCAAGGGGACTTTTCAATCTGGTTCTGGCTTCTCCCTGGCCAGGACTGCAGATTGGTCCAGGTTACACTTCAGGTGTCTTGCAAGGGTTCACTGAGGTTTCCCTCCAGCCTCTGAGCAGCATCCAGCTCTGCAGCGGTTCTGTGAGACTTTTACTTTACACCAGTGCTTTGCATTCTGCTCCTTCCCAAACCACAGACAACAGCATAATGCAAGATGTGATGAGAAGTCACCTGTGACACCTAAAAAACACCTAAACATCAGGACACCCACCCCTGAAGAGTTTTGCCTTATGATGCTGCAGCTGTGTCAGGGCCCTGAGCACACCACCAGGCCCTGATTGCCCCAACCAGCCCTACCTGGGATGTCCACTGACTCCCACCCACCCTCCCATTGGGCTATGACTCCATTTAAGCTCAGGCCCACAGTACCCTCTCTTGTTTTGGGCCATGCTGTAGCTGTCTCTGGATCTGTCTCTGTCTCTTAGAGGGTCCTCACACATATTTTGCAGCCTTGTCTCTGGCTGGACTACCTGGATCTGATTTGTTGTCTTGCCTTGTGTGGGAGACTACCATGTTCAGGTACAGTGGGGCTGCACCCCGACTGGTAAGGGCACTGCCTGCGCTGTGGTTACCCTTGGCTCCTGGTTTGCTGCCCCTCACAGAGCAGCCCTGCTCTTGTTACTTCCCCAGCACTTACTGGGAGTGGCTCTCTGAGGACTCTTCTGTAGTTCATATCCAAGGAGGAAGGCAGAGAGCAGAGGTACTCCTGGAAGGAAGGTACCAGTTGAGTCCCCTACACTGCAATTTCTCTTGCAATACTTCCTGGCTAGGCAGAGCCTTCCATGGGACTGGGCAGAACAGGAGTCAGTTCCTGCTCCTAAGCACCCCTCAAGGTAATAAGTGAGGAAGATCTTTCCCTTGGCAAGAGGGACAAGAAAAAAGGAGTGTCCCAAGGTTACCCAGGAGGTCTATGTCAGAGATTGGTGTTTTGTCACTAAAATACAACTTGAACTTAAGGTAGGGTTTTAGGCTGTAATGTTTTGCCCTTGGACATGGTCGGGCGTGATCCTGAATAGGTGGGTAGACAGTTGTGTCCCTCTTTCACAAGTCAGAAAAGGCAGAAGGACTGGTCAGTGGGAAGCATGCAGTCCAGGTCCCACATCTCCTGGGCTGCCTTGCTTGCACTTTCTGCAAGTGCAGGAGCACAGTGCTTTGCAAGACTAGTTGGTGTCTGCTGCTGTGTGGACAGGCAGGACCCTAGCATGGCTGTGGGGTTGAGGGGGTGTCTTGGTGCCAGCAGCGGATGGAGATGTGTTGGCTCTCACCAGGGACTGAGCTTTTGAATCCCTTCCCCAGTGCTCTGCTGGCAAAGCAACCTTTCCCCCTGTATCTTGCCCACTGGCTGAGCACAAACCCCAGCGGATTTCCTTGAAGACAGGTTGTGTGGTTTTGTGTGAGTGCTCAGCCCTGGTGCAGAGCATCCACCGATGGCAGAGGAAGGAATCCCGCTTCTCTGAAGTGGAGGGGGATGGGGCTGCTGTTTTCCTATACCTCTACCACATATGCAGGGAAGAGAAATCCACTCCAGCAGCTCGTCACTGCGCCAGGACCAATAGCAGGTGGCAGAGGGAATCCCTTTGCAGGGGGAAGCACTGCTGAGCCCAGTCAGCTCCTGACAGGGATCCTCAACAGAGCCCCAGTGAGCAGCATCCTACCTTCCCCACTCATCCTCCCCGGAGGAGCCTTTTGAGTTTCCACCCTCCTCTGTTCTTTTGTCTCCCCCAGCACAGCCACCTCCCTCTCCTGCATTTCTTCTGCCTCACTCCACGCTGCTCTGCAGCTTTCTCTGCTCAAAATAATTTCTGCTCAGGGAATTCCTCTCCCTCCCTCTCCGCTCTCCTGCAGTATTTCTCCTTGGCCTTTGCTCTAGGAGATGTAGTTGAGCATTAGCCCAAACATCATCTCTCACTGCTGATCCATAGCAGACTAGATGACTTTAAAGCCCTCCTGCAAAAACATCTTGTTGCAAAAACAGGGTATTAGAGAGGAAGACTTTGCTCTCCAGGTGGGGTGTTTGCTGAGGAATTATTCTAAGCACTGATTGTCTTAGCAAAGTGCTGTGTTCACCCAGGGCACTCCTAGCCTGAGCAGGAACAAAATCTGAGCCTGGGAGCAGCAGCAGCTTTGGCACTGCTGCCAGCATCCATCTCCTCTCCAGCCACAGGGAGGTGCCAGCCTCCAGCAGCAAATCATGCCCACCTGTGATACTGTAGGGAACCCCCTGTATCCACCCCACAGACTGGAGTAAAATCGTTTGCAGTTAATCACCTGCAGATCACAATCAGCATATTTACTGATTGGTAGGTGCTGTGTTTCTCTGGGAGGTCTCACAGCTTGGACTTCATTCATCCTTGCAGCAGAGCTGTGGGGCAGAATGTTCTGGACCTTGGTGAGGGACCCGGTGTCAGCAGTGCAAGCAGATGCCCTCAGAGGCAGGGGTCTAAGGCACTGCAAAGCCTGGTTTTTTTAGTCCCTGCTCTAATTAGGTACTGTTTCTTGCTTCTGCCTTTTATTTTAGCCTTCTTCCTTCTGCAATGAGTTGCTGAGTTTTGTGATTCCTCTGTGAAGTGTTGAGGGGACGTGAGCAATTACTGCCCCATAGCAAATGTGTTAGGTTTTGCCTATTGAGCTGGACCTAACACTTGATGAGCCCTAAAGGCAGAATGGTTGCCAGGGTGCTGTGCATACTGTAAAGTGTGTGTGTCTATGTGCTGCAGCTGCTGATCAGAAATTTAGTGAGGTAAGAGAAGGAAGCTGTATGCATAACCTTTCTTTTAAAGTACTATAGCAGTCTAACACAAGCTTGTGATGGGGGTAGAGTAGCTATTTTTAGCAAACTGCTTCAGGTGAGTTGAAACTTCCCACTTTGTTGCCTGTGTCTTCAAAGCACTTCTTTCAGCCTGAAGAAACAAGGCTAATAAGCCTCTGTTGCTTTTCAGTTCTCCTGGCAGTGAGTCTACAGTCTCTTAGATGCTGCTGCAAATTTGGGCATGGTGTTCCAGCTGCATTCTGCACTGCTCTGTGTCACAGTGCTAGGTAATAAAATGAAGTGATATAAAATTATCACAGATATAAGAAAGCTGGCAAACCCTGTATGTGGTCTTTCCTTGAAAATGAGCTGGGATGTATTAGCAGCTACTCTTCAGGGTGTCTATGGACAATGAATGACCTGGATTAGCTTAACATACTGCAAAGGAAAGTGATGCTAAAGCTGTGGCTGCCATGAAGATGTGGGCTGTGGCAGGGAAGTTAAGAGGGTGGTAGCCTTAGCCTTATGCCTTTTGTTGTGGTATGCCCTCACCCAGCTAGGATAATGCACAGTGGGGGCTGAGGATGCCATCCATGCAGCTGGTGCTCCCAGCTGAGGAGGAAAACTGGCTTAGTAAAGGGCCTTGACCTCAAATGCATTGGGTAATACTGAAGATAGTTTTTTTTTCCTCTGAAAGATACTTCCCCCCAGGTGACTGGCAAAGCCAGCTCCCTAGGGAGAGCGGTCCTGTCTAACCCAGTTTTATACCATGCATTTAATTTGATGAATCTCTTCACTTTTCTCAAAGATCTTCACTTACAACAAGATCCCTTGGCACCCTTTTTTAAAAAAGAAGCCTTGTTGACATGCCTTTATTGGGCTGCTCTTAAACCTGGCACAGATAAGCAACACAGATAAGAGCTGTTATGCAGTTTGCATTCAGTTAGTAAATATTAATGATGACTTTTTTTTAAGGTGAGTGGTGTGTTCCTATGTTGTTGGCAGTTAGCTAGTTTGGTATAAAAAATGGCTTGTACTGCCTCAACTTTTGATAAGGGTTCAAGAAGGTTTGAGCTCTTGGAGTTTGAGGCCAGAAGGGGTAATCTGATAAGTTGTTCTATCTAGGGTGTTGTCATGGTTTAACCCCAGCCAGCAACTAAGCACCACGCAGCTGCTCACTCACCTCCCTCACAGTGGGATGGGGGAGAGAATCAGAAGGCTAAAAGTGAGAAAACTTGTGGGCTGAGATAAAGACAGTTTAATAGGTAAAGCAAAAGCTGTGCATGCAAGCAAAGCAAAACAAGGAATTCATTCCCCACTTCCCATTGGCAGGCAGGTCTTCAGCCATCTCCAGGAAAGCAGGACTCCATCACGTGTAATGGTTACTTGGGAAGACAAAATGCCATAACTCCAAATGTCCCCTCCTTCCTCCTTCTCCCAGCTTTATATGCTGAGCATGATCTTATATGGTATGGAATATCCCTTTGGTCAGTTTGGGTCAGCTGTCCCAGCTCTGACCCCTCCCAACTTCTTGTGCCCCCCCAGCCTACTTGCTGGTGGGGTGGGGTGAGAAGCGGAAAAGGCCTTGGCTCTGCATGACCACTGCTCAGCAGTAACAAAAACATTCCTGTATTATCAACACTGTTCTCGGCACAAATCCAAAACATAGCCCCGTACTAGCTACTATGGAGAAAATTAACTCTATCCCAGCTAAAACCAGCACAGGTGTCCTGAAGTTTCAGATGGTTAACATGCCTCAGCTGATGAGCCAAATAACTTTAGCCGGATGAAGGCAGAGTAGGTGTTTGGCAAGGCCATGTTGTTAGAAGGGTTATATTTTGATTTGTAGACCTCTTGTAAACAGAAGCTCCTATGCAACCAGATAGACAAGGAATGCAGTTGCAGGGAATGCCATACTTAATTACCCATGCCATTAAAAAAGTTTGGTTTGTGAATTTTCTTGGCTAATTGGAGGTCAATTCTGGTAGAAGCAAGTCTTGTTTCTCACCTTCTTCCCTCCTCCTCCCCCATAGCTAAACTAACTCAGCTTACTGCTGAATTTGGAGGGGTTTTGCAATTGAAGTTTCATTTTTAATGATGGTGAGCACCTGCAGTCTCCTAACATGGGTGCAAGATGTGGGAGTTGCTTAGCTGGGTGAGCAGGTCTATAACTCATGGGAGTGTTTATTTGGCATTTAAGCTCTCCTCACTGGTAGCTGATAAGGATGTCCTGTGTTGGACTCAAGTCCAAGGGATTACAAATGATCCTGTGGAAGACCTAGGGTGAATGCCAAGTAGTCTGTGATGTTAGTGTGATGGTATATTACAAATGCAGCTTATCCTCACTCCAGCACTCTGTCTGGGGCCTAATGGGTCAGGTAAGCACAAAGGGGAGAGGAAATCTGTGGCTAAAGCTCTAACTGGAAGGCAGATGCTAACTTTCAAGGCTGCCACAGAAGCAGTTCCTGACTGGTAGCAATCCTGTGTCCTTTTTGCTGTGTCTCAGCTTGAGGCTGCCAGGGAGGTGTCGAAGGTTTCTTGGCCCCTCTTTGCAGCACACCTCCTTCATTAATTTCTGCATCTGCAGAAACCAATGTTACTCGGACCCAATCAAAAACTTCACTGAGGAAAAAAAAGCTGGGCTTGGCTGGTGAGACATTGTGTTGTGACACTTTCCATGGAAATATATATAATGAAGGCAATTTATGCACCTCTGTTGTACCTGGTAATGTATATACACATTTAACACAGGAGAAATTGCCTGCTCCATGGGGATTGAGGGCTGTTTGGCAAAGTAAGCACTCTGCCATCAAATGAAGAGATCAACTATGCTTCCTGGAGCCAGCAAGCCTCTGTTATATTTAACCCAGCAGTTTTCACACTGGGAGAATAAGTACACTCTTTATATCTCATTTCTGTGCTGGGTGCCATGTTGCATCGCAATTGCAACAGAGGTGATACGTTCCCCATTAACACCTTTACAGGCTGCTTAGCACATCTGAGGCTCCTGGAGGGTAGGGGAGAGGAGAGGGAGGCAAAAGCAACTGCAGAGCTTGGAGCCTCTGGTCCTGGCTTTATTAACCAAGCTCTCGTCCCTTCCCTGGCTGGCTTTCTGACCTCCTTTCGGCCCCACTGGTAGTGGAGCAAGTATAGAGTTGAGTTCACTCTTGGATGTTAGGAGTGGGTGAAGAGACTGAGCAAATGGAGGAAGAGGTGCAACATCCCCATCTAAGAAGTCTGGGACAGCTCTGGAGGCTGAAGAAGTGCTGTCCTGCCCTTTGTAGGGCTTGGCTTTGACCAGGGTGGTTGCCACTTTCTCTCAAGCCACCTAGGTCAGACTGGGATTGACCTTGGTAGACCAAGACTGAACCACAGCAAGCTGAGAAGGAAGCTCTAAGCTCTGTGGTTGCTCTCATGTCCTCCTTCTCCCCCACCCTCTGGTAAGTGCTGCTCCACTGATGTGGTGCCCTGTGCTTAGCAAGGCTGGGGATAGCACTGCTCCTCTAGGGAGTGTTTGGGCTCTGCTCGAGGGCTGCTTTCCCAAGAGCAGAAAGATGTGAGAGATGTGATGCCTCAGCCTGAAAGAGGTTTTCCAGGCCTGGGGCTGAGTGTTGGAGCAGGGAAGGGAGAGCAGTTAGGGCATGGGGATGCTGAATCTCCTTCTCACCCCAGAGATGAGTTGTACCCTCAGGCAGGGCTGAGGCACACTGCTGTAACAGCATAAGCAAAGGGGACCTCAAATGTCACACTGCTCATTATTTCTTTGTACCCTGAGGGAAGGTGTAGCACCCGAAGTCTTCAATTAACATTAATCAACACCCCTTCTCCTCTTGGAGAGCCATGAGTGGAAGCTGACAGGGGAGAAGGAGCAGAGTTGGAGTGTGCAGATCTGCTGGTGGCTGCACAAGGGGCACTGAGCAGTGTGGGACAGGGGCTTTGCAGCCCACTCCTCCATCCCTGGGGGAGGAAGGCCTGACTGTTGCAAGATTACTGCTGAGCTATTAACTCTGCTTTCCATCCCTGGCAGAGTGCAGAACAGTCCTTGCAGCTACCTCCTGCCCTGCAGAGAGTAAAGGCTTCCCTGTCCCTCCTGTCTGTCCTGTAGGATATCTGGTATGAACAACTCTGTTTACAGGTATGCATGGAGAGCACAAAATGCTTTACAGGAGCAGGCTTATAGCATAAGTCCATTTTAAAAAATAGGGCTAACTGAGGCATGCTATTATAACAACATGATCAATATGTTAGCAAGCCTGACAGTCAAGAGCATAGACCTTGCAGGCTTTCCCAATCCTAAGTAGGGTTAGGAGGTTACCTGGAGCAGAGTTAGGAGGGTACAAGGGGGTTAAACATGTCACCTGTATAGCAAAGGCAGTATGTGTGCCTACTGAAGCCTAGGAAGGGGTGCGTATGCAGATGTGGAAAAGAGGCAAGATAGCAGGGTCTGGAAATTACTGTACATAGACGGCTGGCCAGATGCGTGTTGCAAAAGACAGCATGTGTCCTGGCTGATAGAGAATTGCTATCTGAGAAATGGGACTTGGGGCATGGGGTGGAAATAGGGGGAATGCTGGCAGTTTCATTTCAGGTTAATGAAAATATGATTAACAGTTGTAATTAACTGATGAAATGGTGGCTAGTTCTCTGCCCCCTCCTGATGATTTATGAGGTGCAGAGACTGCCTGTGTCCATGGTTCCTGCTTATGGCAGCACTCTGCAGCATCTCAAACTTCCTGCCTCTAACCCAGGCCTGGAGGGGGGTTCCATGGCTCTTGCTGCTGAGACTGGAGTGTGTAGCTCTCCTGCACCCCAGGCTTGCTGACCCTGATCCCAACCCTGCCTGGCTGGGAGGTTTAATGGCAGCGAATGGCATGCTGGGAGTGCTGAGGCAGGAATTGAGAAGGGATGTTGACCTGACAGCAGCTGCTCAACAGCAAGGCTGAAAGATGAAGCCTTGACCACAGCTCACAGAGGGCTGGGGACTGAGCTGATCAGGCACCTGGATGAGATGGCATTTCCTGATGTCAGGGGCTGTCTATGGATCTTATTGTGTGCCCTAGAACTGTAACACATGCCAAGCCCCAGACACCAGAGGGGCTTGGGGTGCGCTCACAGGTTTGAACTGATGTCCCAGGTTCACACTGTGGGCTGGGCTGGCTGAGCTTTTATAAGTGACTGCCTCCTTAGCAGTGCTTCCAGACTCTCTTCCTTATTCCCCCAGTGCCAAGGTTATATTGCTTGGAGGGGGTGTGTTGGGTGTGATCCAGCACATGTGGGTGGCATCTCACCAGCCACAAAGTGCTGAACTGATGCTGCATCATCTGCTGAATTAGTGCCCCTCTCCTTTCGGTAGCACATTCATTGCAAGGTCACTACTGCAATGTACCAAGAGTGACGCTCCCTGTCTCTGTCTTGTCCAGTCAATGGTTAATAGACTGTATAAAACAGGAATAAAAGTACCCATGGAGCTGAACTTGCCAATTTAAAAATCTAGGTAAATTTGTACAAGTATGTGGGAACAATACTAGAGGAAGGCACTGTATGCATGAACTCCTACTACGAGTAGGGCAACTGCATGGGTGACAAGGAAACAACTTTCTTTTGTTTATTCCAGTATGAGGGTAGCATTCGTCCCTACAATGAAGACAGATGGCACTTCTGGTGCATGTGCCCAAGGCAGATCAGAAACTGGTGCTCAGTCCCATCTGAATAGCTATTGCTTTCACTGGAGCAATTGTTAAGGATGTGCTTTTTGCTGTAGAGGGGAAGAACAGGGCAGGTGAACTATATTTTGTTTGTCTGATTGCATATGCGTGATCTAAAAAAAGTGACTATCCATTTCTCTAAGGATACCTGATGAGCATTAAAAATACAATTGCAAGAATAATCAGGTCAGACTTCAAACAAATACAGGGAAGCAAATCTGTTGAAGAAACAGATACCCTGTTATGTCACACTTTGTCTGAACAGTTCTTAAAAGCTGTTCTTCCTCTTGGAGATCAAAACAAGGTTTTTCAACCCGCTTGCACACAAACTGTGAGTAGCCAAGGAGTTCTAATGGGAGAGAAAAGCAAACCCCATGGTTTTATGGGGCCTCTCCAGAGCTTACAGCAAGGCATGGCAGATGCAGGCTCTCAGAGAGGGCCTGTACCTCTATAGCTTATGGTGGGCGCAAACACAGGGTTAGGACCACAGTGGGTCGGGGGGGGGGGGACTACCATGAGGGCAGTGAACTGACCTGTCTTCCAATGGGCCCTGCTGCCTGCTTGGCAGGGAGAGTTTAAAGGAGAGGCATGAGCCTGTTCTAGTGAGCTTGTGGTATGTCTGCAGTAGCATAAGCTGGCAAATGCTTAGTGCTAAGCTGCTGTCTGGGTATGGTTGAGACCTGCAGGGGTGAAGCTTGTTTGTGCTGAAGCTCGCTCTTCCAGCAGAGCCAGGGTTAGAGGTGCTGCCAGCTGTCTGTGGGGTGTTAACACAGGTGTGGGGAGACTGAATTTCCCTATCCCTCAAAAACAAAGTCAATGATTTCTCAGATGTCCAACTGGGACAGATGTGTAGGAAGGGAACTTCTGCAGATCTGCAGTTGCTGGGTAGAGGTTTAGTCCCCTGGTTTTGGTCCTTACCTTGCTGGGTAGGTTTGCAGGCTGGGGCCTGTCTGGGGCAGCAGAGCTTGTAGGTCAAACCCTAACTCTACTGAAAAGCAGCAACTCGAAGAAGGAACTATCCACAGCTCAGCTTGTAAAAAAAAAAAAAAAAAAAAAAAAAAGTCCAGATACACAAAAATGCCATCTTACAGTCACTTTACCTGCAGAGGGACACTTTCATGCATCACTGGGATGCAAATGCTTGAATAAGCTTCAGTTTAAAATGGAAGTTCATTTGGGAAAGCAGAGGTCTCCCATGGACATGTCCACTTACCAGAAATGCACTGGATGATCTGAATGGCTGTGGCACATGTCTGCAGGTAATACTGTAATTGCTTTACAGCTTTTCTTAGCATGTGAGCAAGCGAGCCTAGCAAAGACACTCTGGGAACCATGTGTTAAGGGCTGCTAGAAGTGCTGTGTAAAAGGTGGGGGGAGGGGGGGAGAGCCTCTCTGAGAAGACAAGACTGTGTCCATTTAACTAGAGAGCTTGGATTTTCCTGGAGTCCAGAGAGTGGCTCTTGCATCAGTCTCCTTCCTTAGGAACCAGGCACTGGTGCTGTGCAGAAATTCCCAGGGAGCTCCCTGCCTGCTGTTTGATTACTTCTCTGCAGGAATAAATATGCATAAATAAAACAAGCTGTATCTTTGTACACCCAGATCACTGCTGCTTCTGCTCTGCAATGCTCATGTGGCAATCCGCTACCACCAGTGGAGGTGCAGAGGCTTCTAACAGGTGCTTTGGTCTGAAAACTGTGTGAGTGTTTTGTGGCCCGGCTGAGGTTCTCTGTAAGCTCTAGCACTTGCAGGATGGGTGGGGAGGACGGAGGTCTCCCTGCCGGATGCTGCTTTGAGAGTCCGTTCTTGATTAACGGGGGTGTGTTTATACCTGCCCGTGTGGACCCGTCGCAGTCCCGGTGCAGGTGTCCCGAGAGCCCCTCGCCCGGCCCTGCCGCAGTAGCGGCGCTTCCCTCCCGTGGCTGGCAGAGGGCAGCAGAAGCCGCGGAACCGCCGGCGGAGCCCGGAACGGGCCGGGGGCGGACGGCGGAGCGGCGCCACCCGAGCGCTGCCCCGCTGTCTCCCCGCCGTCAGCCCGGAGCGGGTGCGGAGGCACTTTTTTCTGCAAGGGTGTTGGGGACTGATCAGGGCCGTGGAGATGGGCAACGTCTGTTGCGGTTAGCCCGGCCTGTTGGATGAGCTCCTCCACTGGATTCATCCAGTCTCCTTCCAGGCTCCTTCCTTGCACAAGCCTGCAGGCAGATGTTGTTACTGCCAGCAGTACCTCTTGCCCCGATCACTGTGCCTGCTGAGAGGATCTGTGCTATCTGCAGTGGGCCTTCTGCTGGCATGTAGGCACAGAAAGCAGCAGGATCTCGGCTGGAGCAAATGCATTTCTGTCCCATGTCAGGAATTGGCCTCATAGCAGTGTCATTCCCCAGCAGGACTGTGGCCTGGCTGGCCTCTGGGACAGGCAGTCCTGGGACCAAGGCACAGTCCTGCCCCAGGCAAAGGGATGGGAGTGTGACTAGCAAGGGCTGTGGGTAGAGCCTGAGAAAATAAAGAGGAAGTGCAGAAGGGAGGCAAGTGGGGAGGGGGGGGGGGGGGGGGACTCAGTGATGTGGCGAAGAGAAGCTCTTGGAAATGTGGTGCAAACCTCTGGGCTCCCCTTGGTGTGCTGCTCCCTCACCACAAGCTAGGCAGCGCCCGGGGACAGTGCCTCTTGGCCCCAGGGCAGCACAAAGAGGCTGGCCTGGGCTTGGCTCTGGATGGAGCTTTTTCTCTCCAGAGTAGTTGACTCCAGCCTCGCATTGATTTCCATTTGAGTCAGACACTTCTTAAAAGCCCCAGAGGGAGCTTGCACAGCATCTGTATCTCTGCAGTTTCCAGAGTGAGCATCTTGCCAAGTATCTCGGTGTGTCAATAGCTGAGGGAATCCCTCAGTAACCTCCTTTTTATGGATGACTCTAGGTCTCCTGAAACAGGGTATTCTGGTGCTAGTCATTGCCAAAGGACAGCAGTCCCTTTTGGAAAGAGGTCCTGATCTGCACAGCCCAGTGCCGCCCCAGATGTGGTTTTCCTTCCCTCAGCGTTTTAGGAAAATGTGCAGCTCTTCTCATGCAAGCTATAATCTCTCAATATCCGAGTAACTTTCACAGATGTTTAATCCCACTGTAAAACACCTCTTGCGGATTGTGGTGGTGTTCCTTGGCCCTGTCCTTATGGCCAGGACCAGGTCTGGATCTGTTCCTTGCAGTACAGCAATCAGTGCACAACACTACCTGGCTCTGGAGGCTCTGAGGTTTGGCTGTGAAGGGGTGAAAGCAGCTTTACTGTTTCTCTTTACTGTCTGTCTCATCACAGGGCTTTGTTTTGCAAACTGGTTGATATTATCAGCCCAGGTTAAAAAAAGTACCTTTAGCAGCAAGTACTAAACCCTCCTTTTTTTTTTTTTTTTTTAGAGGAATGTCTTAGCACAAGAGTTGAATCTGGTTCAAATGGGCGGTTTCTTGGTGAGAAATAGCCTTCTCTTTGAATTTTCTCATCCATTTTCACCTGACAAAGCTTTTTTGTTCTGATTTAAATTTTTATTTTCTAAGGGAAGACTTATCAGGCCTTTCCACCTTTCTCAAAGTGATGGAAGCCCCTCATAGCTTTTCTAGTTGCTAAAACGTGAGTGAAGAAAGGACTACGGCAGTAGGTACTTGCTCAAATATTCAGACTTCTTTGTCACTCAGGTGAAGATGGAAGGATAAAAAGGAGAAAAGAACTGAAAAAGATTGTTCTGTTTCCTCCGAAAAATTCATCTTTCTTACTGCTGTTCTGGCCAGTAGAGAGCTTAAAGTGGAAATGTAAGACCTTGAAGAAAAATGCAGTTTTTCAGAAGTTTCATTTTACATTTTTAAAGTAAAAGTTGTTGTTTTTTCAAAAAGTAGAAAATCTAACAGAAAATATTTTAAAATGAAAAAGCTGCCAGCATCACATCCTTGTAACTCTGGTTCTTACTAGCAGGGCAGTGCTGAATCCTGGTGCAGCTGATGTGCAGTGAGGTCTGTTTGGTTCTTGGCAGCGGCTCCTCAGCTCCATCATACCTTTGTACTGTGTCTCTTCCTTCTAATTCCCCTTTATCTCCTTCAAAGGGATTTGGAGCGCCCTCACCTGCTGGCCTTGTCTGTATGCCCCAAAATCAATAGGAAAGCTGACCACTTGCTCCTGTTCCATGCCCCATGGAGGTGCTTTGGAGATGGAGTCAAGACAAAATGAAAACTAGCCCCAAAAAATCGTCTAAGCTTTGGTGTGGAAACTCAGTGTGTGTGGAGGGGAAATAGGTCAGTTGTATCTCCCCTCATGTCAGGCCTCAGATAATCCTATTTCTAAATGTGTTAACCAGCATTCTGAGTGCAAGCTTGAGTTCCCTCATGCTAATGGATAGCAGGTGGGACTGAGGCAAAGAACTTTTGCTGGAGACAGCTGTAGGTTGTGCTGCCATTTTATAAATGTCAGTGAGGACAAGGCTGCTATCAGTTTCCATGGGATAAACTTTCTATAGGAGATAAGATAGTGGAAAAGAAAGTAGAGTCACGGGCGAGATCCTCCAAAGCTGGGACATAGAGTCAAAGAGCTTCGGCTTGCATCAAAGTAAACCACCTGACAAATGACTGGGATGGAAAGCAGTCTGACTCTGCCTGCGGGAGGCCCAGATGGGAAAGACTAAATTCACTGAAGAAACCAAGAGCTGCAAGTGGACCAGCCTAGCCTGTTGTGGTGGTTCAGGGGTTTCCAGGCACAGAAATGCCATGTTCAGAGCAGAGGCCAAACAGATGCCTGCACAGGTGACCACAAGTGTGGCTGTCTTACACTTCCAATTAAAAACATCACATGGAACGCAGTAAAGTAAATCCACATGATGAATGCTTTCTTGGCCAACAGCAGTTTGCCATCTGCAGCTGTTCCAGATGTGTTTGCTGTGGGCTGGAGGCCAAGGCCAGCTGGCTGCTGATCTGTGAGGCTCAAGCCACAGCAGCAAGATGCAAGCCAGGCAAAGGCATCAGACAGCTGAAAATTACTCCCCAGAGTTTGTGGTGAGACCTCATTGGTATTGCAGTCATAGGAGGAGTTAGCAGTGCTTGCTGAGTGTGCTTTGCATGGCTTTTAGGATGCCTGGAGTCACTCTGATAGCCCTGCTTTCACACGTCTGCCTTCTCACCAAGAGATGCAAACCTTTCTACTTGCCCACCTTCCCTTTCCCCTGACCTCTACGCTCTATATATCTTTTCTTTTATAGCTATGGTTTTTAGAGTAAATGAAGTATTGGCTCTCAGGTCAGCCTTTTCAAGAAGTTGTACTTCCTTGTAAGCAGCCAAGCTTTTTTGTGAACCTGGTATTCTCTACCTTGATTTAATTTGTCTTTTTGACCCAACTTTTTATCTATTTTTTTTTTCTAGCTTCATTTTTAACCTTCTGCTCTTTACCAAGCTTCTCTTTACTACATATGCTGATGTTACTGGAATGTTCAGACAGTGAAGCCTGATGTTCAGGAGTTGGGAGATGAAAATTGATCTGCCTTTTTTACCTTAACTCACCCCATGCTGTGCATATGCATCAATACAGCCCAATTACCTGACCCCCATGGATCTTCTCTGAAGCACCTCTGCCTCATTGAGTGCACAGGATACCCAGTGCTTGCATTCATTGTGGCTCTTAGTTTTTTTTCTTTTGCCTATTGTAGGATCTGCTTCTTTGCTGCATGGTAGTACTCATCACTATTGTATCAGACTGCTTCACACATGGTAATGAATTTAATTTCACACCACCACTACTGGAAGACAGTTATTTTTATCCTCTCTTTAGATTTGTGAGAATTGACATGCAGAGCTTAAAGCAGAAAAGCAGTGAATGCTTTTGGCTGTCAAGCTAAAGATATCTAGGGTCCATGATTTTGGAATAGTTAACCGCAGAGGGCTCTCTGCAGTGCAGCTGCTCCTGAGTGACAGTAGTGGGTGCCTGGGACGTCTGTAAGGCAGACACAGGAGATCTCGTATACCTCTGGGAACCAAAGTAAGTGGCTCCCTATGGAAACTTGGGTTTGAGTGGTTCTGTTGGTATTCTGTAAGAGCCAGAGGCAGCACCTGCTCCCACGATGTGCCCTCACAAGATGAGCATCCTCTGTGTTTCTGCAGCTTTATGGCTATCTGCTATTTGTCCCTCATTATCTGCAACAAATAGCAGTTCCCTGTAAACAGGAGCTGCTGCTACTTCACTGTGCTAATTCAGTCTGGGATAGATGCATCTGGCTGGTTGAAAGAGCTGGAGGTCCTGTAGTGAAGTAATAGGATTATATAACTAAACAGTATCATAATTTGCTGCTCTTATATCTGTATGTAAGGGCATCAGGGCTGCTCTGAATTCTGGCACTCCTGAGTTGAGTGCTTGACTCTACAGCCTTGTGGGTATTGCTTCTGGAGAGGCTTCACAGACTGTTGGCAGCAGACACTTGTGGCCATAGCAGTGTTTATGGACTTTGGTCCCCACCCCACATGCTTTGGCTGCTGTTTATGGCCCAAGGTCCTATGTCTTCAGCCCAGCATTTGACCAATATGGCCTTGTCTCAGTTGTTCCTACATCCCCAGCCAGTCCCGACATCCCTGACTTGACAGGTAGAGCTGGCAGCCAGTGAACTCCCTCTTGTCCCTTTTAATCTGGAATTCCTACTGTGCATGTTCAGTATGTGCTTATGCCCTTGTTTTCGAAGGGCATTCAGAAAGGTTGCTTGGGGGCTGAGTGGAGTCCAGCTCTCTGCAGCAGTATGGGAAATATTTGTTTCTTTGTCCTTTGCATTTCTGCTTCTGTTAATACGGGTGTTGGCCAACACTTTATCAGGGATGATGATGAGCAAGGCAAATATGGACTTCAAACAATACCATGTGATCATTTTCCTTGTGGATAGATGTTTGGTTGGCTCAGCAACACAGCTACAGAGCATGTGTGTGAGCAAGAAATGGGAGAGGAATGCAAAAGAAAAGGAAGGTGGCAGTTCCTGCCAGAATAGGTGACTAATTGCTGTGCTTTGAATTCAGGGGATTTGAGAAATGCCCAGGACAGAAGCTGATTAATTTGTGGTGATGTCATTCTATTAGCAATTCCAGGGCAGGCCAGCTGAAACATCACCTTTGGATGTAGATATAATCTTCAACAAAGTAAACTGCATTAAAGAAGTTTATAATGAGTAGCAACTTCAAGACAGACATAGCAAAGCTGGAAATGCTGCCACTGTCAGGGCAGGGAAAGGGAGTTTGCCTTTTTGTTTTGCAACTTGAGAGTGTGTCTGTGCCTCTCTGAGGGTGGTCACTTAGGCTCTCTGAGTATATGTCTGTCCTGGAGAGGTTGCAGCTTCATCCAGTTATCCTACTGCTCAGCAAAAGCTTTTCTGCAGCATACCACTCCCTGGCTTCCTTGGCATCTGAAGACTGCTTCACTAAAAGCTTTTTGTAGCTTTTGAACTTCTCAAAGAAACCCACTCAGAAAAAGACCCCAAAGCCCCACACTTTCATCCTTAGGAAAGGGTGAAGTTTTGCAAGTATCTTGTCTTCATCTGTGTGCAAGGCTGGGAGGCTGTGCTTTATTGCCATGCCCTGCAGCAAGAGACTTGAATTTGGATGAATCTTTTGCAGGTTCCCAAAATGGCCCTTTGCTAAAAGTGGGCAAAAGTTTCCCGTTTTATCTGGGGACAAAGCTTCCATCATTGCCTCCTAATAGTGCTGAAGTAAAAAACTTGGGAGGACTTGTCTTCTTACAATGGCGTGCCAAAGCCCTTTCTGCCTGGGGGCTGCTTTGGCTTTGTGGAAAAAGGTAGAGAGAAGCAAGGGGCTTCTGGGGTTATTGGGGTGAAGTAGGGTTGAACCTCCTCCTCCTCCCCCAGCCTCTCTTCAGTGTCGTTTCCTTTGCTGATGTGTTCCGCTTTCTTCTCACCCGATTTTTTTCCCTCCTCTTTATATACTTTTTTTCAATTTGATATTGGCAGCTCCTCTGTTTCAGATCCTCTTCAAACTTAATTAATGTGCTGCTTATTCCCTCTTCCAGATCGGTAATTATTATATTTAATAAGACCAGATCTAGTCCTGATCTGTGCATTACCTCCTGCTCTCTCAACACTTTCCAGTTTGCCATGACGTTACAGCTTACAGTAATTCAATAGCACATCAGTCCATGTGAAAAGGTCCCTACCAATCTGGTAGGAATGGCTTTCTTTTCAAATAAAGAACAAAAATATATCAGACCCAGGAAAAGAGACCTCTGCTTGTGCTGTTAAACAGAAGGTGGAAAGAGAAGGTGCTGTAGTGGTACTTTTCCTGCCGCAGCTCCTGGCACCTTGGATGGCTCCAGATCTGCAATCCACAAAGCAAGGTCTGCTCTGCTGTTCCTGGCAAAACATGTGAGCCTGCTCCCTCTGTGAAAGCTGATTGTCAGCTCCTAGAATTTAGAAAAGCTTTTTCTTTTCTTTCTGCCTTCCTAATTATCATCTCTGCATCTGCAAATTATCAGGTTTTCATCAAAATCTTGGGGGTTTTTATGTGGAGAAATTTCCACTTATGAAAGAAAAAAATGTCCTATTGAAAACTTCTGGCTGGGGACCTTTCAGATTTGCTCCAGAACATGTGCCTTACTAAACACCACCTCCACAGCCTCTCTCCAAACAAGGGAAGCTATCTGGGGGTTGCATGTCTAATGCCTAATGCTTCCGACTGATCACTTACCCTTTTGTATAAGAAATGTAACCAAGTAGCCTGATTAACTGGGATTGAAGGAATTAAGCCTGTGTTTGTGGAGATAATGATCAATGAGGTCTCTTTTAACACACTTGTTACTCTGGGCTTCCTTTGATTGGCATATCAGGAGCTACACACCATAAATTACCTTGATGGATTCCCCTGTGCATCTGAATTTAAAAGAGATGAGGCAGAGGGTTATTTAGTTAATATTCCAGTGTGTGATTTGCCAGGTGCTGTGCAGCTTCTGTCTCGTTCTTTTACTTCTAAAGTCCTGTCCATGGAAATAGCACTGCAGCTGCCCTTGAACCTGCCTCTGGGCTTTCTGTATCTCCCATATTCCTTGACCCAAGTCCTTTCTGCCTGGACCATTCCTTAAACAGTATATGCTCATGATGCCTCGAGGAGGGAGCAAGTGCTGCGAGACTGAGGCAGTTTAATTACTGACACAAACCCTTGGCAGAACCTAGCAGGTTCTCCCAGGTGACCAGCTGGGGCTGCTGGCATGGATCTTGGAGAGAATTAACTAAAGAAGTGTTCCTGGATGCATGTGGGTCCACAGCAGAAATTTTGGTGGTCCCCACTGCAGCCCATTAGCAGTGAAGTGAGAGGCTGCCTTCCTCAGATTAGAAAGCACTTGAGGATGTCATTTACTCAGGCAGATTTCCCAGCTGACTGAGCATTCTTATTGCACTAATTACAAATCAAGAGGGTGGCATGTGCAGTGGCTCCCAGACAGGAGGAGCTCTCCTCCCTAATGGTGGGGCTGGCTGGACTGGGAAAAGCAGAATGGATCCTGCTAATTATTATCCTCTCCCCTCCTATCAGTTGGAACAAAGTAAAGCTTGCTCTAGTAAATCCTGCAAAGTTTGATGCTCAGAGGCTGCAGCTGGTGGCCTCTAACATCTGAGGCCGAAGTCTAGCCCTGCAGGTGAAGTATATCAGCACTGGGGGTAACTCAGAGCCAGGACCCTGGCTCAGACTGGCTGCTGCTTTGGAGTCACCTGAATAGCCCAGTACCTGGGACTAGGGACACATATGAAGGAAATAACTAACCTGAATCTTTGATAGGTGTTTGACCAAGCCATTTTAGGACTGTCTTGTTCTGACTGTTTTCAGCTAGCGTGGGAGGGAGAAGACTTAGGAAAAGTTGCTGTTTCAAATTTCCAGGTATTGAAGTCTGGTGTGCTTTGGGATACGGGGCTGAGTGGAAGCAGTGGTGCTCATCACAGTCCAGCCAGCCTCGGGGCTTCCCTCTGTGTAGGGCTGTTCTGGGTCATTGAACTTGGCCTGTTATTAATATTGCTGGTTTGGGGGCAGTTACAGCATCTCTTTTCTCATCTTGAGTGTCCTTTGATTCCCTGGGCCTGTGTTTTCCCATTTGGCTGAGTCTGACTGCATTTCCAGAGGCTCCATGTCCCATTGCCAGACAGCTGATAGCAGCAGCAGAACATCTGCCTGTATCTGTACCCTGTGGCTCTTCCTCCTGTGCATAGCTACTTTGCTCTGCCGTGTGCCTTCCTGTCGTCAAATGCACAACTCCTTTTGCTGCTTGTCTCTGATCTGTTTACACTAAAAAAACCCTCCTGAAGCTGGTTGGCCCTAGGAGAGCATTGACTATTGGTGGTACATTTTAGTCACAACTACAGCTGGATTCTCCAAAGCACCGTGCCAGGAACAACTCCCAGCTGCCTGCCCTGGGACCTGTAGCCTAATGTCTGTCTGCCTCAGTGTTGGCCCAGTTCTGGCAGGCAACTGGTGTAGTGGTTTCCAATGCACATGTCTGAAGGTGTTTCTGAGAGTGGGGGTCACCATCAGTCCCAATGAAGTTAGAGATGGAGAGGACCTGGACTGATGGATAAGCCAGTCCCCCAGCATGCTTCCACCCCTGGTACTAGCTGTGCAGATGGTGTATGCACGAGAAGCTGTGTGAGTGACAGGGAGACAGCCCTTGGGCTTTGAACTGCCCCTTTTTTTGTGCTTCACCGCATGTCAGGACAAGGCTAACATGTGAAACATTTCTGAGCAGTTCCTCCTTTCATTAACTACTGAGCTTCTGGCTCAGCCTCAGCTTCCCACGCGGTGCCTCCAGGAACCAGCGGTTGGAGTGTCCTGTCTCTCCCAGCCACCACTCACCTTAATATCATGAAGAGCTCTTATTACCTGGGTCTCTGCTGTTTTGTTTCAGCTAATTAGAGCTGATGAGATCCACTCAGTGTTAGGCAGTTGCTTGTCCCTCAGCTTCCTGTGGTCCTTGTAAAGTTTACCAAACATGACAAGATATTAATCCTTTCAGGGACCATAGCACAGGCAATGTGGTGACATTTAGAGCTCTTGTTAAAGCAGCAGGTTCAGCTGAAGTCTTTAGGAAACTTCTGCTCTCCTGCTGACAGGCTCTATCTACAACCATATTGCATGGCTAACTATCCTGCTTGATGGAGAGGATCCTAAAATTGCTGTTTCAATGAAAGTACAGTCAGTCTCCAGATGCGGTAGGATCCTGAGTGCACCAGAGTTCATAGTTCCCTTGGGATTTATTCTCCTAATGGCCTTCGTACCTGAAGCTCAGCAACAGCTTTGTGCCAGGAAGCTCACTGTTGTTTCATGTGCAGCTGTAAACTGAGCTCAGTTTATCAAGCTATGATGAGACCAGGGTCTCCTTTGAGCTGACAAAGCAAGCTGAGGAAGGTATTTGGAGGGGAGGGAAGACCTGGAATAACATATTCCATGTAATATGAACATAGGGCATTTTCCAAACTCTTCAGCTAGTGTTGTCAACTCCTGCAATTTTTAGTGGGAACCTCCTCATATTTGGCCCTGTTTCAAGTTCCAGGTTGTGGCTTCATGCCGCTCTCCATTTCCTTTTGAAACAAAAAATGAGTTCACAGCTTTGTGGGTGCAAAGACAAACTCAGAAGGACCCTGGATCGGAAAAGCAAACAAGCAGGACTCTTAATGCCAGCCTTCCTAAGCACTTGATTTAGATGAGTGTTAGGTACCTAAATTGCTTAAGCATATCTGGACTTGACAAGCATGCGCAATGTTAGAAATAGAAATGCTGAGGCATCTAAAACCTTATGACTCCACAGGGGGATTTTTGAACTGATGCTGCTATTGTAACTGCAGAAGAAGAAAGAAAGAGTATGTGAACAGGTCTTTCTCTCCAGGTTTATTTTTGCTCTTGCCAGGGGACTGCAGGACAAATAGAGTCTCTTTCAGGCCCATTAGCTTTTATGAATTTGTTCCACTGCCAGCATATAGGTTTTGAAATTCGAGACAGCTATCCCTGCTAAAAGAGCTCTGGTACTTCTCCATGTAGTTGAACCTGGCTTCTGGAGATTTGGATGGAAATGTTTTTGTCATAGAAACAAGGGTCCAGCTCTTTGCTTTACCAGGATCTGTTGAGACACAGACCTCAAGCTCTGCAGTGTTCTGCAAGCAGGGTTTTTTAACGCCTTAAGTTGTTGTGTGGGTATACATGCTGAGCATCTATGTAAAATGAAGATATATAGCTATCCCAATGCCCACTTCTGGATTTCCTTGGGCATGTCTAAGCTACCGGTAAAACCCCATATATACTGCAGCTCCTATCTAAAGCAGCAAGGATTATGTGATATTGTATAGAAACACCATGTTGTGCCTCAAGCATCCCTTGGTATTATATAGAGA
Source organism: Harpia harpyja (assembly GCF_026419915.1). Lineage (NCBI taxonomy): Eukaryota > Metazoa > Chordata > Aves > Accipitriformes > Accipitridae > Harpia > Harpia harpyja. Next base: position 12,407,570 of record NC_068957.1, read on the forward strand.
GAGATCAGGACCCCTCAGGGAATGTGGAAAGGTGAGGAAAAATCATCATCTTCCACTAGTGCACACTAGACCTGTCTGTTTTGTCATGGATTGTGTCTGTGACTTCAGCTGAACCATTTGATGACTCTGCCTTAGCCCATCACCTTCCTTTTCCCACCAGCACAGCCCTGCAACGCTCTAATGGCTTCTAAAGATGATGCTTCCTTTTTCGCTTACTTTGCCAGGCTTCTGTAGACTAAACTTCTGGTGGTGGGAGCCACCTTTGCATTTGTGTTGCCAAGATTTAGCCCCAAGAAGTGACAAACTGCGTAACATGTAGGATACAAAGAAAAAGCGCTCTCCATTTTCTAAGTCTAAGGTTTAGAGGTGGAGAATTTCAGCAGCAAGAACACATTTTTTCTCTGTGTTTGAGGGGGTTAAAAGAGCAGCATGTCCTGCAGCCCCTTCCCAGTGCCACAGTGAAAAAGTGAGTGGGAAAGTCTGCTTTTGAGGGGACCATCAGATTCTTACCAGTCACCTACTTTTAATTCACCGGCACATGTGCAATAACAGCCAGTGGGTTTACTGGTAAGGTGGTGCCCAAAGGACAGTCCTGATGAGAGAACACTTCAAAGGGGAGCCTTGCGTTTGAACTGTGCTAGGGGAAATGTTGTTCTTGAGCTGTTTCTGGATATCAGGGACAGCACAGCATTTTAGGTGTCTCTTTGTTCCCTCCCGGTATGCTTTGAGGGCTTCACCGTAGACAAAGAGGGGAGGGGGCTGCCTTACCATGGGGGAAGGAGATGCTGCCTTTCTGCCTCAGCCCTGTGCTGTGCCTCTTTGCTGGGGGCTGGCCCAGGACTCTGCTCCCTGCCTAAAGGAGGAAGAGCACCAGCTCATCGCTGGTTTGTATGGGTGGCTCCCATTTGCTTGCAAACTGGGAAAACCACCAGCTTTTTGATACTGTTTCTTTGGATGACTGTTAGACTTTGCTTGAGGGGTGCAAACATGGTACCACGGGGGGCAAACAGCATGCCTGCTTGGGACAGCCCCAGCAGGGAGGCTGGGACAGTGGCAGCAAGGCTCCCAGCAGCATGCAGGATGAGCGGTGACCCCCGTCTCTGACCGAGGACGCAGGTGGGTGGCTGATTTATGGCCAAGGCAAGATAGGGGTCTCTGAGTTAAGCTGTAGGCGAGTTGCCATGGAGATGGGCTAATAAAGCACCAGGCAGCAGCCGGCTCTGACGCTGCTGCTACGGTTGCAAGAAGCAGGAGGTGGGGAGAAGGGGCAGCTGGCCCAGTGGGGATGGAGAGTGAGAACAGGGTAACACCAGGAGAATGGGGCAGGAGTTGGATCTATAGGGCTGTTGAGATGGCCCTGGGTGCTTTGAGAGAGGAAGGGTTGATGGGAGAAGAGAGCCCCCTTCTCCCAGCTCTTTGGGAGGGGGGTGTCAGCATGGTGTTCCTTGGCGGTAAGTGGGAACAGCAACTTTCAGGGAAGGGGTTGGACCCCTGTGCAGCCAGAGTATCTTTTGTTCTGGTCTCCCGCCTGCATCAACCACCTAGCGACTGTAGGCTGGCTGCTTCCCCCAGCAGCATGAGAGTGCCTCAGCGTGGATGTGGATGTCAGCTTGCACAGGCCACCTCACACAGGACTGGTGCAAAGGACTCTGCTGTGCTCAGGGTTAGCTTAAGTGTGGGGAAAACTTCCCCCGTGTCTCCCTCGGCACGCTGCTCTTCTGCCTTTCAGCAGTGGGGAAGGTCACCTGTTCCCTGGCTTGGTCCTCCATCCCAGCCATTGCAACGTAACTACAGCCAGCTACTTTGGATGCCGAGTATGGGTGTTGGGTGGGATGAATGGGGATGGCATGGACTTGCCTCCAAAGAGGTGGGTGTACTGGAGCTGTGCTGCACATCCCTAAGCACTTGCTCCAGCCTGCACCGTCAGAATGGACCCTCCTGCTTTGCTGTAGTAGGGGGTAAGTCTGCAAACCCATTCAGTTCAAGGGCACTGTAGCATGGACCTAAAACTAAGCATACTTTTATTCTGGTTAGTTGACCAGGCTGATGGGAGGGAAAGGCTTAGCTAATTATTTGCAAGGTATTGCCAGGCTGCTGTACTTCCATTTTGAGAGATCACTCTTCAGTAATATGGTGACAGCCATATTTTAACCTTGATCACTGTAAGGGTTTTGCCTCAAAGCCATCAGCTCCTAGAGTGTGCCAGGATTCAGGTAGATGTTCCAGCAGGTAAGGGGGGGTGGTGTATATATTTTAAGAAGGAAATAAAATGCCTTATGATGGAGTGATGCATTAAAAGATAATTGCTTACAGGTTTCACAAGATGTTTTTATGCCTCCTAAATTGATGGATGTATCCACAGAGACTGATGCTCTTAGTGGAGGGTTACCTTCCCTTCTGAACAGAGCAGAGATCAAGACAATTCCAGGCAGCTAATGCCAGCTATTGATAACACTACTCCTACCCTCCAAAGAAAATGTTATTTAAAGCTGGACTTCTTGAGCTAGCTAATGCCTTCTTCCTTGGCCAGAGCCTCTGCCCCCACTCCTCGACAGCATCCCCTGTTGTTCAAAGCCATCCTGTGCTACTGCTGAATAGCCCTTGTGTCTTTAACTCTGTCATCATACGCTATCCAGATGGTAGGAGTCCTCCCCTCCCTTACAGGTCAGTTGGCTTTTGGCACTGGCTGGGATGAAGGACGCTTCCACTGCCTCTGTCGTTAACAGGGCCTCCCTTGATGTCTCTGCAGGGCTAGCTGGTGGGGCGAGCCAGCCAGCCTTTATTGTTGCAGCCAAACCATAAGGGGCACAGATCATGCCAGGCTTTGTATACGGTCTGGTGCAGCCTCTATAATCCAGGAGGGATTTGACTGGTGGAGATTTTGATTATTGCTGTTTGGCAGCCAGAAGCAGGTCTTGCTGTGGTGCACAGGTGCCTGCTCTGCCAAGGATTTGCATGAGCTGATATGGTGTGGATCAGCACATCCGGAGGGGCAGAAAGAGTTGCAATGTGCATGTCCACTGACCTCCTCATTTAGGGTGCTTTTTAGGTGCTGTATCTCTTGCTCGGCTCGTAGCAACTCACTGTTCATGTGAGTAATTCCTTGTAATTCCTTACCTTGTGCTTTCTTTCCTGTCTGACCCCAGTTATGGCCACTTCCCCCACCTTTGTAAGGAGAACTTGGCATGTGGTGTGGCTACAAGAGGAGGGATTTCATTTGATTTTTAGATTCTTGGAAAAACTTTTCCAATAAAGGGCCTTGTGCCCAAGACTATTTCAGGCTGCTGACAGTGTCAGAGGAGACATCTGAGTGGAGGCGGCAGTCTTTGGAGAAGGCATCTCAGAGTGGAGTAAGATATGTTGCTCCTGGGGAATTCTGTATGGCTGTGGCTCATGGATGAACAGGTCTCAAGAGAAGCATGGTCTCCATTGCCTGTGACTATTGTTAGCACTACTTAAAACTGTAAAACTTGGAATGTTCTTCTACATGAGCCATTTAAAATCCTGAGTCATTTCTGTCTCCGGATATGCTTGTCTCGCTGATTCTATTTCATGCCTGTTCTCATATCCAAGGCAGTTCATGCCAGAAGCTGAGTCAGTTTGGAAAGGAGGAAGAACAAGTATTAGGGCCTCTTCTGCTCTCAGCCTCCAGGCAACCAATGTTCTTGGGTCAGGCAGGTCCTGTGTCTGGTCCCACCTCTGGGCATGGTCATCTCAGTGATATTCTCCAATGGAGTGTCGCCTTCCGGTGGGAAGATGGTGGACCAGATCCTTGGGGCTTTTAGCCAAGTGAATGGCTGTGCCTTGGGACTCCCTCTGAGCTCTTCCCTGTTCCCTTGCCAATGCTTTTGTGTTCACAAGCATATAAATCAGGAACGGAAGATGTGCCTTGGAGCAAACTTAGATGTAAGCAGAAATTCAGTGTAAATAAGTATGGCCAACTTGTGTTGCTCACGGGGCTCTTCCTTAGCTGACCGTGCTTTGAGTAGGAAGTTGGACTAGATGATGTCCTGAAATCCCTTCCAATGTGAATTTTCCTATGATCCTATGATTTGTCCCAGTTGGGGAGACCAGCAAAAAAGCTCCTCTGCTGGCATGCACACACAGCTGTCTTCTTGAGTGATGCTTTACATTATGGCAGGAGGAATTCAATGTAGAAACAGACTTTTTTTTAAATGGGACCAGCCCCACACCATGTACTGGTTGCTGTTATTCATGTATGAGCAGTCTAAGGACAATTAAAATGTTGGCTGTCCACATGAGATCTCAAAAGCAAGGTCCCTGCAGCTCAGGCAAAGTATCTTTCAGAGGTCAGAAAATAATAACTTGAAGGCCTTGTTGCTGAGGCTTCAGAATTGTCCTGTGAGTATTTAATCTCCATTGTCTAGGGTTGGTTGTGGTTTTGAGGGCTGGAGCGTACAGTTTGTGGTAGCCACATAGTTACTGTAAGAGAGCCAAGTGTTGCAGTAACACTAAGGACTCGTCCTCCTCTGGTCTAAGAGATGTCAGATTTGACTGGGGGGGCACTGTCTTGGACTAAGCTCAGGTTTTGCCCAAGATGTTGGTCTTCAGATCTTGTGAGGCTCATCAGGTCTCGCCCTAGGCCCCTATTCAGCAGAGGAAAGCAGAACGCTGCTGGCATTTGAACTGCTGCTAACAGATACAAGTCTGGATACCTGGATTAGTAAAGCCCATGCTCAGATCATAGGGAGCTGAAATTTTGCTTTGAAAGAGAGCCTATGCTCTCTTCCTACTGTCCAGAAACAAGTCATGATGAATGCTCCTATCTCACCAAAGTCGGGATGGCTGTGGTCTGTAGGGATAAGGTAGAACAGTGATTGCGCCTAACTTTCTCCTGGAAGCAAGAACTGGGTCAGTTTCTGACATCAAAATGCAGAGAACTGACAGTTAAACTGGATTTAATCACTCATGCCTTGAGGGCCCTTGCCCTGAAGTAAGTTTGCATGTTATTTTAAGTATTCAAAGCCAAGAGTATTTTAGAGGAATTTTGGGGTGGTCAGTAATGCCTGCAGTTACGATCCTTTATCTCATCCCGCATCCTCAGTGATGGAGTAATGGTTATGTACGTTGGAGTCACAGCTGCGGCTGAGCCTTGCAGCGCGTGTTTAACAAGGAGAGCTCTGCAGGGACAATATATTTTGAGTGCGCCTTACTGTCAGCTTTCGCCTTCCCAGCTTCACCGTCGTGTGGCTCCGCAAAACCTCCAAAGGCCAGCCAGCTCTGTCCGGCGCATCTCTCATTGCCCTTCCTCTGGGATTCCCGCACTGCCACGTTGAATTTGCCCTTGTTTTCACCGCCTGCTCCTTGCTGCGTTTTAACCTCTCCTCCTCCCCCCTTCTCCGCATTTGTTTTCCTCTGCGTGCCGTTCTCTTGCGATATAAACCTCGGCAATTCCAAGTTGCGGGCCAAACTTCCCTGCCCCGCCGGCAGGCCGGGGGATTCGGCCAGGCCTTGCAGCGAGGAGGCAGGTTGGCAGGAGCTGGGGCGCAGCGCACCCCTTGGGTTGCTGGCCACCTCCTTGCAGAGCACCAGCGCCTTGGGGAGCTCCCCCCTTCAACAGGTAGACGTTGGGAGCAGCCAGCCTTGCTCTGCTCATCCTCCTGCGCTGGAAGGATGGCGGGGGCTGCCGCGGTGCTGCGAGGCCGGGGTTTGGCGGAGGGCCCCGGGGCATCGCATCGCGTCGCATCGCATCGCTTGGGGTGGCGGCCCCAACCCGGGGCAGGGAGGGCGGCAGCGACCCGTCCCCGCCGCCCGCGCCGCGGGGAGGGCTGCTCCGCACAAAGCGGGTGGGTAAACCCTCCTCCGGGGCGCGGGGAGGAGGAGGAGGAGGAAGGCGGGGGGATGCTGCTTCCCTCCCTCCCTCTCTCTCTCGCTCTCTCCCCTCCCTCCCTCCCTCGCCGCGGCCGGAGGAGCGCGCAGGCGGCGGCTGGCAGCCCCGGCCGGGCGGCACGGCGGGCTCGGGGGCGCGCAGCCCCGCGGAGCGCTGCGGAGCGGAGCGGGCTCCGGCCGCCCCCCGCTGGGGCAGCCGGCGCGGCGGTGAGTGCGTGCGGGGCGCGGCGGCGGTTCGCGTCCCTGCTCCCCCGGGGTCTCCGCTCTCCGCTCCGCGCCTCCCCGGCAGCTGCGCCGAGCGGCAAATAACCGCCCCGCCGGGGGCTGGGGCTGGGGCTGGGGGGGGGCGCGGGGGGGCAGTGCGGACCCCCCCGGCCGGGGATGGGGCTCCCGGGTGCTGCGCCGCCCCCCGGCTATTGTCCACGGGCCGGTGAACAATAGGGGGAGCAGCGGCCCCGCGGGGGAAGGGGGGGTCTGCTCTGCTCGCTTCCCCCGGGCAGGGGGGCTCGGGAGGGCGGCCGCGGCGTCGGAGCATCTCCGCTCCCGCAGCAACTCCGGAGCGTGTTGCTCCGGAGCAGAGCGGCCGCCCGAGCCGTGCCGGGGTCCCCCCCCCCCCGCTGGGGACCCCCGGGGCTGCAGCCCGCCCGCCTGGCAGTGCTGGCTGGAGAGCGGGGAGAGGTGTAAGCGGCTGCGATGGAAGATGTCTGGAGGAGGACAATAGTGAGCCCCGTTCCTAGGGCCGGACGGTGAATGCAGCGGAAGGGCTGAGCAGGGAGAACGGTGTAGTAAAGCAAAGTCAAATTTCCCCCTGAATCCTGCAGCCAGGCCTAATGGGCACTGATGCTGTGTCGGGGTGGGGAGGAAAGGGGGGAGGGGAAAAGGAGTTTTGGGGGCTGCAGTCTCTGAGGCTGGCATGGGAGGAAAGGGAAAAGAGCTCCAGATCTTTCCTCCTCCCCCCCCAGAGTTACTAGGACTGAGATATGGATCATTAAAAAGAAGTAGCGTAATGCAATTAAGCGTTAGACAGTCCCCACTGCAACACTTATCCATTGTTCCTCGCTCAGCCTTCCGCCACAACAATTCTCGTCTGGACAAGAGAAGTATAATTGAACAAATAGTTCATTTCCCTGGCCAATTGCATCCGTATTCTCTCCCCTGAATCTGCTGCTGACTGGCTGCAGACGCAGCAGCGTCCTCAGACAGAAACGGAGAACCGGGATCCTCCGTGAGACTCCCGCTGTTGTGGGCTAGCCGGCCAGAGCAGCTCTGAGCAGCTGCTCACCTGAGTTGTTCTGACGGCAGCAGCAGAGCAGGTTTGCTCCCTCACCTCTTGGTCCTCTTAGCTTCCTTGTGGGGAGTGTGAAGAAGAAAAATAACAGGTGGTGATGCAGGTCCAGCCTACAACTAGAAGACGCTACATGTGGTTCAGGCAAGTCCTCTCCTTTCTGTAGTCCATCGCTTAACTTTCTCTTTACCCTGGAGGATAAAGGATTTCGGGCGGTTTTGAGGTGATGCTGATTTGGTGGAGTTTGCCAGCCTGCCCTTCAGCCTGTGCCTGTGGTGGACGGGTGCCCTGCAGCACGCACACACGCATGCACAGAGGCAGGAGTGCGCGAGCCTGACGTTCCTGCTCTTTTCCGAGAGACCTCTGAGCAGCTGGAGGGGTTGCGGCTGCACCTGGCCCCCTTGGCACATGCTTGGCTGGAGGCTTCGTCCTTTCACCTGGAATCTCCTCCAGGTTCACAGCGTGCAGCAGAGCTCAGCGCGTGGGTATGCACAGATGCATTGTCTGCACTGCTGCGAGACATGCTCAGCACTGGGAGGCTGCTGCTTCTCCTCGCTTCTGGAGCTTCTTATCACAAGTCTGCATCATGCAGCTTTCCTCCTGTTCTTTCTCCTTTCCTCTTTCTTCGTTGTCTGTAGACTGCTGCCTGTCCCACTTCATTCTCAGCTTCTCCTTCATCTTTTCCTGCTTAATCCATTCTTTCACCTCAGTTTCTTTTTCTCGAAGTAAACCTTGCCCTCTTCAGCCTGCTCCTCTCAACACTGGAGAAGCAGCCCAGCCCGTCATCTCAGTAGGAGTATTCCTGCCAACTGTTTACAAAAAGTAGCACAATACCCAGGCTGAACGCTGACATAATTACATACCCAGCCAGAGAGTGTAGTAAATAATCCTGCCTTTCAAGCTTTTGCCCAGTGGTGAGTCTTTTGCCATCTCCTTTGCCCGTGGGCTAAATGTATTATACTTGGCTTGCATTTACTTATATTCTAGAAACACTAAGTCAGCACAGTCAGTGCACAGATATATGGTATCAAAGTGGATGTACGTTGATGTCTTGCACCATATACACTTACTGTGCCTGTATGCATCGTGTGTCTGAATATGCATCATATGGCTCTGCTCCTGGGTTCAGGCTTTGACAGTTGTGCTTGGCAAGTGCGAGGGCTGTCAGGGAAGGAACAACTGCTGAGGCGTGGATATTGTTCCATCGGTGAAGGAAAGATGGCTGGGGGGTGAAGGTCAAGAGTGCCAGCAAAAAGCGCAGGGCTTGGCTAACCATATTTGCATTGGTTAGGGTGCTAGCTAGTTTTCCAAGGATTTGTGTGTACATATGATTGCAGACTGTGGGTATTGTCAGCACGGTTGTATTTCCAGTTGTGCTTGTGAGCCTGAGTCTGTCTGCAGTTGCTTTGATTGTGAGTCAGTCTGTCTGCAGTTGCAGTAGCTGTGAATCAGTGTCTGCCTGTAATTATGTGGGTGAATCAGTGTTGGCTTGTTACACTTTGAGTGCAAACGGTTTCCCATAGCGGTTGTGGGTGTGAATCACTCTACAGTCCCTCTGGATGTGTTTTTGAGTAGAGAGATGCAATACTGGGATTAATTTTGTTTTGATGAGGAAAAACTGTCAAGCAGCTTCTCATTTTGAAAAATTAAAGCTGGGTTGGGAGTTGGGTACAGAGCTTGTTTCTCTGTTACCAGCTTTCTCCAGAAGAGATCCACTTTAAGGCTTGCTCCCAAGATTTCCATGTTGGTCTGAACGTTTAATTTCTTTGCCTTGTTCCTCTGGTTCTGAGCGTTCTTTTCTGCTGGCATCTCTTGCAGAGCTGCAGACAACACATTTGGTAACCCTCACGTGTGCCTCATACCTTATGTGTGTGGCAGATTCATGGGAAGGTTGTTCACGGCTTGTGCAGTGTGTGTGTTTGTGGGGACGAGCCAATGTGTGCCTCTCGGGTAGGTAAGCACAAACATTTTCATGCTTGTGAGTTGAAGACTCTGTGGTTCCTCTGCCATGTGCCTCTTGCTGTGAGCCAGTGCTCTAAGTCGATGGTAAACACTAAGTTTGATTCAGGTAGGCGGAGGTAGTGCTGCCTGTTTCTTGTTCTCCGATGCCTATAAAACACTGTAGTACCTTCTGGCCTTCACCAGCATCTGTACGGCACAAAGCATCGCTAAACTGAGAGGCAAGTCGGAGAAATCCGGAAGCAGAGCACTCCCCTTGGTCCAGGCTGACAAACCCAGCCTTCCCCTGTGCTGGCTGGTGCAGGTAGAGCGTGATGCTGGCAGGGCTGGACGGCTTCCAGTATGCGCCGGCTTGGGTGTCTCTGCCTGCGTTGTGCAGTGTATGCGTGTATCCCAGTTAGCTCATTTCAGAACAAAGGGAAGCAAACAACCAGTAGGACAAGGGTCTTGTGAAACACCACGGTGTCTTATTCCATCATTTCCAGGCTTCCAGATAAACCATGTCTGCTCATCGCTGCCCCTGCCCTCAAAGAAAAAGATAGTTTTATTCCAGGGGACCCTCCTTTTTAGCTGAAGTGATTGAGAACTGAAGCAAAACCTCCCCACAGAGCAGCATGTGCATCGCCTGCATTTATTGCTCCTGCTGCTGCTGCACTGAGCGCTTGCTGGCTGCCCGTCTCTGCAGAGAGAGCTTGGAGCTTTACCTGAAGAAGCACTAGAAGAGGCATAGCAGTGACCACCACAAGGCTGGTGTGCTCACACAGAATTGGGGACGGTTGGGCAGAGCACAGCCCATGCAGTCTGGATGATTTTGGAATTCTTGAGAGGTGGCAGAGGACCTCTCCTGATGCCTGGGACCTGTTTTGCAGAGGCTCCAGTGCAATGAGGAAGGGCTTTAAGGAGCTTCTTGTGCTGTGCAAGTGCACCTGACTTTGGGGGTAAATATGCAGGTGTTGTGAGGTCACCTATAGTGCTGTGCTTGGCTGTGCTACTGTGCAGGTGAGTGGATGTGCTTGGCACCCACCGGGTCTAGATCACCCTCTGCTCCTTGCATGGAAGTGCTCGTATCTGGGCTTTTGTACTGAGGCTGCCTCTACTTTCCAGTCTGTTTTCCAGCTGGCTTCCCAGCATCAGCTCCTCATTGCACAACTCTCCCTGAGATACCTGACTTGGCAAAGATGAGGAGCAGCTGCAGGTCCTGGGGGCTGTGGGCTGAGCGGGAGCTGTAAGTGCTCAGCACTCCTTCAGCTCACACCACTGGTGTAGGTGCATGGCGTGTGGGTGTGCTGACCTAATGACACTGCAGTTACACAGCATCTCTGGGTGCAGTGATGGGACAAACACGTCCTTTGGGCTGCTTCATGAATGCCGCCTGCATCGTGAAACTATTGCTAAGTGAATCAGATTGTTCCCTTGGCTGTGCAGGTTCCAAGGAGGCAGTAATTTGGGAGAGATACTGATGTGACTCTTACAAATGTACCCAGGTGGGTTTATGGGTCTCTTCTGTCTTTACTCCCCCCTTTCTGATGCTTGCAGTCTCCCCCTCTCTGGGCTGCTCTCCCAGATTTTTTTGCAAGCTTTACCTTTCAGTTTCCACCTCCGGAGCTCTATCTGTCTTTCCCTTGTCAGCAGTAAGCCTGTGCTAATCACTCTTTCCTAGGAAGGCATTTCAGAATATTTAATGGTTTCTAGAATAAGGATTTCTGAAAAGATCAGGCTCAGTATGCCAAGTCAGGAGATGCCCAATAACATAGTTACTAGAGTACCTTGCTGATCTGGAAGGTACCAGCACTTTTTTGGTTCCTAAACCCACCTCGGTAGGAGCAGGGACTGGAGCATGTTGCTGTCTTGGGGAGAAAGAAGCTTTTCCAATTCCTCGTTCTAAAACTGCACATCCAACAGGAATGCTGTATTTCTCAGGAGTGTTGTTATGCTACGATGCTCTGGAGATTGGAGGAGTCTGTATGTTTATGATGCCTTTAGGTCTGTGGTTATAAAGAGACCTGCCAAAATCCAGAGTCCCCAGAATTGTAAACTTCAAGTATTGCTGGATTCCAGCTGCAAAGTGTTAGCAGGGCTTCTTAGAAAATCTGCATTTGATTCAGCTGTGGAGGTTACCAGCAACTGCAGAATTAGTGATGAATGCATTTGCTAACTGTGCCATTAAGAAATAAGCAATGGACAGATGGAGGAAGGAAGTGCAGAGCTGCTTTGAACACACACCACCCTTATAGGCTCCATCTTGCATAGGCATAGATGAGAACCAGAAGCTATAGGGTGATGTTCTTTAACTTGTGTGCAAGAGGGGTCAGTCTAAGGAGTTGTACCACTCTTTTCTGAGCTTAGAAATCTTTGCATTCTGCTTTTTTCTTCATGGATACCGTGCAGTTTCCTTTGAGCAAGACCCAGTAAGAGATTTTGGGGTTTTTTTTCTTCTTTGAGACTATTACCATTCAATTAACATTCCTGAACCCTCACTCGGTTACATGCAGTTAAATGCATGTTGCCTGCATCCTCCCTCCCCTTCCCAGAGGATCAGGGATCCCTGCAAGTATTCAGATCAAGACGTAGACTGTTTCAGAGCCTTCCTGAGTGGGAAGTGACAGCTGAATAGCATTTTGTTTAAGCGCCTTCTGCAAGGACAGCACCAGTTCGGGCTGGAGGAGCCCCAGTGTTACTTTTCCTGAGGCACACTCGTGGGTGTTTCCATTGCTTTCCTTTGCTCAAGATGGTGCTGCGCACCGAGGGACCCCTTCCTGCCTGGCCTGCCGCGAGCAGTAACTGCTATGGGACAGGTAGTCCTCTCCACGAGCAACTCTTTTGTGCTAAAATCTGAGGAGCTGTTACTGCGCTGTTGAAACCAGGACTGGTTTTACAAGCCTGCCAGGCCAGAAACCTTGTTATTAGAGAGACTTTGTGGCCAGTAGCTATTGGGCTTATAAAGCACTTGCACTGGCTGAGATTTTGTGCATCCCTGTGGTTGGTGCTGAGCCTGGACTAGGAAGAGCCCCAGGAAAGGGGAGAGGTGATGCTGAGTGCTGTTGTACCATGAGGACCACACTAGGCTCTGGCTACGGGGAGCTTTGGAAGATCCTTTAAACTGTATGAAGGGTAAAACCTCCTCCTCTGCAAAAGCGACCTTGCATCCTCCAGAGACATGTTTCCTGCCCGGCAATAGGGTGATGAGCACCAGTGCTGGAAGGGGTTGTTCCTTCTGCTGCTCCCCTAGCACTGCCTGGCCAGCCCTGGCTCAATGTCACAAGGCTACCAGGGTTCATCACCAACAGTTAAAGCCCCTGTGTTAATCAGGAATGTCAACCACAATCCTCAGGACCAGGTCTGCTTCTGAATTCATCTGTAAGTGTAAAGGAGCCAAAGAACAAGGAAAATGCCGCGCAGCCTCTTCTATCCAGCTCCCCAGGAAAAATATGATACAAGAACCAAAGGAAAGTGGTAGAAAACAGTGCCAAGCTATTTTCCATGCTGTGTTGTCCTTCATGAGTCTGCAAGTGCAGCCACAGCAAACCAGCTATCCATGTTCTCTCACACCCCATTTTGAGGGCATTCTCTGTGCCAGCAAACTGAGCCATGGCTGACAAAGTAATCACCTGGGCAAGTAGTGAGAACAGATTTTTCTCCCAGTGCAGGTATACAGAACTGGTTCTGATGCTTGAGATGAGACTTCAGCACAAATTTAACTTTATTCAAGCAGCCCTGTTGTCCTTGGCTAGCACCTTCCTCGACAGAACTACCCAAAGTAGAAAATTAGACCTTCATCTCCACATGATATTGAAGGAAAACTGTATGAACAAGGTTTGGTGGAAATGCGGTTGTTAAGAGCTTCTTGGCACAGACAGGCGTGTCTTACATACACCTACCATGGATGGTCTATGTGCTTCTGGCTTTTGTCACTGTTCTTGACCCTAACTCTTTCTGAATTACCTTGCTGCCCCATTTTCTGGTCCTCTTTTCTTTAGCTGCTCTGTCCTACCTTTGGTGTGTAATCTCCCCAGCCCATGGTCTCACCAAATCTAACAGAGATGGTCCAAAATGATCTAGAGGAGTCAACAGTTCCTGCAGAGCCAGGAGGCACCTGCTGCAAAACCAAAGGGTCCTCGTTTGTGTGGATATCCCTGGTCAAAAACCGCTGGCAGTGCAAATTCTGCCAAAACAAACCATTTATTGAAATCAGCAGCTGAATGGGAAAATGTTGATTTCAATGAAATTTTTCAATGGTGGTGTGGGGAGGGGAAAGGGAAGCCAGCAATGTTTTTTTTGCTTTTGGCCAGTGTTTGAAATTGCCTTAGGAAAAAAAATATCAATTAAATCCTATTGTATAATATGCAAGTTTAAGTGAAATGAAAGGGAAAAGTTGAAAAGAAATCTGTTGAGGAGCTGCTAATTGAAGGAGTTTGGGATTTGTCTTGTAAGAAACAAACATTTTAGCTGTCCTTATTGTGATTTGGAATGAGTCTCCCTTAACTGTTGGAATTTCCCACAGAACAGATGTTCAGCCTCTTAATTTGTGCTTCATCAGCAAATACTTGAATTTCCAAGACTGCGTGTCCCTTCTCAGCTGGAGGGTAGCAGGCGCCAGAGGAGCCATCCCAAATCAGGGCTTGTCTCACCAGAGGTGTAGGTGTGCCTACGCCAGAAGGCTCCTGCAGCCTGCTGTAAGCCTGTGCTCCTTTGGTGTGATGGCTGCGCTTCCCTAGGTAACATCCTGATTAAATAAGGCCCGAGCACACTGGCAAGTGCTCGCATGCACAAAATTAATCCATGCATTGATATTTGCAAGGGTTTTAAATGAGTGATGGGAAAGAAGATAAAGGTAACATGTCTGAAGTATGCTCTATGCAAGGCAATGCTAGGGCCCAACACTGGGTTTTTTTCCCCTGTGCCTGCCATGAGTGAGTATCTTGCCAGAACAAAAGCTGAGGTGAGTGGATAAGGACTTGTAGTGTCTGACTCTTACCTTCTGCCTGTATGGCAGCTCATGTCCTCCTAGAGCTGTACTGAGCTAAAAAGCAAGGATTAGGCACAGCATCCAGAAGACTGTAGGGCTGAAGTGTTGTGAGGCAACCAAGGGTAGCTAAATGCAGAATTGTGGCATAACACACGACCCAGCCTGGCCTTGTGCCCCTTCTCCTCTTCCAGTCATCTGTGGCAGGGGTAGCCAGATACACCTCGCTGCACATACATGATATACATGATCTCCATGTGTTTCCATCCTGCTTGGCTGAGCTCCCTGCTCTCTCTGCATGGGATTTCTGTTGGCAGTTCCCGTCTCCCATGTCCATGTGCAGAAACCCCTGCTCCTTAGTAGCACTTGCATAGCTCACCCTTCCCCTTCATCCTGGGGCACCCTCCGCTAGCTGAGAAATGCCATTCAGGTGTTGGGGTTTGGCTTTCAACGCAGCATCTCCTTCCGTGCTAGAAGAAGCTGCCTGAGGCTCTGCAATGTCGGTGCTTGAGCAGGGAAATCCAGAGGCCAGATGAGGCTGGCAACAACATCTTGCCCTGGTTTCTGCAGGCTGTGATTGAAGTGAGCCTTCATGTACGGCTTTGGGGGCTCACACTGGCCGGTTGTGTCTGGCTGCTGTGGTGCTGAGCCTCTGCTAAGTTGATTCCCATGTGTGCCAGACATGAGGTGTCGTGTTGGGGAGACATCACGACAAGCTGTATTTATACAGGCTGTTGCTTGGCAGTGCTGTTCCAAGGTGCATCAACATAATGAGATACATAAAAGGGGAAGGCAGTTAAATGTGCAATAACATCACAATAAAGGTAAAACTGAGCATTAATGAAAAATCTGAACACACTAAGTGCAGTACAGTTGAACACTCCCACTACCTTGGGCCTCAGTGCCCAAACTTAATAATAATTTCTGGCAGTGTCATTACCAGAATTAAATGAGGGCCTAACTGTCCAGAAAAAGATGTTTGGAAAAAATGGGTCTTGAGACTTTGCAAGTGGTTCTGCTGTGTGGGTGTCCCCAGGGCAGCACAGGTAGCAGGGGAGCTGGAAACCACTGCAAGGGGAGGGCGGTGGCTGAGAGTACAGGGTGAGGAGGAGGAGGAAGCGATGAGTGGAAGAAGAACCAGTGTGGTCATTTTGGGAGTGGAGCTATGCACTTGCTGCCAGCTGCTGAAGCACCTGGGGAGCTGCTGGATGTGCTGTGAAGATGGGGTGAGGGTTTGTATGTGTATGTACACGCTTGGCTCTGACCCCATGCTGCAACTTCCCCAGGGCCAGCAGTGCTGCAGGGGATGCTGCTGCCTTTGGTCCCTGGGGGGGTCTCTGGACTTCAAATACAGGACCCCAGAAATACTGACTGCTGGGAAAAACTGAACTAAGTGGATTGCTTTCCTCCTGGTAAATAAAATCTCTTTTCTCTTCTCTCCTTCCCCTCTGTGCCCACCCTGGCAGGTTTTGGAGGCTTGCTTGCCGGTCGCCACGTGCTGACGCCATGGCGCTGAGGCTCCCAGGAACGGGGTCACTCTCTCTCATTAGCCTTGGAGTCCTAGTCCTGGTTTTGGCTCTCCCTGCTGATGCTGGGTAAGGTGGTGAGCGCTGAGGCTGTTGGCCAAGGCTGCAGTCCTCTTGCTGTGCTTAAATATCCCAGGGCCAGTACCTGTGTGAAGTAGTCCAGGGCAAAGCACTAAAAAGTGTCTCTGCTGTGTTTGACCCTCCCCTTGTCCCCGTCCCCATGCCCTTCACCCGGGGACTGTTCAGTCCCTCGTGGCTGAACTGACTTATTACATTAGCATTATTTGAGGTGCTCTCACTAAGGACAGTTGTCAGCATTTTTGCAACAAAACCAATTTTCAGATTTGGCTTCTGCACAATTCACTCTGGGCAAGGACTTGGCTTGGATGAGTTTTAACCTGGAAGAGAGACTCCCCCCCCTTTAATTTTTTAATACTCTTTTAAAGAAAAGAAAATGAAACTGCTTCGGCTGTTTGGCTGTTTATGGTGCAACGACCCATGAGCAGCACACCTGATCTGCTGCAGCGTGGGGAGGGGGGGCTCTGGCCAGCCCTGGCTGGGCACGCTGCTTGCCCTCTGCCTGGGTTGGTGTCCCTGGGCGTGCAGGCTCCGGCTGTCCTGGCACAGAGAGCGCTGCCAGCAGCCTCGCCTTCCCAGCCTCTGGGAGCCGTCGGGAGAAGACGAAAGCCTGTTAGTCCGTGACAGGCTCTGCATCGCTCCTCTGCATCCCACCGGAGCCTCTGCTGAGGCTTGGTGCGCTCAGAGAGCCCTTCGAGGAAAGGAGGCAGAGACTCCCCCAGCACAGCCTGCCAGCCGTGGGGAGGGAGGAGCTCTGTGCAGAGGGAGAGAAATGCAAATAATACATGACTTCTATAAAAAATTTAGAAAAGCCTTTAGAGTGCCAGGTACGGACGCTGAAATGCTGTCTGCTGAGTTACAAGTCCAGCAGCGATCAAGGATTTTCATGCATGAAGAAATGTCAATGCTGCCACTCCTACTTCACCCACGCACCCCTCTATGTGCAGCCGTTCGCCCAGCTGCACGCTCCTACCCTGTCCTGCCCAGGCCGCTTCACCTGCTTGGACCTAACTTTGCATAAGCAAATGCGTCCTGAGCATGCCCTGACGTATAGGTGTTGACCCTCGTATCGATGTACGGCTGCCTGCCTGCCTAGGCACAGGCAGCCCCGGGGCACTGGCCTCTCGCCTTCCCCTCCAGCCCGCTGGGGCTGGGTCCCTGTCCCCAGGCCGGCTGCGGGGGGGGTATCAGCAGCCCCTGTGCCCGCAGCCCTGCCTCTGCCTTCCCCACCGCTGCCCTTCTGCTTCCCATCACATATTCACTGATGCTGCTGCCGCTGCTCCCTCACCGCCTGCCGTGCGGATATTGCTCTGGTCCACGGGAGGATTTGTTTCCTAAACTGCGTACGAGGGGACCCTTGTTCGCAGCTTAGTGAGCCGATGTGGCAGCCAGCTCTCCAGAGAGCATGTGCACAGGGGTGGGTGGCGAGGTAATGACTTTTCCTCCAGCCTATCCTAATTAAATTTGCTGTAAACCTCTGTCTTCCCTGCCTAAAGCTTTTAATTATTTTAAAACGATGATCCCCATACCTCTTTGCAGTTCCTTAGAGTTGTTCACTGGGGCTTTGAGAGAGATAAATGAGACCTGGTTTTACACCTTGCTAAAGGGGAGCTTTAGCTTTATGTTAAGGTTAGGTGAGCCAGCCCAGACCTTGGCTGGACTGGGGAATTAGCCCAAATCAGGTGCCAGGCAGAGGTGCTACTGGCTGTCCCTTGCCCGCACCTTTCCCTCTCCCTGCCTGTGCCGCTCTTTGCCCGGCGCCTCCTGAGTGACTCCCACACTGCTCACATTGAAGTCGAAACCTCAAATGTCAGGCTAAGTAAAATGGCTTTGAAATTTGTAAACTCATTTTTCCCATCACTGCTGAGCCTCCGCCAGGAGTTCCTTCACAAAAATCGGTCCTCTTGCTCTTTATATTATGGGTAATTTTTAAAGATAGCTTATAAAACATTAATGAATGAGCTTTCATGAGCATGCTAGCTATTCATAAGTTATAGATGGTTATATACCCATCAGCAGACACTGGTACAGATTGCTTTTAACCATGACATCTATTGAAAGCTGGTACAATTGAAACCTCACTAATTACAGTAGGCATTTGTTAAATTCCTCAAAATTCTACTTACCTGCAGGGAGTTCAGCTATTCCAAATATTTCAAGTCCAGCTGAAAAGCCAAACCCACTGTTTTGATTCGAATGGGAAGTCTTGAAGGCTGTGTGATGCAGTTTGTAATATCAGCGGTGTTTTGATGTTTCACATCTGACAGGTTGCATTACAGCTGGAACGGGTGTTTTCTCGACCATGCCTCACCCCCCCATACCCTATGGGAACTGCAGTTTAAGCACTTTATTACCTTTGTTGGGCTCTTATCGGCTGAGCTTCCTGGCTTGACCACTTCTCCCATGATAGCAGGTATTGGTTTGCTAAAAACCAGAGGCCAAGTGGCCTTGTGAGAGGTGGGTACGATCCCTGGAGAGGCAAACCTCAAGCACTTGAAATGCAATTTCCCGGAGTGTTTGGTCATTGATGCCGACGCAAATTAATGTCAAAATTGCCCAAAATGGAATATTTCAATTAGCTGCAGCACACTGAATAGTATTGATTCAGCCTGACTCTAAAAATACCCATACCCTGCTCTCAATTTTTCCTCTTTTGCTAGAAAATACTTTTTGCTCTTCTTTTATCTTACAGAAGCTGGGTTTTCTGTTGGGAGAACATTTTGATAGAAAACTCCAAGCCAGTTCTGCTACTTGCCACCCTACTGACCCTTCACAGAATATTTACAAATGGACCAGTTATGTCAGGGGCAACTAGTCTAACCAAATGGGATGCAGCAGGATTAAGCTTTGAACTCCTTAAATTATATTCCCCTTTCTGGTTTTTTTTTTTTCTTCCCCAGTTACTTCCTGATGCATGCTTAAACCATTGGCTGCACACATCAACTGCAGCAAGAGAAAATGAGGCTGGGGAGGCAAAGGAAAGGGGAGGAAATGTTAGAAAACAACAATTTAGGGGCTTCTCTTCCCCCAGCTGCGGGGAGTGGGACCCTGCTTCAGAGTGTCATAGGTGCCCTTCCTGGTAATTGAACCCATCTCTTGCAGCACCAGTGTCTCTCTAGTTTGCTGCATTTGTGGTCTTCATCTGGGCAGTGCTCCCCAGGCACTTATCTCTCTGGTTAGGGGCTGATTTGCCCGTGGGGACTGCCCCACTCCCGAGGGGCTCCTGGATGAGGATCCCTCCGCTCCAGCAGCCTTTTCTCCCCTTGCCTGGCTGGGCTTCCTCAGCCATCCCACTGCCTGTCTGTGCCTCTTAATCTTTTTTTGGCCTCATTGGTGTCTCTCTTATTTCCTCTTCCATCTTCCTTGCAATCTCTGCATCTCTATAGATTTTTCTTTTGGTTTTCTGTTACTTAATCTTCTGTCTTTCCATTTGTTTTGGTCCTAACAGCTATTTCTGCTGGGGAAAGCTGTGCTTGGAGCCACAGCACCAGAGTACTCTGTGTTGTCTGAAATCTCTTTTAGAGACAGCCAGTGTAAGAAGGATTCACAGGCTCCTTTTCTGTTGATTGAAAGGGAGACTGTCATGGTTGCAAAATGCAAATGTATTATTTGAGCCCCTTGGGCTTGCAAAGCTGCATTGAAGATTTTGTTTGGTGAAATGAGCTTTGTTTGAGAAATTTACTACTTATTTTATTCCACCTGGGGCAGAAAATGCCCCGAGGAAATAATCTTATTTGGGGGCTTCCAGGCTTCTTGCGTTGAGCAGAGATAGGAACGTGAAAACTCATTTGGTTTTATAAACAGGGAAAGTTCAACAAACCGTAGAAATGGTTCATGAAGAGTTTTAATGATGGACTCAGGCTTCAAGCCTGCTTTACTGAATTCCTACTTTTCTTCCTTCCCTCTTCCCAGGAGCAGATAACTTGGAAATGGCTCAATATGGTAAATAACTGGCATCACTTCTTCAATGCTGCCTAAAAGGAGATACTGGCACTTGAGTAACGGAGGTTCCCACAGCCTCTGTTCATAAAATGCCCTTTCTTAGGGGCAGGCAAGGCATGCTGGGGCAAGCGAAGGCTTCCTGAAAAAACAAGGCTCCTAAACCGCTACCCATGGTGCCACTGGCCCTGAGCATGGAAAAGTGGGGAGGGGACAGCGGGGATGCCTCAGCTTCCATGGTGAGGGCTGCGGTGGCAGAGGCCAGAGGAGAGTTGATCGAGATGCCCTGTGGGGAGTCGGGCAAGCACATCACCTTACCAACAGGCGTGCCCCATCCTGCAATTCAGGGCCCACTGCAGCACAGGCTGGAGCATGAACCAACATCCCTTCATTTCCAGTAACTGTTCAGGGCATGTAAAGAGTAGGTTTCTCTTCTGATGATGTTTTTTCCTCTTTCTTCCCATGCGCCAGGCTTTCTCAGAAGCATGTTTCAGATGTCGTCGATGACAGCAAAGATAACATCACCATTTTCACCCGCATCCTGGACAGGCTGTTGGATGGATACGACAACCGCCTGAGGCCCGGACTTGGAGGTTAGTTGGGTGGAGAGGTGATGTTTTCCACAGCTGTGTAGTTTTAGAAATGAGAGGCTGCACAGATGACTTTTTAATAATTGTGGTGCTGTTGGAAGGAGAAGCTGGTTCAGTACCAGAGACAGTCTGCTGCTGGTTTCCCCATTCTGAGTCTGTGCTATCTTGTTGTTTGATATTTTGTGAGATGAGAGGTGCAAGTCTCTGACTGCTGTTGTCTTCTATGACATTACACTGATAGGCCTGTAGATGGAGCAAATATGATTAAACTTATTTCTGCTACTTTTATAGGAATTACCATTTCAGAAATGATGATACTACCAGTTTGCAAGACCTTCAACTTGTGTTGGTGTTGCTTTTTAGTCCATGGGCTTTCCTATAGAGCCTCTATCTTGACATCTCAGTTATTTCCTATGTAGCTGTCACCTGGCAAGCTCTTCTCTGTGTGCCGGTCTGGGCACCAGGCAGTCAGCCAGGCTCTGCTGTCTCCTGAGCTGCTTTTAACACCACTGCCATTACAGCTACTGCTGCTGAGTTTCTCTCCAAGCACCTACAGATGTTTAAGGTGCTTTAGAAAGCAAAACCATGGTAGTCACCTTCCCTCCCAATGCTTATGGCATACATTTAGCATGATGTAAGGAGGCAGAAGCAACGGGGACATGTGTGGGGAAGACAGACGTGAGGTTTCTTGGTGAGACGAGGGAGACATGAGCCTGCGTGGTTTCTTGGTGCGTTGTTGCCAAGGGGCATTGCTGTGGCAGAGAAAATGACCCCTCTCAGGTGCCAGCGACTGTGTGCCACAGGGGCCACCAAGGGTCACTCCTGCTCGGCTGCAAAGCTGTGCTGCTGGACCATGATTCCCACCCAAAGCTGGAGTCACCGTATGTTGCCCCATTCCCTGAAGGTCCTGCTGCCAAAGGAGGTTGGGAACAAGCTTTCTGAGCTCTCGCGTGCTGATGGGGGCTCCAGTGATACAGTGCTAGCCTGGAATTGCACCCTCTGTTCCTCAGAGCAGCCTTGTCGTCTCTTCCCAGCTCCATGTCCACCTCTGTGCCATGGCCCTCTGCCCTGCACCTGTCCAGGAGTATTTTGATCCCAAGCAGAGATCATGCAAAATCTGGGGAAGAAGGGTTTCTCCAGTGAGCATCCTCACCTCCAATGGGCTGCCATGCTGCAGGACCCAGGCAGGAAAGGGTTACTGTGTCTGCATAAGCCATCCATCAGTTTTATTGCTTTTGTTGCTTGTTTCTTTCCCCCAGAATTAACTGCGTTCCCACTAATAGCTTTGCTTCCTCAAGTCTCCCCGATGGCTGTATTGATTTAACTGAAACGAGCTCTGAAAGGGGACTGAGGGGGCATTTATGTTCACCGTAGGCTCGGTTGCAGACAACCCCGTGCAAAGTATTAACAAGAGGACTCCCAGGAGCCCCTTGCTGGGGAAGTTAAAACCTTTCTTGGAACATCTCTGCTCTTTTGCTTTAGATCCTTTAATAACGTGCTTAACATAATAAATTGCCTTTGCCTGAACCAGACATTGCATGTTTAAAGACTGCTTTCACCTCTGATTTCCCCTCATGGAGCACTCTTGCAGACCCAGATGGGAGGTTTTGAAAAGGGCTACAGGTTTTGGGGGCTCCTGGCTGCCAATGAGTTGTCCTCAGTGTGTGTGTGTATAGTGCAGCCTGGTGAGCCAGGTTCTCTCCACTTTTAGAGGGACTTGTTTTCCCCAAGTCTAGGCTTTTATTCCTTGGAGTTGTATCAGGGCTGCTATCAGGAAGAGCATGAGAAGGAAAGACCTTTCCCACTGCTGCTGGTGGCCAGAGAAGCAGAAATGGTCCTGCTGCAGACTCCAGACTTAGGGGTTAATCAAATGGCCTGGGGTGATAATCAGCAAGAGATGGGCTCCTGCTGTCCAATGTTATGTGAGATCTGTGAAAGGGATTGCTTTGCTTCACATTAGCAGCTGTGCTGCTGGGTGATTCAGTGACTTACAAGGTACATTGGTTTTCCTGTGAGACAGCACTGAACAGTCCCTGTAGACCCAGCATTGTCTCTCTCCGTTTCCCTCGGGAATATCTTGCACTTGCTTTTCTGAAGATGTCAGGCAAAAGCATCTATTAGCACCATGTGGTCCTGCTTTAGTGTCCATGGAAAGGGAAGACGTGGTGGTATTGTGCCCACGCACAGGCTAATGGAACGATGGACCGGCCTAAATTGTGGGTAACCAGGAAGCAGGACACACAGGTTCCCTTCCTGGCCTTGGTTTCCCTGCTCTGTATGAGGCAGATCCCCCTGAAAACACTGGGTTGGGATACGAAGGGCTGAGCGGGGTGCAGGGCTGCAGCACTCCCGGGGCTGCACGGTGCTGCATGTGCCCGAGTGTCTGTCCCCCATGTTTGGCAGAGCCGTTTCCTTGTGCGCCGGGAACCGAGCAATGTTTGTTTAGGCTTTGGGAAAAGACACTGTGTAATCAACAGAGTGTTGATGTGGCGACTTCTCCCCTCAAGATAGCCTCTTTGTATTTATTTTCTTATCCCCTCTGTTTTCACCATCTGCTGCCACCCACTCTAATAGCTCCCATGCCAGAGCTCCTCTTCCTACCAGGATGCTGCAGACACAAACTGAAGCAAACCAGTGCTGAGGCTGCTCGGCAGTGCCCGGTACTGCAGAGCCAGGCTCCGGGCGAGGGTGGTCCTGTGCCTTGCTGCTGCTCCCGTGCCCAGGAGGCAGCTCAGGACATCCTCTCTGGCGAGGGGTCCTTGCAGTCGTGATGGCAAGTAGAGGTTTGCGAGCATGCTCTAGGCTAGCTTAGAAGAGGAAAGCTGTGGGAGGAAGGTGGCTGTCAGACCCCTCCTTCTGCAGCAATGCCCCGTAGCACTGGGGACACGGCCGTTGGTGTCACAGAGAAGTCTTCTGTGGCTGGCAGGAGGTTACTCCCTCTTTCTGCCAGGTGAGCTGAGGCTGGCTTGCTCTTAGGGACAGAGCTGAGTCTTTTGTTTGGCCCCATGACCACTGAAATACAGTCTGGGCTTGAGGAAGGGGTAGCTGTATAAACAGATCATGTTTTAGGACTCAGAGTGGTTGAGGAGAGGAAAGAACTGTCAGCAGATAACCTGTGTTTCCCCTGAGAAAACACAGGGCAGATTGGTTATCAAGTCAGAAGAGGAACAGAAATGGACCCTGAAGGGATGGAGACATCTGTTGTCATGGCCAACCTTGTAGGCTAAGAAAATCTCCCACCGAGAGAGTTCCTGTGGACAGTACTGGTCTCCACTCCTGGTCTGGAGCTGTGCAATCATGCAGATCCTCTGCCCAGCCCTGCAAGGGCTGTGATGAGGGGCATCTATTTATAGTTCTCAAATTCTCTTTGCTGCGGCTCCCTGCAGACCTGGCATGCAGAGAGGCCTGTTTTGAACCCGGAGCTTGCCTTGCTTGCAAGAGTCAGAGAGAGGAGATGTGGCCAGGAGAAAGAGGTAGAAGTGGCTGACAAAGGGAGAGACATCATGTACCCAAAAAGAAGGGATGCTCAAGGAGTGGGATGTGAGCAATGGGACCATCAGTGATCCTCCAAGAATGACTGATGCACAAAATACCCTGTATATCCTTGTGCTGCTTACTGTGAAGAATGATTGAAGTTCTGCAATCCTTACATGGACAGTGTGATGCCCAGCACAGTTACCATGTTGTTTGAGTTTCAGTGATGGTCCCTGTGCAGCTGTACCTCCTGCAGCCTTATTTCCTAACTGATGAAGTTTGGGTCCGTTGTGCTGCAACCAAAACACAACCATCTTGTGAATCCCTGGGGAGGTGCAGGAGGGGAGGTTTCCAGACTTGCCCCAGCCTTTTACTGCCTTACAGCCTCGAGAATCCTTTTAACATGCTTTGGCAATACAATGCTATCAGGGAACACTTGCTGCTCAGGGAGGAGGTGCATGGGGCCTTTCCGTAGCTGTTTGCAAAACAGGGTAAGGATTTCTTCCAGCTCAGCCAGAGACTGCTTCATGGGGGCCAGGGGTGTGTCTGAGGTGCTATTTGGTGTGAGGATGAGGAACCCAGAGGGCATCTGGAGCAGTGGTGGACAAAGTCTCTGTATTGGGTGGTCAGGGGAAGCCTGCGCTCCAGAAGAATGTTGGCCTTTTCCACGGGATGCCAAGGAGGAAAAGATTCTGCCTCAAGGAAGAGAAGGAGAGAGCAGCCTGTTCAATTTTCTAAAAGATGGGCTGTAAACTTTCTAGATAAGCCAGTTTCTCCAACTGCAATTAAAAAGTAATTTGTACCATGTTAAGCAGCTAGGCTAGGATCAATCGGTGTTATCCCTCCCGGATGCAGCATCGCTTACAAGGTAACTCACAATCTTTCCTTAAAGCTTCTACCACGTGTCTCTGGAGTCCCTAAATGGCTGACTCAGCCCCACTGAGGGAGCAGTGGCTGGCAAGCACCCTGCCGGTCTGTGTCTGCACGACGTGTTTCTGGACAGTTGAGGGTTAGGAGCCTACTGAAGTTTTCAGAGCAGGGGGTTTACTGGGACCAGCAAATGCAGGCAACTCGATTAAAGTAATGCAATTCCCTAGGCAGAACAAGTGACTTGGCCCCTTTGGTTTCTTCTTCCTTGGGGACAGGCCATGGCCGCCCAATCCTTGTCCTCAGGGTTTGCAGCAAGTGGGTCCCATCCAGGCAGAGGGGAAGCCCCAGTTTGTACCTTCACAACTGGGTATGTCTGCAGAGTGAAAGCAACCCAGGGTTGTGGCTGCCTCCTCTTCCTCATCTCCACTGGGTAGCTCTTTGTGGCTTGGTGTTAGCATCTCCCTGCCTGTGTTGGGCTCAGTGCAGACGCCCTTGGGCTCAAGCACGTTTTGGTGAGGTCAGGCTCTGCTGCTCGCAATAGGACTCAAATCAGGGATGCCCAACATGGGCCTACGGTGCCTTTTATCTGGCCTTACTATGTCAGCTCTGCCCTGCTAACAGTTTTGATCTATAGTCACCTGTTAATATTTATCCTGCTGATGTATTCCCTTTATTCTTTTGTAAGTGAAGCATACTTCTGCTGGAGTTTTTGTTGTCTCTTCTTTCTGCGGTGCAGTGTTTCTTCCTGCTTTTTTAATGATGGTGTAGTTGGCAGGAAGGCTTCTGTGCAAGCGAGAAACATCTGTATCCCTGTCTCGCCACCTGTATTTCACTGATGCAAATGCTGATGGCCAAGAGGATTTGGACTTAGGTTCAGAGCAGCTCCTTTTAGGTTGAGACGTTCCTGTGAGATGCTTGGTGTGTTACACCTCAGTGCATCTGTCATTTTGTCCTGACCTCCTGCAGGTAAGGGCTTGTCTGTCATTATGTGAGCATTAAGGCAGAGGGGCTGAAATAGTCAGAATAATTAAATTATAGAATTACCTTCTCTCAAAAGTACAGTGCTCTTCAAGCTGAAACAGTGAGGGCTTATCTACCTGGCAAGATCCAAGAAGAAATCTGTTTGCAGTGAGAGTAACTTATAATAGTAGTAGAAATTGTTAAATTGTCCAGGTTGAAGTTTAGAGAACCTTTATTTCCTAAAATCTGGATGAAATGTTGAAATTGTCCTTTTTTTCTGCGGATAGGTTGCAAAACCCTGGGGAAGGGACCCTTGCAAGCTCTTGGGGTGCCTGTAAAGTCCCAGCATGCAGCAGCCCAACTTTCAGGTGCTCGGTGGTGGACAGAGCGGTGGAGGCAAGTCTGTTCTTGGTCCCTTGGCAGGAGCATTGGGTACTGCCTGTTGCTGTGGGGACACCTGCGTGCTGGTGGCAGAGTCCTGCTGCAGTATGTCCCACTCCCCATTGCAGCAGAGCTGGTCCTCAGGTGCCCAGGGAGGCCAGACTCAGTCTGGCCTTGAGCTCTTCTGCAGGTTTTCTCACCTGTGCGTGCTGAAGCTGCCTGCAGCTTGTCGTAAACATTATCTAGATCTACTGTTTGTGCAAGAGAAACATTAGATGACAAACTCAGTGGTCCTTTGTGGTTTGTTATGATTTCCAGGGTTTCAGGACTGTGTTTAATCTGTATTTCTGTCTTAATGTTCCACCTCTCCCAACTTCTCATCTCTTCTCTCTGATCTGACTTCATGCTTTGTATTGATTACTCCAGGGAGGAATTTGATCCTTTCTTAGAAAAAATCCATGTCTTATCTCAGATTTTTGTCTTTGTCTGAGATTCCTTGATGAGTTTTAATTTGAAGCTGAGGCATTGCCTGAACAGCGTTTTCTCCTATTTACCTTTCTGGGCAACAGGGACCCTGCTCTGTCTCATCAAACTTCTGAAGTTAAGATCTATGAACAAATTAAAAAAAGGTTGTCTTCCCTTTGGGTGCAGCTCTCCAAAGGCAGCTTTGCCATGGATTTGCACAGCCCCGATGCTCTCCTCTCTCATGCAGAAATCCCAGTTGTGCTGCTGTTTAAACCCATGGCGTACAGGGAGAGGGAGCTCTGTGTGAAAAGGCATGCACACATCAGAAGGCAAGTGAGGAATACGGGCTTGACAGCTATGCCTAAGGGTGAAAGTCTTCTCTTAAATAACTTATGAATTTGCTTAGGGCAACAAGCCTGTATCAAAGCTTCAGGGATATCACAAACACTCCGTAGGGGTCAGAAACCCATTGTGAAAAGAGATTCATAGCTTTTTGTGTGAAACGGCACTTGGGCTTCAGGTCAGCACTGGGTCCTTTGGGGGCATCTCGCAGCTGCCTGTGCCTCTGCAGCGCCGTGGGAGGGAGTGGACCACCACGGCGGGTCCCTGCCCAGCCGCCCTCTCCGTGGGGCAGTCGTGTGGCCAAAGTCGATGACCTGTGATGAGGCTGTCCTTGGGCAGCGCGTTCCTGGGCTCTCCAGAGGGGCCACAACCAAGTCCCCAGGCTGCCGAGGTTGTAGAGGGGAAGGTGTTTCTCATGCTACTTTGGATGCCTTTTTTTAGATGGTGCCTTCATTTGCTGCTTGTGGTTCCAATGAGGAGTCTGCCCCAAGCTGCTAACCCCTCCATATATCTGCGCATGTAGGCAAGAAGTAAGATTTTTCCCAAAGGTTGAGAAATTTTTCTAGGAAAGTGAATCCATTTGCAGGAATTTTTATGCCAGTGATATGTACTGGAGTAACAGCTCAGAGCTTCAATGCTACATCAGACACCTGCAGTAAACCAGTGTGAATGTTAGGTAGCTGATCCCTGCCTAAGGGGAAGCTGGTGGGTGCGTGTTGGAGACAGTATGACACAATTTGTTTATAATGACTTTGGAAGGGGGGAGCTGATGTTTAAGTGTGTTGAACATGTGTTAGATGGTTTTAAGAACATTAGTAGATGATGTTAGAGATGGCTATAAACTGCTTGCAAGGATGTCTTTATTGATCTGTTGGACTATGGCAGCTACTCATTTATTAGAATTTCCACTCGTTTAGTCCCATGTAAAGGATTTATAATGTGTCTCTGATATGGATTGTGAAATAAGATTTTTTTTATTAGGTATTATAAAGTTTAAAAACAACTTTAATTGGTTTATTCTGGGAAGCTGGTGGTGAAACAACTGGTCAAATATTGAGGAAAGAGCAGTTATTTTATTTGTTGAGCTAGAGGATAAAATGTTTGCAGCAGTTTGTGTGCGTATACAGAGGCACTGATTATGTCTGATGAGGCAAAGTCATTGATCGTGTTGGTGGTGAATTTCAGCCCAGTTCCATCTGGAAGAAGCAATCAAATCACATCTACCTGGGCCCCCTGAGGTGGGGGGATTAATGCTGCTGATTCAGACCTGTTAGCTTGTTAATGCCGTTTCATTTATTTAAAGGTTATTGTTTGATTGAATAAGAATATTGGAGTGTTCATGAGGCTCTGGAAGATGCATGGGGCTTTGGGGAGTGAGTTGCTGCAAGACTATGAGGCTAAACTGTGCAGGGTCCCTTAACCAAATACTGTTAAAAGTCAGAGTGAAATTCTCACCCTGTTGCAGTAAATGGCAGAACTCTCACTGACTCTGGTGGGGCAGGAATTTTGTGTAATTATTTCTTTGTCTATGTGTACTGCCCTGTAGCTTACTTTAAAAATCTGCCTCTGAAGGACATACAGCTAATGTTTTTTAAAAAAAATGTCTTTGTGGAGTACTGGCAATTGTAAGCATAGAGTATAGCCTAGAGAGAGTTTTTAATCTGCATTTTGCATTGTGAGAAAAGGACACCCCGTTCACTTTACCTTCTGGAAGAACATAATTCAAACCAAAGTGATGAGAACAACAGGCATGGAAAAAGCTTTTCATTTGTTTGTTGTTTTTTTTTTTTTTCCCCAAACCTACTGGAAAATCCTATTGATGACAAGTTCAGACTGAATCAGTGGATGAAATGATTCATGACTGGAGCGAAATAAATTGTGTCTGAAAATTCAAGACACTATTTCAACCTTGCAAAAGTCATTTTAGATGCCTCTTTTTTGGAAGGATCAGTTCTGATACAAGAAGCTTTGTCAATGAAAGGATCTGATGACCATAAAAAAAAAGCCACACAAAAAACCACAGCAATTTGCAAAGGGGAAGGTTACAGAGGCTCTGCACAAGGCTTACTGCACCCATCTGAATTCTTGTCGAGGAAGTTGTTTGTATCCATACAGGCCAGATCAGATTTTTTGCAGTCCTGCATTCCTACTTACTCACTTGAAGACATGTCTTCTGGAGAGCTGTGAATGTCATTTTAGCCAGTTAAGGCCACTGTCCTGCAAAAAATGAAGGTGCAAACTCTTCTTTCCACAAGTTGTGTTTTCTGTAAAGGGTCTATGCACATGTGGGAATTGAATTACAGGCTTTTGTGCTTGAAAGATTCCCTTTGGAGAGATGCACCTGGTCTCGCCTGAGAATTTGAAAAAGCCTTTTCCTAGAAAAGGGCCCTGTCTGCTTGCATGAGGAAGGGTTAAAGAACAAAAGCATGAAATCTCCTTTCTTGTTTCCTGATCAATCTAGCCATCATTATGAGAGAAGCTTTCTGATAGCTTCTCTTTGTCATGTAATGTTAATACCATTAAGTCCACTTTGGCAAGGAAAGCGACGTATAATTAATTTGCAAATCAGGAAAGTGGATGTGATTTTTATACAAAAGAGAAGGTCTTTAACTGCAGAAGGCATTGTGTGGGCATGGCTGTGCTGCAGATGGGACCTCTCCTTTCCCGCAGGGCGGGGGTCCCTCCTCGAGCATTCCCCTCAGAGTGGTGATGTTGGGACCCTGAGGTCCCAGGCTGGGTTGGTTCCCCCATGTGCCCCACTCTGTGCACACACCTTCAGTGGGTCCCAGTTTGCTGGCAGCCAGAAAAGGGACTGAATCTTACAAATAACAGGGGAACCAGGTGGAGCAAGGGTTTGCTTAGGAGTATGCAAGTGCCTCTGAATACCTGTGGAGCACGTTGGTTGAGCCAGGTGAAAATATCTTTAAGCCTCTGCCTCCGTCCACTTTCTTTTTTTTTCAAGCCTTAGCTCTATTAGAATTATTGTTATTTTGATGCAGAACGCATTAAAAAGGGAAAAAGAAAAAAATCCAAACCCTATCCGGACTGATTTGTTCCCAGAAAGATGTTTAATTTTGTATGTATAATTGAAAGGGGCTAAATATAGCTGTATTAATATTTATGGGCCTTATGTTGGAGTCAATACAAGAGTTGCTGTTCAAGGCAATTAAGCTTTACCTTTTCACATCTAGGATTTCAGCGTTTGGAGATGACAGTAGTTGTGTGACCTGCATCCAAGAGAGAAAAAACTAAAAGCATGCCATTATCTGTCGAATATGATACCCTGTATTTAATGCTGTTTGCTGACAGGCAGTTTGTCTCCAGCAAGGGTGATCTCTCAGAAGCAGGACTGCTATCTTAATAGGGTGGACATCGGAGAAATCGGTAGGCTCAGAGGCTTGCAGGAGAACTCTCCCTGCAGCCAGGGCTGTGTTTTGGGAGGAACTGTGACTAGACTATCTCATGGGATCAGAAAGTGGGCATTGCCCACCTCTGCTGCATCGGTACCTGCTGGGGGACGAGGGGAAAATGATTATGGTGGCAGTTCATGGACTCCATTTATCTTCATACTGCCTCCACCCTGGAGCTGGGGCATAGGAAACGCGACCCTCAGTAGCTCATGCGCAGAAGTGCCCAGGGCAGGGAGGGCTGCTCGCGCCCTGTTCCTGGGCTCGGGCTATCTGTGTGTGTCGGCGGGGCTAGTCACAGCCTTCATGTCATTAAAGCACAGGGAAAGCAAATCCTGTCCAGAGATCTGAGCCGCTCTAGGGAGAGTGTGCACGGGGAATTAGGTCGAGGCTGTAATGATGAAAACAAGTCAGTTTGCGTTAATAACAAAGGCAAAATGATGATGCGCTTGATTTCTAAAGCGCTGCCTTTCAAGAGAAAGGGTATCGCTAGGATAACACGACAAGAGTCCTGGCAGTGGTTGAATTGCCTTGCATTGCCGCTTTTTGGAAGCTGCAGCTCTTCACTGCTCCAGTTAACAAAGAAGCTGTTAGACGCTGTAAAATCTCTCACTGATAAGGACTGTCTGAATCCTGCCTTTCTACTAAATTTGATCAACGTGTCAGATTTTTCTTTTCTTCCATCTGGACTCTAATAACTGCCTTTGAGAAGGAGGACTGCAGTACGGAGCCTTGGTCACGGCTGCTCTGCAGCCTCCTTGGGGAATGAGGGGTTAACCTGCCCTCCCCGGGGCTGATGCTCACAGCCAGGGCTGCAGATGGATGTTGTCTCAGTGAGGGTGAGCTTGGCGCTCATCCCTTCTCCTAAGACTCATGCGCCCCACAAATTTTGAAGCTTTGTGTGGGTGTGTTTCGGTTCTTTCACTGGTGCGTTGTATATTTTGGTAGCTGGAAGCCTTTTAACCCCCTTCAGTAAGCATCAGGGGAATGCGTTTTCTGATGGCTTTCATTAGCTTTTGCTGTTGGAGCACAATAGCTGCTTAAACAGGGAGGGAAAAGCAGAAATCAAATGGCACACCCACAGAGGTAGAAATGGTGGCCACGCTCTTAGTGGTTGGAAATGAGTTTTCAGCTCCAAATGGCCCTTCTGAATTCAGCCTTGGCTCTGGGGATTCGCACCAGGTGACGCTGACCCCAGCAGACTGGTATTTCCTATTATGGATGACAATATCCTTGCCAAAAGGTGTTGGCTTGATAGCAAAGGATTGTTCCTTGGTGTGCCTGAGAGCGAGCCAGCGCAGGGCTGAGTCCCACCTCATCTCTATTCCTGAACAAGGGCAAGGAAAGCTATATATTAAGGAACAAGGAAATTGCACCAGTTAAATTTAAAAAACTCATTTAGCTAAAGCAGCACAAGCCCCCATGAATATTTATCTGATGTTACGGAAGCATGTGGACTCCCACCTACTTTATTAAATTGATTTTCAATAAAAATGCCAGTGGAGGACGTTTGATTAATGGCTGGTGGGACGGTACAATTAATGTGAAGTCTGGAGTCAGCAAGAAGTGTCCCCTGAGCCCATGTGTCCCTGCTGGAGGCTGGGCTAAGAAAATATTTCTAAACTTCTCTGAGGTACAACAGCAACGTTTATCCGTGTGGTTTCCACGATGGGGTGAACAGGAGCTGCTGTTTTGCTGCTGTTTGGCTGGTGCATGGTTTTGCTGAGGGCTGATGTCCTGACCTTGAAGCCGATGTGTGGCTTTTGCTCCCAGTGCTCTGCCTTTTCTTCTGCTTTTCACACCCCTCTGAGCAGGCTGCGCCTGAGAATTAAGCACAGCAACGAGCTTCAGCGATCATGTCAGGTTTGAGTGAGGCTCCCTGGGCCTTTGCATTTAAACATGCCTGGGATTAGCTCCATCAGCCTCTGGATCCGCTCAGCTCCTACCAATTTACCTGCTTGGATTTGTCTCCTGAAGGAAGGCAATTCAAAGCTGCAATGTTACAGCTCTATTAGAGAGCTGTAGCGTGGTTTCCCACCGGGACCCCCGCCAGGGCTGGTGCCGCCTCTTTCTGATGAGCTGTCGGGAGCTCGGGTGGGAGATGCTGAGCGGGATGCAAGTGAGGGTCGTGGGCGCTGCGGTACCCAGGGAGCCTGGAGATCCCCGCGGGGTGAGGGGGCCTCCCAGCCCCTGGAGGGCAGTGGGGCTGGGGGCTGCCTGCACAGCCTGAAATAGGAACTTTCCCCGGGGGTCTTGTGAAAAATCTTTGGAAGCTGCTGTGGGTGGGATGTTGCATCTCACTTTCTCTGCAGGGGGTTTCTGAGCCAGAGGCGTGGGTTTTTCGGGTGTGATGGTTAGGCGAGGACTGCACGGGAGCAGAGGCGGGTGGCGTGCCTCGGTGTGGCAGGGAAGGCAGTGTGTTAGGCAGGGAGGAGGGTCTGTCTCAGCATCCCTCAGCTCCACACCCGTGGAGCCCAGAGAGGTACTGCAAACGCTGTGAACCGCTGCAACGGGGGTGCCCGAGAGGCACCAGATAACCAAGACCTGGGGCACGAATCCTTCCCCCAGCCAGTGTGGGAGCCCCGTGCACAGGCTCCTGCACTGGGGAGCAGGATCAGTGCTCTGATGTGCTCACAGCTTCCCGGAGGGCACGCGGTGCCCAGCAGGCTACGGCCAGATGGCATAGGGAGAGCAGCCGGGGGCAGAGATGGTGCAGATGCTCCTCATGCTGCCCTCCGAGGCTGAGAGGCTCTTGTAGTGGTCTCTATTTTGCAGTACTTTGGGTTTTCCTCTGCATGCAAATGTATAATGAGGACCGTGATGGCTCCAGGCAGTGCCCGTGCCAGCAGGCAGCGGACGGGTGCAGATACTTTCAGTGTGTGCTGAATTGTTTGGGCACTCCCCTGCTGCGCTTGCATTATCAGGGAGCTGGGCCAAGACTGGGCATGGGGGAGAGTGATGGGAACAGAAAGGAGTAAAAAAAAAAACAAAAAAAAACGGAGCAGGTGCTGGCTATTATGTGTGAAGCAGAAAAAGAGGAGAGTTCTGGTTGAAAACAGAAGCTGAGAAAAGGCAGATTGGCAGCCAGCATATTTCTGGAGACAGCTTTCTCCTCTGTAGGCTGTGAGTCGCCTAAGAAATGTGTCAATAAAGCACACTCACAGGCACTGTCTCTAATAAATATATATTTAAGAGAGACATTTCTTCAAAACTTCTGCTAGGACATGTCTAATTCTGAAGGGATGGCATGAAAAATGACATCTCCAGTGGAAGCAGAGAGTTGCCATGGGAACTGGAACGCTCTGAATGCACATTGCTAAAACAAGAAAACATTCTCCCCAGCAAAGGAAATTAAAAATTACATCTGGAGGCATCTGCCCTCTGCTTGTCTGTGATGGGAGTATCGGAGTATTATGCAGCATATCGTAATTCGTGTAGTGGGTAGAACTGAAAATGCGATATTTGTTGCTGAATTTTTGTGAGTAACTGTGATAAAAAGCCTTCCTGTGTGCGGGACAGACAACGCTGGTGTCTGAACAGTGCTGGGGAGGGGAAGATTTAGAGCCATAAGGGAATTTCCTTTACAAGGGTTTTGCTTACTTGGGGATAAAACAACATCCTGAGTGCACAAATAAGCCCATCTCACTGAGTGTGGATCACCTTGCTACTCCTGGGGTTTGCTGGCCCCATTTGCTGGCCAGGGACTTCCCTGGGAGGCACGGTGGTGGAGGGGCACGGTGTGTGTCTGGGGTTTTATCTTGCACTTTGGAGACTCTCTATTTCTGCTTCCAAGTCTTGGACAGCAAACACAGGAGGAGTTATTTCTGCGTGGCAGAGGTGGACTCGCAATCCGTGCTGTCTAATGCATTTCTTGGTGCGTTGGCAGCAGTGTGTGCAGAGGTAACACAGGGAGCTAGGTGAGCCCAGGCAGCGAGGAGAGCTTGCCGTACTGTACAACAGGACTCCAGCATTAGAGGAAATGCTAAATTGACCAGCACAAGGCAATGTGAATTAAATAAGTTTATTTGTACGATGTATTGGCATTGCTGCAAACTAAATGAGCAGTGGCCATGCAGCCCGAGACCCGTGCATGACGGGGGAGAGACAGCTCAGTGGAGACCTTGGCTCCGCGCACAGCTCAGCAGTCACACAGGCAAAGACCATGTTGGGGTGCATAAGGAAGGGAAAGCATTTGTCTGCATTGCCCTGGGGGTGGTGGTGAAGGATGCCAGAAGCGTCACCGGAGGCACACTGTCGTAGGAGATGATTAAGTTCTTCTGCTGAAGGAAATGCTAGCCAGGAGCTAACGGATAAGGGAACCAGAGTGCAAATGACTGTGTTGCTCCCTGCCATGGTTTTCTTGTATCTTCGTCTCACTACCTGGCATTGGCCTCAGGGGACAGGCTTGAGAATTAAATGGGCTCTTCCTCTCAGCTATACAGCAAGCCACAGGAGCCACTTTCTTTTTCTTTTTTTTCTTTTTTGCACACTACAGTCGGTCATGCGGTCTGGCAATCCTCAGCCTGCAGAGCAACCTGGAACAAAATATAGCCAGAGGCATGGGAAGGCAGCGCTGGGGCTAAAAGGCAGATGGGGAAACTTAGGCAACAGCAGAACTGCATTGCATGCTCAGTGCCATAGTGCAGATTAGCACCAATGGTGGGGTTGGAGCTCAGAGCTCAGCCTGCAAACCTCACGCACTTGGTTGAGACATCTTGTTTATTCTTTCCCCCTCTGCAATGACATAAAATTAATGCAATGCAGTGTGTTTCTCATTTGATTTTTCTTGCATTTCTCTGCTTGCTTTCTGGCTTTCCAATCTTTCCAGTTGTTTTCTATGTACCAATGATTACCAGGTTAGCAACAGCAGTTTTGTATTGCACCCTTGTGCTTATCTTTTTCCTGGGGATCTGCCTTGAGCTCTGATGAATTACAGAGCTCAGTAGTTGCTTTCCAAATGCTAAGGATTTTACTGGCACTGATCTGACGTTTTTGCAGCTCCTCTTCAAGCATGTGAGTGGCCTGTTGGGAGGTGATGATTTCTGTTGAAGAAAGACTTGCTGCAAATGAGTTAACAAAAGGTTCAGTGTTTTTAGGAAAGGGAGTAAGCGATAATCTGCTGGGGCCAGTCTGCAAGCTCCCTGATGGAGAAGCTTCAGAGGTGCACCATGTCCACACGGCTTCTGGATAAGCCTGGTCTAATGACTGACTCTCCCAGCCAAGTTATACATGTGTGAGGGGATACAGCAAAGGCAGCGGCTCAGTGGCTGCTTTGTTCTGGTGCCTTATCCCTCCCGTGTATGTGCAACTTTAGCCACAGTACTGGGGCACAGGACCTGCTGCAGTCTTTCCTTGAGGGTGCTGTTCACCAAAATTCCTTGATGTGGTCAACAAGAACATCATCACTGACCCCTAAAGAGGGAAATTAACTGAAGGTGAAGTCAGGAAGGCAGGCCCAAAATGAAACACAGGTGTTTTGCTGGTAACATGGAGAGGTTTGCCTAATGCTGAAGTACCAGTCTGGTATCTTTACCCTCATCTCATTGCTCCCTCCGGTGTGTACAGCTATGTAGGCACCCTGCAGGACTGTGGTCAGCAAAATTCTCTTGGCTTTGGTTTCGTTAGGGCCACAGCCACGTGTACCAGCTGGCAACACGGTGTTGTCTGAATGCTCTTCCCCTGTCCACTGGGACTGGCAGGGATTCCCTTCCCCGAGCACCTCTGGCTTAGCCATCAAGGACAGACTTTAATACTGAATATGTTAAATTATGCATGCTAATTTATATTCACACATTTTCTCATTGTATTTATAATATATAACAAACATGTTTATGTAGCATCTCTCTTCTGTTACCACAGGGTCTCAAAGCACTGTAGAACCTCTAAAAGCAAGCTCATACATACATATTCCTCCTCTGTCTTCATAGCATCTGAGGGTGTCCTAAGTCCTTAAAATAGTAACTACAGTAGCTTTGTTCATTCTGTCTTTTCTGTCTGTAGCAAAAATAGCGCCACTAATTTGTAGTCTCTGTTTGTAGTCTGTATGTGTGAGAATGAGGGGTGTGTGTAAAGCCTCCATGACTGCACATCCTCTAGCAGTTGCTGCTTCTGACTTTCTCTTCTATCTGACTCTCTCTTCTATTCCGACTGGACTTAATGTTTATCAATAACTTGCACCACACCCTGATTCTAACCTCTGTATGTGTATTTTATGTCACTTAATGCAGTAATAAGTATATGTGCATGCCTGCATGGGGCAATGAGGGAAAGCTAAGTTAAACTACATGAGCCAAATGCATAGTTCTGTTGAGTCTTGCGGTAGTTTTTTGCCTGGGCTCCTAATGGAGTAAGGCTTATCACATCTTTTTTTCTGCCTTTTGTCTTCTAAAAACTTTTGAGCCTGTTGGCTGATCTAAACAAAACCTGACAGGAAGGTAGATATCTCAGGGATTTTAAGTTCCTGCAAGAGTTGTGGAATTATGCAGCTGAGTGGAAAAAGACCTGAAGTAGAGAGAGGTAACTGGATGGGATCAACTGGTGTTAGGCATCTGAAGAACAAGCAGGAAAAGCTGATCTGTGGGAAAGCAGGGTTTGTTGGCTCCACTAATGGTACAGCAGCATCTCTCCTAGGCTGTTCTGCTGGATAGAGCTCTAACCTGCATCCCCCACTCTTGGTAAATGTGAGAAAATGCCTTTCTCCAGCGTGGGAGGGTGTGAAATCCCTATAGCATCTTCTGCAGCAACACGTGGACTTACTCACTGCGCCAGGAATGCCTAGAGCCCCCTTATCCATTGCGTGTTGAGATAAAGAGGCAGTGTAGCATGCTCTGTGCAGGGAGTTCAGACCAGAAAACTGGGCTACCCTGTGCCATTATTCACATGGAAGTGCTAGGGAGGGAGTGCAGTTTCTCACCCAGAAGGGACAAGCAGATGCCCTGTGTGCCACTCAGATCTGTGCTGGGACACTGGCTGCCCGCTCACTTGGAAGCAAGGAGGAATAAGATGTGCCTGACTCCTCTGCTTTCAGCAGTAGTTATGCCTTGATCCAAACTCCATAGCCAACATGTTACGTAGGCATGGAGAGAGCTGAGACCTGGGTCAGAGCCATGAGCGTGTGTATAGCGCATTTGGAGACTGCTTAGGGATTTCTCTTCCAAGAACTGAGCTGATCTTCCCTACATAACCCAAGGAGTTTTTGCCCTGGGTGGCTTGTGCCCCAGGGATCACCTAGGAATTAGACATCCATCTAGGCATTACAGTGTGCCATAAATCCTAGACAAGCCATGCTCAAGTGGTAACTGGGTCACTTCATGGTCCTGCATCTGGTTCCTGCAGAGGACACTGGATGCAGCCATGTTACAAAGCTGCGTATTGCGGCATGCTGTGTGAGACAGGGAATAAATCTCTTCATTGCATCAGCTCTCCCCTGGCCCTGCTAAGAAAGAGAGCCAGGGCAGCAGGCCGTCTCTTTGAGGGATTTGACAGGCATCATCTCACTTCATCTGGGCTGAAAAATTAAGTACATGTAATTGTAGACCATGCTGATGTCTCTCATCATGTGTGAGTGGTTTCGTTGTCGGCTGTCTCTTGAGAGAGCCCCTGAAATTCTTTTGAACTTCTTCCTACCCCTATGCTGAAATATCCAAGTTGGGGGGAGAAAGGAGGAAGAGCACAGCTGAAAGTGTTACCACACGTGTATCTGTGTTTACAGATTTGATGACTTCTCTCTAGTCTGGCTGGAGGACATGCAGTTGTAGACACTGATGTGCCATCACACCAGAGAGAAGGTAGTGATTAATCACCGTGGCTCACGGAGCAGCAACTTGGGAACTGTCTGTACAGCAAACACTGGCAGTCTCAGGGGATTCGAGCAGCAGCGGTGGGTGATAAGCCAACCCCTGTGAAAAGATGCCTTGGCACCCCAGGATGGGAGGGACAGGCTTGATGCTTTCATGGAGAGCAGCAGACAGCCTTGTTTCCTGTGTAAATGTGATGCCTTTTTGATCATAACTCTGCAGAATTCACTGGGAGTGTAACTGAGGGGGTCAGATCTGTTATACAGACTGAGTTATTTCAGCTTTACGAGTGAGACAGGGTGACCACTTCTGGAAGCAAGCAAATAGCCGAGCAAAACTGCATTAGACAAATAGTTCATGACACATAGGCACAGCTAGATACAGATCTGATCCAAAGGTCTCGTTGGCAATCCCCTGCAGGCTTTTACTCACCCCTGCTTTTGTTGAGATAAGACATTTGTTTCGGACATTTATATTGTTTCTTTCCTTACTGTGTGGTTTATTTTGCAGAGTACAAATTTCCCAGTGCTCAGTCCTTGGCTGACCCCACTTTGCAGTGGATGAGCATCCCGTCATCTTTAACCATGTTGTCCCAGGTGGGAGCATGAGGCTAAGGCCAGCCTTCATCCACGGGACCCTGGTCGTCATCTTCATCTCTATGCTCACTAGAGAGAGGCAGATGCCATCAGAGGCAGTCAGGTCTGGGTGGGCTGACTGATGTCTGGGATTACCCTCCCACCATAGACAAAATGGGGCCAAGGGGGTCTCTGTTGTGTCTTGATGCTTCTGCCCAAGTGAGTTTTTCTGGAGATGTGTTGGTGGTTTAGGTAGTTCAGGGAATTAAACCTGATGCCGCTCTTAGCTCTGTCTGGCCTGCGCAGGACTGGGACAGCTGCCAGCCCTCCTGGTGACACTCTTGGCCATTTGGCATTGACTTCTGTAGGCTGTGTGGTGTGCTACCAAAAGCCTTTGATTCTTACTGATTTCAACTGTTTCAATTCTATGTAATTCTATATACAGAGGTGGCTACAATTTATTCCTATGTAAGGAAGGCTGCTGACAGGACTGAGACACCCTATGTATGTTCTGGGTTATTCTTCTTTGAAGAACACGTGCATGCTGCCATCCACTTTTGGGAAAGATGCTCAGGCTGAACTCATCAAACCTGGGTAAATGTCTGCAATATGAGACTTGGCTTTTGCTTGTGAACAAGTAACTTCGTATTCAAGGATGCTGAAGCACTAAGACAGCCAAGCAACATCTGAAAATATGTATTTTTACTTTGGGACTGGGAGTTTGAAGAGGTTGACTGTGACCTCTCTATGTGTTTTCTGAGATCCCCAAGTCAAAATGAATTGAGGAGAGAGAAGGAGCGGTGCTGAGAGCCGCCCAGATCTCTCTGCGCTCCAGCTCTGCTCTCCCTTTTGGAGATGCTGGAGGAAATGCCAGTACCTTCTCCATTTTTTGCCATCTCTGTTCCCCAGCCTTCCCCTCCTGACCCATGCATAGCCTCTGCTCCCAGGATACTTGGTGTGAAAGCATCCCAGGTGCAGTAGGGATGTTTGTGGTCCTGACATTAGCAATAGCTCATGCTGCTTTGTGGCCTTTGGGTGGCATGAGTTCTGTCAGTCTATGTCCTTGGAGTCAGCTTTATCCCCTGGCTGGGCTGGACAAGCCTAGGAGGCATTAACAGCACTGCAGTGATGTTCACTGAAATGTTTCCTTCTGTGCTGCTATTCCTGAGCTCCCTAGCAAAAAAATGCAAGAAAAGCATCTCTAATGTCTGTGGGAGAGTCTTGCTGGCCCTGCAGCAGGAGAGCAGCACTGAAGGCTACATCAGGGGTTTCTTGTGTGTGGTTGGTGATGTAGAAGATGTCATGTCTCCATTCCTGCAGCTCTTGCAAGGGAGGTTGTGGTAAGAGGCAAGATTGCCCTCTCCTCTGTGCTCTCCCAGTACTGGCACAGCAGTCCCAAGGGCAAACACACAGAGAGAGTACCCTGTGCCACACCACCCAGAGATGTGCCCCTCCTTCTTCAATGCCTCTCTTCTTACTGAAAGGAGACACAACTCGGCTCCTACTTCCCAAAACAAGGCAGCACCACAGGTTAAAAGGCCATCTGAAAAACCAAGGTACGAACTGGCAAAGGCAGCAGTCCTGTTGTGATGGGACTGATGCTGTCAGTGAGAGGAGGCACCCAAGGATGGAGTTCTGGCTGGGGGCTGCAGCGTGCTGGCTCTGAAGGCAAGGGCTGCCCTGGGTTGTGGTGTGGCTTGGCTCCAGCGGGCTCCTGGGGCTTGTAGCAAAGGTCATGGAAGCCTCTTTTTTTCCAGAGGCTAAAATTGGAAGGAAAATTAAATCCCCCCACTGAGAGGCTGAGAAAACAAAGAATGCAACAGCCAAAAAGCTTCTGTGTGCAGCTGCAAAAATTACCTTCTGCTGCTTATTAATTAGCATGGCAAGGATTTGGGAGAAGGCATGAGGTGGAAGCCGGTAGTACAAACCAACTTCTTGTGTTTCCCTTCCTGGGGATGCTGGGTTAGCTGTAAAGCACCATCCTGTCCAGTGTGCTTACTTTGGGTTACATAACGTGGGGAAGAGCTACGCAGCATCCCCTCTCTCTTTGTGGTGACACTGTCCTCACCGCAGGCTGGTGGAAGTCCTTCCCAAAGGATTTTGTGTATTTGAGTGGACACTGGACAGGTCCTTGGAAGAGGATCACTGAATAAGGGGACCTCATCAAGCTGAGAAACTCTTGAGCTGAGGCTAAATGCAGTCTAGGAGGGTGTTAAGGGGCATTATCAGCTTGTTACTGCACTTTTTAGGTTGTGACCATGGTTGGAGAAGGGATATTGGGCTGGCTGGATTCCAGAGCAGTTCATAGGGAGCCCAGTGCAGAAGCATCTACCTCCAGGAGCTGGGCTGGAGCAATCTGAGGGTTTGTACCCCTGGGTGCAGAAGAGCTTGAATAGCACTGCCCTGCTTTCTAGTCTCAGCCATGCCATTACACACAGAAACACCAGTACAGACAGGCTTGTCACCTCCGAGCTCCTTTAGGTCCCAGCACTGCCACGTGGAGCACAGCCTCGAGGAGGTCCCAATTCCCTCGCTCATCCAGCTTATCTCTGAGATAAGGCTGTGCAGCCTCCCTGACGTCAGCACAGCAGCCAGGAATCCCCTGCACGAAGCCGCAGTGGCTTCGCCCCTGTTTTAATAGTGCACATCATTTGGGAGCCTCCAGCGCTTGGATGCAGGCACATCATTTCTGCTAGCTTGCGGCATAGCCTCTGGGAACCCCCGCCTGGGAAACGTGACTGTGTTCAGCACATCCGCAAACCTCAAGAGCTGAAACACAACCGTCCGAGTCGATTATATTACGGCTGAGATTCTTAAATAAACAGCACTTGATGAGTGCAGCGGGATGTTTAATAAGAGCCTCCTCAGCCCCCTGTGCCCCCCGCCTCCTATAATCACTTGTAGAGGCAGCCCTACAATCTACAGCCGGCGAGGGGAGAGGCAGCGAGGCAGCATAATTTGTATTCCAGCTCTGCTACTGCTCCTAGTGCTTCCAAGAAGCAAGTAAAAATAGCACTCCGTCATTTTGTAAATAATAGCTATCTCCTCACAGGCCCAGGGAGTCACGAGCACTTAAAAGGGAGATTGCGGGAAGGGAGGGAAGTCTACCTTGAGCCAGGGCCAGGAAGATGGGACATGGGGACTCGGAGGAGGGGACAGGGGAGGACGGGTGAAATGGAAACCCTGAAGCACGTTAGCAGCAGCTGCTGCTGCTTTACACCTTCTGCACGCACAAGGGAAGCAACCGACCCTGCTGGTGTGGGGCTCAGGGCGGCAGGATCCGACCCTCCACACAGAGCTAATAGGGATGTTTATTGCCTGCACAAGCAGCTAGATCTGGCGCAGCAAATTCTTGGAGAAGGAGCAGGGTAGCTTTTAAAGAGCAGGCAGGTGTAGGGAGTGCCATGGTAACACTGTGGGAAGGGATGTTATAGCTTTTGTTTTACATTTGCATTGCAGATCTGCCCAGCTGTGGGGGATTTCTGCAGGCGGGAGCAAGGCAGCATTGGCTGGCAGGCAGGGACGGGGCTTTGTACCATGTGGGAGAAGGGGCAGCTCTGATCGGCCTGCAGCACCTTGTTCCTGCTCACACACTTGCTCCAGATGGTTTTAGAAACACAGTTGTGCTGAAGCTTGGGAATAAGCTGAGCCTATAAATGGGAAAAGCCCCCAGACAAGGGAATCGGCCTCAAACAAATGGCTTGGCAACATGGCGTGCCACTTGGGTCTCTAAATTCTGCCCATGTTCAAACGTTGAACCTGAAAATCTCTTGCTCTTCTAATTTCGTGACTGCTTCAGGGTCTTTTTTTGCTTTTCCGGTCCCCAGGTGGCAGCAGCTTGGGGCATGGTGAGGCTCAGCAATGTGGCTGGAGGGTGCTTGTGCAGCCTGCCAAGAGCAATACTGAGCCCTCCGCTGGGCAGTGGTGCACCAGCCCACGCCGTTCCCTAGGGCTCTGGGCTCTGGTCCTTGCTCCGCTCTGGCTTCCTACCTGAACCAAGTCTTTCTTTTTTTTTTTCCCCAATTATAAAACAGGACTGGCAGCATCCACCTGCCACCCCAGCAGGCTTGAAGGCTCAACTCACTTGTACATGTAAAAAACCCTTTGAGTCACAGGGAAGGATGGTGCTAGAAAAGGAAAAATGCCATGTAATGTTCTGCAACAGGTCTAGGGAAAGTGCCTAACCCTCTGCAGTACAGTCCTTAATTATTAAATCTTTGGTGAGAACTGGGCAAGACAGCCAAGCTGCAGCATGAGCATGTCTGTGGATTGAGAAGGAGATAAGGATTTCCCTGCCATGTCTCTGAGCGGAGGCAGGAGATGCTCCTCTCTCAGCTTTCTCTTGCTGCAAAAGTAGATGCAGTTTCTTCTTGTTCAGGCTCAGGGTGGGTAGGTGTGAGGGTAAGGAGAGGGGAGGCTGGCTGAGTAGCTCCTGATTTCTCTGGAGGAGAAGGTGTCACCATCACAGAGCTGATGAGCTCCGGCAGAGCTGCAAGCAGTGCGGATGCTCTTGGGCTGTAGGATCATGAAGGAAGCGAATCTCTGAGGCTGGAGCTCACTCTGTTCCGCTGGTGTATTACTTATCTCTGGATTGCCCAGCTCCGCTGAAATCCCTGCTTGCGTAGCAATGATTTAAGTTCAGAAATCCCTCCGGATCCCAGTCAAATCCTGCCCTTAGGAGCACACATTAACAGGGAAAGTTCAGTCTGGCATTTGCCCGGAAAGGTGCAGGGAGTCCATTTTTCTAAGTGCTGGCGGACATCAATAAGCCAGTGACCGAGCCAGGCCCCCCAGCTTGTCCCTGCACTGGGCGCTGCCTTGCAGGCACAAAGGGGTCCCACCGAGTTCAGCGGGTTTGCATGGCCTGGCCCGGGGGGGTACCTCTGCGGTCTGGAAATGGGGGATCCTCTTCAGACCGAGGCTGTAATTAATTATTAATATTAATACATTAATGGTATTTGTTAATGCCATTATCTTTGATTGGATTTGTCAGTAGGTTGAAGGGGTGGGAAGCTCTGGAGCTCTGTGACAGCCAGGTTACAACACGTTAAGGACATAAAGGCTCACATAAAGATAGCAGGATCATATCAAAAGGTGTCCAAAACTAGTTCTGCCTTTTTACCTCCTCATCACTTCCTGAATCCCTTCCCTTGTACTTGGACCCCAAGGATCACATTGTAAAGCATGGGTGCTTTCATGGACCCCTGTCCCTCTGCCCCCTCAGGTGCAGGGGACAATTTATTCTGCACCTCACAAGGACTGGCTTCACTGGCCATGCGCAGCCATGGATCCTGATTTGATAACCACGGCTGTAAATTATTATCTTGGGCACACTGAATGCCAAGAAGGGAGGAGGGGAAGGAAGAGAGAGTTTGTGTTTTCTCTAAAACATAATTAGCTTTCTCTCGCTGCATGTGTTAGCAGAAAGAGCCTCGCTTCACTAAATGTTCTTCTCTGCTGTGTATCTCATTTGAGGACTTGTTTGGCGGAAGACAGAGAGAATACCCTGAGTGTTTAAGTCTTACAGAAGTAACTCATTTTGTTCAGGATGATGTCTTGTTGGCTTCTGGGTGTTTCAGAAAGTGTACCGCATACATATTTCTCTTTAACCTTCTTTTTATCGCATCAAGACAAGATCAAGGGTTACTTATATAGCACAATAATATCAGCCACAGGCTGTGTCAGAAGCTTTCCAGCCATAATAAGAAAGACATGTATACGTATATTTTAGCCATTAAGGAGAAAACCCTGCCAGAATGCATTATCTTATTTTTGGATACAAAACTTTGAATCACAAAACTAAGCTTCATAGTACTGCAAAATAACTGTCAGGGGACAGAAGGATTTCCATAACTGAATTGAGCAATGGGCCATCCAGGCTACTTGCAAAGCTGCTGCAGTGGCCGAAATGAGGCACTATGCATAAAATATGAACTCTTCTTTGGGGCTCTAAATTGGTTCTTTCATTGGGAAGGCAGCTCTGAGCCAGCTAATGCCATACAAAAAGAGCACAATGGCATGTTCTATCCCTGAAGTGGTGAGGATTTATGGTAACGTAGTGCTAAACTCAAGGCACCTCACCCATCATTTTTTCAGTACAACCCAGTGGGCAGAGCGTAGGACCATGAATCTGGCAAATCACTATGCCTTGATTTCCCTGCAAAATGGGACAGCAGCAGAGATTTCAATTAGGAAACATGCCGAAATCGTAATGAAGTCAAGAATGAGAGCTGTATGTGCTGTTTGGCACATGTGCTTGTGGCTGTGTTCTGCAAAGCACTTCAGTTTATCTTTACCTGAAGGCATGCAATTAAGATTGCCCCTGGGTTTTAGCACTCGGGACAGGAACTGGGGCTCTGTGGTTCCGCTGGGGCAGTGAGGCTGCTGTTCAGCA
The DNA here is from genome assembly GCF_026419915.1 of Harpia harpyja. Taxonomy (NCBI): domain Eukaryota; kingdom Metazoa; phylum Chordata; class Aves; order Accipitriformes; family Accipitridae; genus Harpia; species Harpia harpyja. The sequence continues at coordinate 12,452,424 of NC_068957.1, forward strand.
TCCACGAGGGTGTCGCAGCCTGGGATGCAGGGGAGCGTGTGATGCAGACGAGCAGCAGCTTTGCAAGAGCAGCCTCTCACCAGGAGCGAGGCACTTAGGAGAACAGCAAACACAATGGCAGTAAAAGGCAATCGGAATATTGATTCTTTTTACATACAGATAAGCCTGAAGCTGTAACAAACCCAGGGTTTCCTAAAACTGGTGGAACATTGCTAGGCTGTTTATCAGGCTGGGAGACACAAAGGGATTTCAGATTAAAAGGAGTTTCAAAGCATCAGGGCTTACCTCTGTACCGAAAACGTGTGGATCTGTACCACATTATGTATCGTGTAGCTGCATACATTTCATAAATACACATTGTCTGGCTGTGTGGGACATATTCATCCTTGGTGTAAGTGTGGAAAGTAGCAGAACTACATCAGAGATTAATCTGACCAGTTACGAGTGATAAAATCGGCCATTGTTCAGGGCACAGCAGAGAGCACGATGCCGGCTTGCTGAGGGCTCACCAGGGAGGCGCCTGGCAGAAAAAACCACCGCATAACAAACCCCAAACCCTTCCCTATACAAGCAAATTCAGTTCTCTAATTGCTTTTTTTCCCCTTTTTTTTTGTCCCAGACAGCGTAACTGAAGTCAAGACCGACATTTACGTGACAAGTTTTGGCCCTGTCTCGGACACAGATATGGTAGGTGCCACTGCTCATTGCCTCCTGGGGAGGGATGGCTTCTCCTGCAGCCGCAGCGGACATGTCTCACCCTCGTCCCTCAACAGCCTGGGCAAAAGCAGGATTTTCCTAAATGACAAGAACATGAGCAAGCATCCCAGCTGCCTGCCCGGGCACTGGTGGGCCTCATCATCTTCTTGCAAGCCAGGGGGAGCTTGGTGTGGGTGGTAGACAGGGATTGTTTCTCAGGTGTGTTCGGGCTTTTAGAAACCAATTGATAATGCAACCTTGAAGGGTCGATGCCTTTGCACCACTCAAGCACACTGCAGGCTTTAGGGTCTTTTTCCTTCTTGCAAGTGCAACCTAATGAAATGGGGAGGTCTGCCCATGGGACCAAGACCTGTACATGCTCCACCCATTACATGCCTTGACAAACACCTTCACTGTAGCCAGCTTTCCTTGACCTGACTGTGCGTGGAGGAAGGAGGGTGCTTCCTGGGAAGAGGGGAGGATGCCAGAATCTGGCCTCTTTTGGTGGCAGTGCCAGAAGACGATGGTTCACCATCAAACTGTCCTTAGTGCTTGAACCAGAAGGGAGGCAAAAGAGAAAAAAGAAAAAGAGTGAGCTGATTGCAATATTTTGTCATGTTCAGGGAAAATTATTAATGAAAAGGCCTGAGGTCTGAGTTTAGGCTTGTATTCCCACAACAGTTTGTCTTCTAATTAAAACAGGACTGTGGAGCATAATTAATAGTGAGCTTTCTCAACAGCATTTCTTGCAGCTCATATTCCACACGCATCCAGGCGCACAGAGAAGCGTTGGCTGTTCATGGTTGCTCAAAATTTTGAGGATGCCACATGAGGACAGTCACGCATTCAGGACTGAGACCCTCCTGCACGTCCAGTCCCAGAGGTGACCTGGTGCTGGCACAGCCCAGGCCAGCAGTGGGCAGTCCTGGCCTTGGAGGGAGCCCACTTCGGGAGAGGGAGCAGGCATTGCTCTCATCAGCTAGGTTAGGCAGGAGTAATGTCCTGCGGTTCTCGTGGCCCCTCTGGAGCTGGGAGGGTTTCATTTTCTGTGTTGACATAGCCATGAAGATCTCTTCAGCTGCCCCACTGACAGCCCCGTGCTAGCAAGCGGAGGAGTTGGGGGAGAATAAAATCTGTGTTTCATTGAGGTGCTAGCCCCATCACGCAACCCCATCCTGCTTTGGAAAGACCATTCCATTCCAGGGTTAGAAGTTAACCTGATGTCAGCGTGGCCAAGAGTATTAATCTCATCTGAGTTCTCTCTCTATCTCACTTGCTTTCCTACAGCAGCGGAGACCCATAATATATTCAGCAATCTTAGCCCTTGGGGAGTATCTGATAATTACTTCCAAGGTGGAGCATATTTGATTAAGGGAGTGTGTATAATGAACTGTGAAGAAGAAATATGAGGTATTGAAAAGAGGAAGGTATTCTCTGCAATATGATTTGACAAAATGAATTTAAAATTAGGAAGACAGTTAAAGAATAATAAATTATTTCCCCTTTGCGTGCTTTAGTTCCATGTGTTTTACAAATGCATAGCGAATGTGTTTTAGTGTGCCGTTCTGGTACTAAATGCACTCAGAAACATGAGAGAGAGAGAAACCCCATCTCCTTGGGAAGCGTGGGGAGAGCCTGCTCTTCTGTGGTGGTTCCTTTCATCTCAGGAGTGGGGAAGTCCCTCCTTCCCCGCTTGCATCTGCCTGGTGATCTCGCTCCCGTCCCTCCCACAGCCATTACTCATTGCAATGGAAAGCCGCTCCTGTGCATCTTGATGCAGACAGAGACTGTAATTATGATGATGGAGGAGAGGCAGGTAAAGCTGCTGTGGAGAGCGGAGGAGAGCAGCTGGTTACAAAGCGTGGAGGAGGACATGTAGACCTTTTCTCTGAGATGCTCCAAGGGACTTCTAATCTCTCTTTCAGTGTGGTTTGGAAAGTAGAGCCTGATAGGACCTGACATATGCCTGAATCTTCAGTAGTGAGCTTTTGCAGCTTTGCCTCAGTCCCCAGGAAATTGAAGGGAAAAAAAAAAGTTTAAGGGAGTTTTGTGCTTTGGCGGATAGACTATGGAGACAGACTCAGTCTTGATGTTTTCGGCCACTTCTATAAGGTGGAGAAGAGCATAATGTAGAATTAAGTGTCCTGATTGAAAGGGGCGACTTGGGAATGATGCTCTCACAGAAAGAACTATAGAAAAGAGGGGAAGACTCTGAACATGATTTCTCCTTTCTTTGGGAATGATTCCTTAGCATAAAAGAAGAGAAACAGGGCCTGGGAAGTTGTTACAAAAGTTTTGCTGCTTTGTTTTTTTAGTAGAAATAGGGAGTTCTGAATAAGATAGCTCTTCTCCTGATAAGGACTTTTCCCAAACCTACCTCCTGGGACTGCACACAGGCTCATTCCTTTTTTTTTTTCCCTTTACTGAGCTTAAAACCACAAAGTGAAGGTAGCTTCCATGAAGGGGCAGAATATCTTGTACAGGGCAGAGCCTGTGGGAATGTAGGATCTTCTCTTTCCTTCCCCCAGCCAGGCTCCAGAAACTTCACATTTGAGCTGGAGTGGCTCTGTGGCCAGGGAGCAGGGATGAATTTCTTTACCAAGATGCTTTCATTCAGCTGCCATCTGCTGCAAAACCTGTAGGAATTTCTACGACCTATAGGAAACTGATGTGCAGCAGCTTTTAAATGCTTCTGAGAAGAGCTGCAGGAAAGAAATCACTCACAATGATAAGTTTAGTTGGTCCTGCAGCCTCCAGGAACCCGTAAATAAAGACTATGAGTCTGCAATGGCAGGGGAAGAACAGCTGGGACAGACAGATTTTCCAAAGCCCCTGCCTCTCTCTGAAAGCCATGTGAGCTAATGAGATCCTTCCTTAGGAAGAGGAGGTGTGTGTCGTAGAGGTGAGCAGTGGTGCAGCTCATGCTGAGGGGCTGAAGAATTTCCCACAAGTGACATGGACCCTCAGAGGACATGGGGTGGCTCAGGTCACAGGGAACAGCAGTCCCTTATGCCAGGCACCGGGCAATTTGATTTAATTTTGCCTTGGGGTGGCCGTGGAGCTGTAGCGCCTTTGCTGCTTGGTCAAGTGGTTTCCGAGGCTGCACGCACCGAGCAAGGAGCTGGCCCTGGCTGCAGGGTTTCAGAGACGTGACTTCTAATTGCCCCAACTGGAATTTGGCCTAGGAAATGGGTTCCTACACTAGTGGAAAGAAAAAAAAAAGGAGAAAAAAAGGGAAAAAATAGGAAAAAGAAGAAAAAAGAAAAGAATGTCACAGGAACTTGTAATGCAAGTTTGTGAGGTCCTTGATTCAGTGCTTTTCCAGAGGTGGCCTAGGGAACAAAATAACATTAAGACAATGTCATGAAACTCTATTTCTTTTTTTTTTCTTTATGAGCAGGGGTATAATTACCAGTATCCTGGCCAAATTCCATCTCCAGGAACTTTTATTTTTGCCTTTTAAAATTCCTGTGTAGCTGCGCATAATGGTTCCCTGCCCTGAAACATCTGGATAAAGGTGGTGGTGTAGCAGGACTACCCCAGAACTGGCCACTGGCCACTGTAGGCTGTATTGCAGCTTGTGTGCAGTGGTCAGACAGATTGAAATGCAAATTTTGGCATCATATGTAAGTCATTATAAAAAATGTGGTAAATGCCCTCTATCCTCCACAGATTTCTCGACTGCTGTTAATCCCCACTTCTTGTTGCATCACGCTTCATGTCAACCAAGGTGTGCCAAAACACAGTATGCTCAATGACAGAAGATATTTACCATTTCTTGAAGCGGCTTGTTTGCAATGAAGAGCTGAGTAAAACAAGACTTATTTTTCTCTTCTTTCTCCACAAAGGAATACACTATTGATGTCTTTTTCCGGCAATCCTGGAGAGATGAAAGGCTGAAATTTGACGGTCCCATGAAAATACTTCCCCTGAACAACCTGCTGGCCAGTAAGATCTGGACTCCTGATACCTTCTTCCACAACGGGAAGAAATCTGTTGCCCATAACATGACAACACCCAACAAGCTGCTGCGCCTGGTGGACAATGGCACCCTCCTGTACACTATGAGGTAAGTTTGGGTCTCCTGGGCCAGGGTCTTCCAGGTCCCTATACACAGGCAGGCAAGGATGGGACCTCAAGGTATGTTACAGCAGGGTTTGTGTAGACTTCCACTGACTGTTAGCACATTTGAGTCTTATCCTGCTGCTTTCCCTGCTATCCTTGTTTCCTACCTATGTAGCATCACTGATCCTCAACTTAAGCACATTTTTACAGGTAGCTTTTTTCTCATCATTCCTGTTGATTTTTTTCTTTTATGTGATGAGGTAGAAGTGTTGGGATCTATAGTTTGTGGAGTTGGTGTGCCACCCGACTTATTTTTGTTCCTGATCTCTGATGGGTTATGAAGTCAGGTTTCCAGTATTGGTAGGGGAATACTGGGATAGGAGAATTTGTTATTCTCCAGCAGCTTGAGAACAGATCTAAATTTGTTCAACATGTTACACTGGAGCTGTTTGAAACTTCTAATGAGCCCAAGCTTGCTTGTGAGAACAATGGGGTTTCTTTTCCTACTTCATGGAATCAAACATCCAAATCCGTGTAATCATTAGGAAAAAAAAATCACCAGCTTATTAAAAACTGTGCTTTGGAGGTGCCAGGTTTGGAGAGGCCATTGGAAGTTCTCAGTTTAACCCAGCCCTGGTTGTCCCCAGCTGAGCTCGCAGCATGAGACCCCAGGCAGTGATACCACCTGTGCAACCCCACTGTGAGGTCCAGCAACTGGGGCCTTCCTTCTAAAACATGAGTTGCTGTTGGGGAACCATGCTTTGGCAGTCATCTTCTCTGGATTTCTCAAGAACAGCCCTGGTACATACATTTATCACTAAGATGCAACAGGTGGAGAGCATGAAGAGAAATGCCTTTGGGTTAATTGTATGTTTGTTCCGGAACTATTCAGATATTCCTGTATGCTTGTAAGCTATTCACCCACATAAATAATGTTTGCCACCTGGGGCTGATCTACTAATTTGCCTTCTGAGGTAAACGGGCTTATAAATGAAACAACAAGCTACTCATAGATGCACAAGAAAGGTGTTAAGTTGATTTGTGAAAGGTGTAAATCTTTGCTTTCAAAAATTATTTTCTCTGCCTCCATCTTCAAGCTGATCCTAACTAATAACAGGCTTCATAGTGGATTCTGTGTGCTGAGATGCTGCACTTTCACCTCTGTTTTTTGAGGACCAGACAGAATTTCATCTCTTCATGGTTAAGCTGGCTGTGAATCTACATAGTGTCAGCAAGTTTTACAGCCTACATTGATAAACAATGCTCTGCTTTTGTGCAGCAGTTCTCAAATATGAGCTAATCCTGCCAGTGCCCTGGGGGTTTAGGTCTCCACACATCAGTGATCTCACGTTACTGAGGCAGATGGGGTAAATGAAGGGAGAAGCCCAACTTGGCTTAAGGGCTGGGTTCTGCTCCCAGCTCTCTGACCCGCATGTGGATGACTAACACTCCCCCCCCCCCCCCCCCGTTTGTATCATTGTCTGACTGTAAAGTATTATAGGAGCTACTGGCATAAGACAGCAAAAAAAGGACTCAATTTCAGGGCTTTTATATCATTTCACTTCTTCTTTATTCAGCAAACAGCCATTAGCTTCAGCAAGTTTTGTGTGACTGAGAAAGTATTGGATTTACTTTTCCGTTTAGGGCTGGGCAGGTGCCAGGATGGCAGCATCACGAGGCTCTTGGGAATGATCTTCTTGAAGAAAATGGAGTCATGGGACTTTTTAAATAAATTCAACACATCCTTCAGTTTAGCTGTCTCCCAAAGAAGCGGGGAATGAATGACAGTCTGGACCTCCCTTTGCGTGTGCCCCTGCCCCCCTTAAATGTACCTCTAAGGCTTTGTAAGAAGTGAAGAGCCCACTCAGAGATACCCAAAGGTCGAGGGTTGGATGTGAGGCCCTTTGTCACGTGTTGTATTGCACAGTACCAGGAGCTGTAGTGCATGGAGATCTTTTCCTTACCCAGCACAGACTGCTGCTGTGCAGATGTGTGTGAAGCTGTCCTGGTGAGGCTCTGGGCAGTATTGGACCAGCCTGGTGCTGGAGACGTGGTTAGAGCTGGCCAGATGGCCACCTGGAAAGCACTGCCCACTGCCCGGGACAGTGTGTCAGGGGTGAAGCAGAGCTCCTCTGGGTTTGCAGTTCAACACATCAAGGATGGGATGTCTGTCCTGGTGCATCTGATGATTGCCCTTCTCACTGCTGCTGAAAGAAATGTCTGCTCAGGGCCACAGAAGGTCTTTTGAGTGAGGCTCAGAAAGGATAATGCAAGGGCACAGACTGCATGGTCCAGGACTGTGCTTCAGGCTGAGGCTTAGACACCAAGTCCTACCTGGCTCTGCCACTCATAGGCACACACACCTCAATTCCCCTGTAAAATGATGATGATGGTATTACCCTCCCTTGTTAAGTGCTTTGAAACCTCCTCCCAGGAAAGGGCTGGAAGGAGACTCATGTTTTATGTCCAAGTGACACATTCACTGTTGTCCCCCCCGCACAGGGGGGGGACATGTGTCCTTCTCAAAGGAAGGAGCAGGACCATGAAGCCAATCTCAGCCCCACAGAGCTGACATCCAGCAAAGTGCACATCCCAAAGAGGCACGTTCTGTCCTACTGACTAGGGAGTGGGTTTGGACCTCCACCAGATTTCCCCTGGACTGGCAGGACTGCCCAGGTGATCCCTTGCAGGCTCCGTCTAGACTGGTAGATTGCCATGCAGTTTGACTCCTGAGACATATCCTACTCCTTTACCTTGTACCAGCCAATATCCTTGAGGGATCAGTTCTGCTGATGTGCAATTAGGGGCATGTCTCTTGCTATTTATCCTGCTGTGAAAGCCAACTTCTCTTAGTCAAGGCTTACATTTATAGATGAAGTTGCTCTGGTGGAACAGCAACTCTGACACATGCATCCAGCAAAATTACACCTGTGTGACAATATTTATAGCTCCTGGAGAGAGCCTCTTTATCACTGACCTGAGCTTCAACAAGTCGCACGACAGCTGTAGCTGAGCGTCCAGAGATTTCCTTTAGTCGCAGCACAGCCTCCTCATGGGTCAGCGCAACATCACAGTGCAAACATCTGATCACTGACTCAGGCCTTAGCACCTGCATGACAAGATGGCCTTTGCGACCGCAGCACAAAATTGCATTTCTCTATTCACCTCCTTCTGGCTACTGAGGAAGGGACAGGATTACTGATCCCTCTGCCTCTTCCCTGCTACTCTGGATACCTTAGAGGGCATGGGGAACACAGTTTTATTATGTAGCCCTGCCTCTGCAGGCTTGTTTGTGGAGCCCCTACAAGATCCAAGTAGTTCACAAAAGCCCAGCTAGGGCCTCAAAGCTCTGGTGTCAGACCTGAGTACAACAAACTGGGAATTGTGCATGGATTTACATAAGGTACAGACGAAAACTCAACTGCTACAGCAATCTCTGGATGTACTCTCTGGCTCGAATTGTGTGGGGCACATAGATAATGTTCTGGTTCTTCCTGTCCTTGAAGCATATGGAAATAGTGAAAGCTTAATGCTGTGCCGATGGGATTCAACTTTGTGAATCCAGGCTTTAAAGAGCTCTCCTCCTCTTCACAGGGACTGTCAGAACGGCATGTTGAGGCTTTGTGGTTATTGTCAGAGTGGTTCCCAGTCAATATGTGCTCAAGTTATGCACTTAAAGGATGTTTTCTTTAATGCTAGGCTGACGCATTCAGCTGCATGCCCAAACACTTTGCCTCAAGGACCTATATTGCTAAAGACAATGGAAAGTCCTTAGCGGCAGTGCATGAGCATGTGGGAAGGAGGGTCAGTGAACCCTTGGGTGAGGCAGAGGCAGAACAGGAGGAAGAGCTGAGTACAAAGGCACCCAGGACACATGCAGTCCTACCAGGGCAGTTGAACCCCAGATAACAAGTCTTGTACCTAATGGGGCATGCTCAGGGGTTTGACCTTCCCAGGCTGCTTTTTGAAATCACAGAGCTTCACAATGTCTCTTCCAGCAAAGGCTTTGTGTTGTCTTTACTGCCTGTTTTTTTTAACCCCTGGGCAACTTCTGGGAGCTGTAGGCTGGAGCTTGCAGAACCCTTCCACACGATGGAGGTGCAACCATCATTCTCCTTTCTGCAAGAGCAGCAGCTGGGACATGCCAGCACCAGCTCCTCTGGGTAGTATGGACTGGAAACTATTTGACTGCATCCCATGTCAGGGATGATCCTAGACAACAGCATAAATGGACCCAAGCAGATCAAAGCTAGACTGCTAAACATGCAAGCAGATGAATAGATGAGGTGAGGTTTGCACAGCCTGCTTTTCCCTGCCTTACAGATTCCAGAATGGATCCAAAGGTAGAAATCATGTTTTCCAGGCTTAGTTTTGTGAAGGCAGAGTTTTGTAAGGAAGCTGTCCCAGGAGGGAGAAATCTTCAGAGATCACCTTATCTTGCTGCATTTCTGCCATCATGGGCTGAAATCTCCAGGGGCTGGGAGAAGATGCAAAGTGAATTCAGTGCTTTCAGATCCAGCACAAGGATCCTAGAAGCAATTTGGCTTTCAAGCTCAAACCCCAGCAATTAAACCTAACCTAGATTCTCACACAGCCTAAACCGTAAACACTATTCAGCCTGACTGTGGTTATTAATGAATCTCCTAGAGGAGAAATCAGGACAAAACTCAGGCAATATCCCTGGCATAAACAAAGTTGGTTCTGCTGTGCAGGGTGCTGTCATGTTTTTGTACCACACATGCACCAAGGGATTATTACATTTGCGTCCCAGAAATTGGACTGAGACTCTCGCTCATCCTGCAGCACGACGCAGGTAACGACAGGGGCTCTAATGACACATCAAAGGCTTCGCTAAGCTCCTGGTAACCATGAGAACGAAGCTGAAGTGGTTTGTTGTACCGTCAGCCCTGGGAGAGGTATGTTTAGCCTGATTCACGCTTCTTGCCATTGTGTTGAGCAGTTCAAAGGACTTCCCATGACTTTAAAGAGAAAAACATGGTTTCTCTCCTGGATGTTCCACTTTTGGTGCCATTGTGCCAGCAAAGTGAAAAGAAAACACGAGGAGTTTGGGGTTTGATTTCAAGACAGTTCTGCGTAAGTTATTGCTAGCGCCTGGGACAGATGAGCCAAAGGATACAACAGCTGGATTATGTGATTGCTGGCAGCTTGGCTATTTTTCACATGCTGTTTAGGCTTTATAATGACATTTCAGGGCTCAGATGTCTGGACCTGAACAGGGCATTGGAGCAATGAAGCAAACCTCTGTGGCTAGCTGGCCACAAGCTCCCTTGCACATGGTAAGGGGCAAAGATGAGAATCAGATGAAGATGAGATGAACAGGCTCTTTTACCCAAATGCTGCAGAGGCAGTGGTAATTGTCTGGGAAGCGAGATACATTCCTCTTAGTTTGACATTTTGACGTTTCATTAGGCAAAGCATATGGTGCTGAGGAGTCCTTTGCCGGCAACAGGAGGTGGCAGGGAAGGCCAGCGGCGGGGGGGTTGGAGCGGAAGGGGAATGTGGGCACTCTCCTGAGCGGTGATTGATTCCACAGCTTACCTAAATACCTCTGCTAATTAGCACTCTGAAAGATGAGCGTGTGCAAGAGAGGCTGCAGGAGGGGGGTGAAAGATGGCCGAGGGATGCGGGGGGGGGCAGCGGGGTGAGCAGCAGTGCATGCACTCTGGTTGTGGGGAGGGCCTCTTGGGGAGCCAGCACACCCCGGCATGTGCAGGGGCAAAGCAAAGAAGTTTCAGGCAAGGGAGAACACCTGGAAGTGGGAATGCCTGTATTGCTTCCCCCTTCGGCAGGGAAACTGACTGCCTTCATGTGTTATCTGTGAACATGCTGACTTCTGGCTGGCTGAAGTTGCTGAACCAGACTCATCTCGCTGGAATGATATGGCATTTTCTTTTTTATTTAATTTCAGGAGACATAAAAGCTCCTTCATTTGTATGTGGAGAAGTGGCAGGTTAGGTTGCTTTTTCAGTGGTTTGTTGATGGATTTACTGTGGTGGTGTTTACTGGCTCAGCTAATAAAACACTTTAGATTTAAAGTGTGACTGCTGCATTCCCACACATCTATGGAGTCATCCAGCATCTGTATAAAGTTGTCTCCTTCCCTTGACAACACTTGCTCTTGTTGGCCATGGTCTGGAGAGGGCAGGAGGGTATGGCCAAAGCCAGCTTGTGCCCAGCTGGTCTCTGCTGCCACCCTGGCCCCCTCTGAGGCTCTTTCTGGCTGCTCTAAATGGCACTCAACCACCGGAACCACGATCTGCAGTCTTTTGAGTTGTTCAGCCTTATTCATAGTAGCTGTTGATCACAGCCAAGACTTGCAAACAGTACAGTGGATGAAAAAGGCCTTTCTGTTTTTTTGGAGGAGTTCAGGATACATCAGAAGGAAAGCACTGATCAGAGGAGAGGTCCTTTGGAAAAGCTGACTTTGGGAACACCCAGCTAAGAGCCTTTTGGAATAATAAAGTAATTAGTGAAGCCAACGAAGGAATAGGAAGGTAAAAAGGAAAAGTCTTGTGTGGCGTGCTGAGGGAGACAGGGGAAATGCATCAACATTTCTTTTACACAAGTGACAGTGACAAATATTAGAAGCAAAAAGTCCACTGCAGTTGGAAAGGACACAGAAAGAATTGAATGGTAAGATCCGTGAGGACATGCTTGTAAAGCTTGTCAACCATGAAGCACCCCAAGTGAATTTTGAAGAAAGCATCACAAAAGAAACAGAACAGGAGGAGCAAGGCTGTTGAGTCCACACCTTGCTGCCAGGTTTTCACACCTGCTTCTTGAAATCCTAATCTTCATCAAGATTACAAAAGAGAGGCATCAGAGCAAATGGGGAATTTGTTCATGGTGGCCTTTGAGTGTCCAGAAGAAAATCATTCCAACGATGTGCTTGTAGGCTTGTCAAAATCACTGTTGGTCTTTCCATTGACTTCAGTGAACCTTGGTTGAAGTCCTAAAAATCAGGCCTTCTTCTCTCTTGTGTAGAACATTCAGTTCAGGTGTGAAGAAGAGATCAGCAAGTCAGAAAGAGTGATTTGTTTCCAAGGAAGTTACATTGGCCACACAGTCGTTCTCGGATTGGCTGAGAAAGCCAAGCTGGGGCCAGACATAATGCAAGCAGGACAGTCATCACCACCTCTTTGTCAGTAGAATGATTACTACAGGACATACACATGGATTCAGAAAGGATTGGCAGACTCATTGCAGAAAAGGTCCTTGGTCTCTGGTGCACTCAGTCGCCTGGATACAGCCTCTGAATCATGGAAGCTGTAAGCCATGGGCTGCTGGGAGACAACAGCAAGGTGTGGTTTGCTCTGAATTCCCCCAGGTTTTGTACTTCTCTGTCAGTATCCACTGGCCTGCTCTACTGGAGGTGGAGTCAGCCTACATAGATCCAATAAACCTGCTGTGATTAACCTGGCCAGAGTACGGAGCGTTGCATCAGCCACAGGGCTGGGCTGTGAGTCCTTGGGACCCAACAGTGAATGGTGACTCAACAGCCAGCCCCTCAGGGCTTCAGTGCAAGTAGTCCCCATGGGCCGTACAGGGACCATGTCCTGCTGATGCTGAATAGCTAAGAGCTGTTTATCAGGACCAGACCTGTCCTGATTGTGGGAATTGCTTTTATAGGGTATTTTTCCCTCTGTGGGGTAGCTCCTGGGGCACAGTGGGGCAGATGTGCCCAGTGGAGACAGGACAGTGGTACCCGGCACTGAAAAATAGCAGAAATGCATATGTGCTGCTGTTGCGTTAAGGAGCAGGGAGGTTCCACTGAAGCACTGTGGGGCAGTGTTCAGAAGGTCTGCAGGAAACTCACCGCTTTCCTTTCCTAGCCCATACAAGAGTAAGCCGTAGGCTTCCCCATGGTGCAATCTGCTCTGCAGCACTGTGACCCCAGTGACTGTTGCAAAGGCGTCGCGTGCTTCATCTCCCAGACATTCCCAAAGGCTGGGTTAACTGCAATTTAAACCCCTGCCGTGGGTGCTGCAGGGGCTCCGGGTCACACAGGAGGCTTTTGGCCACCCAGCCCTGCCCCATCGAAGTTACAGCAGCTTCCACCTCTGCTCCTCCGCTTCTTCGTTTAACGCCTCAGCCTGTCTCTCGCGGGCATGACACCTTTTCTAGATCCTCTAGAAGAAGCAGATGAGGCTGGATGTGGGTCTGAAATCGCGAGGTTCATTTCCTCACCTAGCAGAGCAAAATTCACAGCCAGCGGAGGGCTTCCAGCGCAGCTGGGCCCGCTCTCGCAGCCGAAACGGAGCAGCTGTGCAGGACTTCACTGCTGCTGTGTCCCTCGCTTGCGCTGGTGTCCTCCTGTCACAGCACCATCTGCCGCCTGCAGCCACCGTCGCTGCAGCCCCGGCGACAGCCTGCCAGCTCCAAACCGTGGTGATTCTGCTTTGTTTCCCCCACAGGGGGGTTTAGAGTGATTTGTGAACTGCTTGGTTTTGTCCACCAAATATTTTATGCCAAGTTTAAAAAACAGTCGTGTCCCCGTCCCCCCCCCCCCTTTTTTTTTTTTGTAGAATCATTTAAGGTTTGTCCACCTGAAAGAAAAAACCTTTATTTTTCTTTTCTTTTCTTTCTTTTTTTTTTCTTCTTTGCTTTTAGCAAACAAAATCTGAACCCTTTATTTTTTTCAGGGTTTGTTTTGCATTTGACTAAGGCTCGATATTTTCTATGAAGAATAACTTAACGTTTTTCCAGCTGAAAGAAAATATCTCAACGGAAGCTTTCCACTGTGCTTATTGACCTGAGTTTTCCACAAGCCACCTTCAGCCTTAGGTCTGTGACTTGCCCTTTGCATCCACCTGTTGCTCCTGTCATGGTTTATTTGTTACTTTGCCAAGCCATCAGAAGTGGGTCCTTTTTTTCTCTGGAAATGGTTCTTCAGAGAAGATTGTATTAGACGTCTCCTGGGAAGCTGTCTGTCCTGGCTCCCCCTCCTAGGCTGCAGGCTTTGCAGTACTTCAGGAAGGAACACGAGCTTAGAGCTACCTTTTTTAGAGCCTTTTATAACAGATGCTTTTATGCCTGGCCCCATGTTCTGCAGCACACTGCTTTTACGGTTGTGCCTCCCTCACAAAACTGCTTCCTGATGAGGTATCCTACTGGGATTTGGTGGATGCGTAAAACGCACTAGTTGTCCTGCACCCCCCCAGACAGCCTCAGGACATGCAGTTCTGCGTCACCTCACAGCATCCTCTGCAGTGCCACCAGAGAGGGAAGAGCTGAGGGAGGTGGGGTGAGGTGCCCCCCAGGCACAGGGGTTTGTCGTACCCTGGTGCAGCACCTGCGACTTCAGGGCTCTGACTGACTTTGTTCAGCAAGCCCAGTAGTGCTGCATCTTCCTGACTGAACAATCTGCCAGCCCTTGACTCCTTCCAGACCACCGCGAAGATCAAGCCGTGTTCCCTGGAAGCCCTTTCCCTCTGCTTTCCAGCATGGTCCATGAGATGTCCCCTGGCCCCAGGCATTAATAAGCTCTTTATGTACAGTGCATAAGCAAACAGAAGTCCTGGGCTTTAGCAGATTTTCTGATTGCACTGAGTGGATAAAGATGAACTCAGTCAATAGGGTTGAGTTTATACAATGGGAAAGGTTGCCAGATCTGTGTGCCTGCTGTTCTCTCCACAGCTGATGGCCTTCTGCCCAGAGGCCCAGAGGTTAGTGACCACATTGAGGCCTTTGTCACCTTTGATGGGTGCAGGGCAAAGATGCCGTGGCAGAAGGGCCAGGTGGGAGCCTCTGCAGCCATGTGTTTCTGATCGCTCCCTGTGTTTTGTCTTGTAGGCTAACGATTCATGCAGAGTGCCCCATGCACCTGGAGGACTTCCCAATGGATGTGCATGCTTGCCCGCTGAAATTTGGGAGCTGTAAGTACCCTGATCATCCTCTGCAAGGAGGTGGGTACAGAGCTAAAGAACAGTCCTTTGTGTGGCTAGTGTTTTCCAGTATTTTAGTAACAGTGTTATTAATTATTGCTAATGATAATGTGACCAAAAATTTGTTTCTGGTATCTTATACATGCAATTCCTACCATCATCAGAAATTTCTGAGGTTATTTCAAGATTTGCAGGAAGGCAGATTACTCCACATCCAATTGCTTATGATGTTTTTTTGGTGAGGAAAAGAGATTAATGTTCATATTTCTGCTGGAACATCCTTTGGGGTTCTTCTTGGTATTTTTACTGATTTGGCCTCTGAATGATGAGAGTTTTGACACAAACAGCTCAGAGAGCTCCCCGTGATTAACATTAGTATGGCTTTTACTAAAGCACCCATCCACATAGCATCTGAGCTCACCTCTCCTGCATTGGAGTAGGATTAAACTAGCGTTTGTACCAAAAAGCCGTTGACAGCTGGAAGCTGCTCATTTTCAAGAAGCTTAAAGTGGGTCAGATTTACAAGTAGAAGGACAATGCCAGGGCGAGACACATGCTGTTCAAAGGGTAGCCAAATTTGCCTCAGTGACCACCTTCCAGTGATCCCCACAACCTGAATGGCTCATCAGTGGCCTCCTGTCCCTCTGCTACCATGGCAGCCACCCGAAGAGGGAAGGCAGAGAGCCTGCAGGAGAAGTAAGGGCATCAGGCATTTCAAATAGCTTCAGCTGCCCACCTGCATCATTCCTTGGACCAAGTGCAGTGAAGGTGATAGCTTTACCTATCGCCATGCTCCCTAGAAGATGGATGTACACAGCAGAGAACAACTGTTTCTAAGCCAGTCATAGGACATTTGTACAGCAGCTGTCTGAGACTAGGCTAGCAGAAGATGTTGCTGAAGTTACCAGCTCTGCTAAATGTCAGAGAGCTGTCCCTGTTTGGATTGGACTAGACTGCATTGAAAGCGAGGCATTGAGCAGAACTGAAACAGCTTCATGGCATTAAATATGTTCCAAGCATCCATACCATGCCTACGTGACACCAGATACGCTTCTGTCCACACAACCAGATATGTAGACAACTGCATTTTCAGGGATGATGGCAATGAAACTGTGGGCAAGTTTCCTTTGTAGACTGAGAGTGGTGGTGGGTGAACCATGACTGCTGGAGCAGAAGGTGCTGCCCATCAAGGTGGAAGAGCATTGGCAGAGCTGTACAAAGCTAAACCTGAAGGAGGATTGAGGTCTCCAGAAGCATGTTGAGAGCTGGAAGTAGGGGCTGGAAAAACAGAGTGTTGCATATTGGGTGAGAGGTGCCAGCCTGCATCAGAAGTGCTTAGGCAGCACGCTGGCATGCTGAGAAACATTGGCTGATCATCAAAACCACTCCCCCCACTTTGCACAGTGCCTACTTA
Organism: Harpia harpyja; assembly: GCF_026419915.1. NCBI lineage: Eukaryota > Metazoa > Chordata > Aves > Accipitriformes > Accipitridae > Harpia > Harpia harpyja. Next base: position 12,468,504 of record NC_068957.1, read on the forward strand.
GTATTTAATAGGTTTGCCAAAACCTACAGTGCAGGGATAACAATGGTTGTTTCAAAAAGATCAGAGAAATCTGATTGTTTCAGGACACAATCTTCCACAAAGCAGGAGCTGAGACATTTCTGTAGCAGACCTGAGCCACTGCTTGACCTGACCCCAGCCAATTAATGTCTTAATAGGAGAAGCTGGTGGTAAAAATGAATTAAAAACTTGTTTTAGTGAACTTTGTTCTTGCCTAAAAAACCAGTGCAGAATGGGTATGGACAGGAAACTTGGGCATTATGGGGAGAAGTATCTCCTAGTAGAGCCTGGAGAGACTCAATTTCTGGATACGATAGGACTGGCAAAAGCAAGAGCATGCAGGCACTGTTGGGAAAGGGAGTGGCTATGAGGACAAGCAGGAGTTTGGTCACAAAGGCTTGTGAAGGTGATGGTGACTGTGTGTGTCAGAGAGAGGTGTTTGCACATGGGGAGTTGGGCAGGTGGGATAGAGAGGGGAACTTGCAAGCTCCTGGAAGGATGCCCTGGCCCTGAGCCCAGTGCTACCCCATGCAGCAGTCCAGCAACACTTGCCTGCTGTTTCTCTTGCAATGTGCGGGCAGGCTTTTCTCAGCACTGACCTCCCTCGCTGCCTGGTGGATTGGCCTGGAGGCTGGCAAACACAGGGTCATGCAGGGGAAAAAGCATCTTGGTGGGAGGGCACACTACCTCCAAAGTTGAGAGGCTTGGAGAGGGTTGCTTCTGAGTGAGAGTAAAGATTTTTAACTTTTTCTCCTTAACCTAAAATTCAACCTCATTTGTGTTTAGCCTTTCTCGCCAGCTGCTACCAGCATGACTCTCCTGGTCCCTGGCATGGCAGGACTGTGGCTGTCCTGCTGCCCCAGCAGCCTGCTGGTCTGGACACCTTCCTATCTTGTCTCTGCTTGGAGCCAGCCCTTGCAGAGTCAGCACGTCAAGGGGACAGCATGTCTCTCAATGACAGTGCTCTGCCCCCTCTTCCAGCTCCCTTCTGAAAACCCCAGCTCCCGTTTGTTCATTTGATTTAACAGTTGCTGAACTGCCTCGGTCTCTGGCCATGCTTCACTGTGCTCAGCCATGTGGCTCTGAGGAATGCACAGCAGGGATTAATTTGGCTACAGGCTAATTTTGGTATATTTTAGGTCAGTCAGAAGCACAAACCTCATTCTTCTTTCTCCTCCGCAGATGCCTACACAAAGACGGAGGTGATCTACACCTGGACACTGGGGAAGGATAAATCAGTGGAAGTAGCGAAGGGTGGATCTCGCCTGAACCAGTATGACCTGCTGGGCCATGTTGTTGGGACAGAGATGGTTCGATCCAGCACAGGTACTTGTGGGACCACAATGCGATGCGTGGGCTGAGCACACTGTCAGACAAGATGGACCCATGGGCTTTGAATGCCACAATTTGGCATAATTATAGAGGTAGTACCTGTGGGCGGTGAGCACCACAGTACTTCCCAAGCCACGTGCAGTTGGAGAATATGGCTGGGGACATCTGGAGCAGTCACCAAGAGGCAGTAAAGGGTTTAGCTTTTAGTGGTTTCCACTTAAAGAGCCTTATCGCCCATAACCTAGAAAACTGATTTCAAGCATCTAAAAATGATCTATTGTGTGGAAAATTTGCCCCACCTTGCCCAGCTGGTTCTTGGTAGTGTGGGTTCATTTGTCTTGGATCCCTTTCCAGTCTCTCAGGAGAGCATTGCGGGCAGGGGAGGTAAATGCAACATAATGTTCAGCGTGATTTTCACTGCATCTGCTTACACAAATATTATCATAGCTAGTAGAAGATTATCCCAAACAAATGTTTCCTCTGATTAATGACCAATATTAATCATCTTTCTCTCCCATCTGCTGCTCCTCCCTTCCCCTCTGAATCCAGGTACTGATAGCTTCTGTTATCTCATGTGTGTCTCTCATCTTTCTTTTTCTCTTTTCTATTTTTTTTTCTTCTGTATGCACCAGTAGTTCTCTCATTTGAGGATATTTCCTCTCTGGTGCACTTGATTTTAATAGTGTCTGTCTGTAACAACTCATATCACCTCCCTTGGGGAAATGTGGGGAGTCCAGGGAACTAAATGTCATAATATCTGACCCATCTCTCTACTTAAGTTGTAGTAAAATGTACAGATGAATAACCTGAAGTGGCACGAAAGCTGCTAAAGGCTCCTGTGTGTAATGATTTAGCAGAGCCACGCTCACAACAAAAAGGCACAATAATCCAACAAAATATCCAAAGCTTTGAGTGGAGGAATAGGGCATTGAGGAAAAATAGGGACAGCTGCTTCTTTGGTTTACAGCCCAGACCTTTAACAACAGAACTTGCCCTGATTTTTGAGATGGTTACCGTGAGGAAAGGCGGAATATTTTCAGGATTGTCAGAGATAATAAAATCCTCTGTCCTGAATCCTACTGAAGCATTGTTAGGGTCTCTCTAGGCTTAAGGGATCTTACCCACAACGTGGCTCCCTGGGCTGGAGCAGAAAAAGGATGGGAGCTGGGTCGGGAGAGATCCCCAGAGGCATCTTGTGCCTGGGGTGAAACAGGGAAAGCCTATTGCCCAGTTATCTATTGGCATTGATTTGCCTTTGTCCCACAACCGTTTTGTAGTGAATTAAAGAAGTCTCCAGAGAAGTGTTTTGAAAGGACAAATGCTATGTGGAAGTCACCCAGGCTACACTGGGGCACATGCCTGGTATGGCACAGCAGTTGTGTGTACGTGTGCAGGACGTGCAAAGTCAGTGCTGACAGTGTGCTGCAGCATGCATCCCTCCTTCCCACGGCTGTTAGGGTGGTCTACAGTACTGTAAGATACCAGGGTATGCCAGCCAGTAACAATATGACACCCATGCTGCAATTTCATCTAAGAACTTGAAAGTTTGTTCAGGACAGATCTTTGGTGGTTTAGAGGTGGATTGGTGGTCAGCGGGCCCCACCCTCGAAAGCACAGGCGGCTCAGCATCTCTAACTGGCTGTCTCTGCAGGGGAGTACGTCGTCATGACCACACACTTCCACCTCAAGCGGAAGATTGGGTACTTTGTGATCCAGACCTACCTACCTTGCATTATGACGGTCATCCTGTCCCAGGTCTCCTTCTGGCTTAACAGGGAGTCCGTTCCTGCCCGAACAGTTTTTGGTGAGTCTGGGAGCCTGGGGGCGTCCTCTCAGGTTGGGGGAGAAAGGCACCACAAAGGACGGGAAATAGACTGAGCATCAGAGCTGGTCTTCTCCAGGTCTTGACCGGCATCAGTGAAGCTGCTGGCCATTTACCAGCATAGCTCTCAGCGTGCCCCTGCTTCCCAGTGCCCCTGCTTCCACTGAATCACTGCAAAAGTACTTCTGTCCATGTTTCTGCTACAAGCCAAGCCATAAATTTTAACAGTAATCAAGATATTGATCATCTAATTATATGCATTTGGCAGTGTCTGCTTATCTATATTGGCTTTTGAGTTGAGGAGAGCACAGGTACATGGGGAGGCATTTAAAGCTCTACCTTTGAAATTGCTAATGTGCCCCTGGTCAGAGCTCCACATAACAAGTTCCTGGGCTGAGACAGTATAACTGCATGGTAAATATATTGTTATTATTTTCTTCAGCTCATTTCAGGTCCTCTCTCCGAGGCAAAGTGTCAGGCTGGCATTGCACATATATTAATAGCTTTTACAAACTTTTAATAACAGAATTGCTTTGTGCTTTCCTGCCAAGACCTTTAGTTCAGGATCTACACACACATGCTCACAGACCAGGTGTGATGCTGCAGGATTGTATTTCCTGGAAATAACAGTGCCCAGCAGATACTGCTTAATAGTGAGTATATTGGACAAAAGTCACGAAGCAGAGTGGGGATATATGGTACCACCTGCTCGTGTTTTTGAATAAGACAGAAGGTGGTCTGGTTTCAAAGATCATGAAGCATTTTCTCTGTAGCAAGAGTCATTATAGAAATACTCCCACAAACCCAACAAGGCTGATGTCCTCCTTTCTGGACCCTCTCCACAGGTCTTGACCTTGTTCCCGTGCTGTGGACTGGAACAGGATGTGGGGAGGGTCACAGGTGGTTCTGCACCCTCCTAAATGAACTAGAAGGGAATCATTATGGGGTTTGTGTTTACTGGGGCTTGTGAAATGTAGGTCATGAACAAGCTTTAAAATTTACAGTTGACCTCAGCTTCTTCCCGTTAGCACAAGGTTGCCTTCCTGTCCCTGGTGAGGCAAATCCTACAGTGATCCCCAGGACGGAGTGCAGCTGCGGGGAGCTGGGCAGTTAGTATGACCAAACTGGTTTGCACCATCCAGACTGCAAGACCTGCATTGAACTGTGATAACAGTGAAGAAGAGAGGCTACGGCCCCTTGGCACCCACTTTTTGGTGTTTTCACCCAACAGAATGGAAAAGGGGAGGCTCAGGCAGAAACCACGTGGAAAATAGGACCAGCTCAGGCATATAGAGAGTCATTAATGAACTTTCCTCACTCATCTATCTGTGAATCATTTGCAACTAAACCCCACAGAGTGCACAGCCGGACCCCATGTCTGTCCATGACCCAGGTGGGCTATTACATCTGCATCGGTTCTGGAGTACCTCTGCACTCCTGACACTGGGGGCGAGCCCTTCTCTGAGGATATTTGATTCCCTCCTATGTTATCCTGAGATTTGCAATTAGACAGGTTTCCTCGAGTAACAGCTCAGACTGAGCAGGAAAGAGCTGACTGAAAAATTAAAACCTACCTTTGTGAAAAATGTCTTTGCTCCCAAATTGCCTTGCTTTCCTATTAAGAAAATAATGAGAACTCCAATTTTTTATTCTTTTTTGCCCCTCAGAGCATATTGTCAACAATATTATTGAAACTCTTCAATTACCAGGAGAATGGCTTAAGGGAAGTGAAAATTAGTCAATATTTTTATAATGTTTTTAATGCATTTTTAATTGAAGAGCACATTATTGGGGAAAATGGATAGCAATGGTTGCTTGTTTTAAGGAAAAAAAGCTTTAAAAGGCATTTTGCAACAGATCATTTTTTTAAGATATATCATTGTGACACTCATTCTGGCAGCTTGGGCCACTGACGGGTGCCTGGTTGTGCCGACAGGACCCAGGATCTCAGATGTCCATCCGTGCGGGTCACAAGACACTATTTCCAAAATGTTGAGAGAACCACATTGGATAAGTGGCCAGTTTCTGGTCCTCCGTGAAGTTCCCAACCATCTGGCTGTCCTTTTTACTGTTATTTTATTATTTGTCTTTTATTGCAAAAGCAACCAGAGACTTCTCCATGGCATATTCTACATGAGGGAGCTGGGTCTAGCATCATGCAACTTACCCTACTAGCAGACAAGGAATTGAATCCAGGTGCCTACCTATGAGCTAGGACTCTTTTATAGCGAGCAGAGATCTAGTTGATGGAGTTCGGGCAAGATTAATTTCATCCTAATGCAGATGTTTGCCATTGATTATATGAATTGGAGATATTCAAAACTGAACCAGAGAAGGCCCTGAGCAACCTGAAGTTGGCCCTGATTTGAGCAGGGGTTGGACAAACTGACTTCCTTTCCAACCTGGACTGTTTTGTTACTCTATGAGTTGCACCACAGACTTGTGTTAGGTAAGGCTTCCCTAATTACAGCAGGAATGTGGGCCACATGGCTTAGAGCATGGCTTCTAAATTTACATGATGGAAATGCCAAGTGCAGTTTGAGGAGAAACTGGGTGGGTACGAGTGTATGGTCTCACACCATCCTTGTCTCCTGCTGTGTTTCCATAGGTGTCACCACCGTCCTCACCATGACCACACTAAGCATCAGCGCAAGAAACTCGTTACCTAAAGTGGCGTACGCGACGGCCATGGACTGGTTCATAGCCGTCTGTTACGCCTTTGTGTTTTCTGCGCTGATCGAATTTGCCACTGTCAACTACTTCACCAAGCGCAGCTGGGCTTGGGATGGCAAGAAGGTGCTGGAAGCCCAAGAGATGAAGGTCAGCCCTGTGGCCAAGGCTGGGGGGGAGCGGGTGGTGAAGAAACACTGCACGAGAGAGCTGCGCTGGGGCCAGGAGTGGGTAACATGCAGCCCCGCAGCACTCCAGGAGGCTGGATGCTACTTACTGGGGTCCTCAGCTCAGGTATCAACTGGAGTGGTTCTTGAGGGTCGAGGGAGGAAGGGCTTGGAGGGCTGGCCACCGTGCTTAGCTGGAGAAAAACACCCAGGCCTGACTGCTCACTTTTCCTTCCGTTCTTCTGCACGACCATTTGCCGGTGGAAACATGAATGCGTGCATGTTTTGGTTGTGCTCCGCCAGTGGTCTCCTCTCCTTTCTTCTCCCTCCAACCCATAAATGCCACGGTCCATGTTGCTAGCATGCCACACAAACCCAAGTAGGCCATGGGATGCTAGCCTCACCAATGGAGATGGTCCTACTGCGCTGTGTCCCCTGTGGCTGGTATCCCCGACTGTAGGTCTCCCCTGGCATGGGCAAGCATGGTGCAGTGATGGGAAGGTCTAATGCTTGTGCTGTTGCCCGCAGCTGCCGGCAGCTGCTGCTTTGTAAGCTCGGGCAAAGAGGGTGGGTGGGAAGCAAGCAATCAGAAACGGCAACTGGCAGTAAATTAGTGCCTGGCATCACCCACGTTTTCCCTTCTCACTCGGGATCAGCCTCTCTGGCAGCTTCCTTCCTGACAGCCACCGCTACCCCTGCTCGTGCCCCCTCCCTCCTAACTGATTTAATCTCGGCTGTGCAGAGAAATAGCTTACTGTAGCATGCTGCTCCTTGTTTATATTTATTGAATCAATTTGAAAATCAGCTTTGTCCTTGTTCTTGGTTCTGGAGCCTTTATATTTTTCTCCTTTGCATTTTAATGTGTTGTTTAAAATTGTTGTGGGGCTGTATGCAAATACCTGGCAGAATTGCAGTAACTTTTGGGAAGACAACAGCCAGTCATCTCTCTGGTATGGAGGTCAAAGCAGGAGAACAGAGGCCTTATGAAGAACCACAGCCGTCACTGGGTGTTGAATGCCTCTCTCTTGTGTTTCTTGGACTCTCTCTATCTGTTTGCTTTTGCAGCTGTGGTCTAAGCAACGGACTCACGGCAGAAAGGCTCCAGAGGAGGCCAGTTGATGGTCTTCCACGTCCATCGTGAACAATAACGCTAATCTGGCCTCTAGAGATGAGAGAAGCCTTTCCCGGGTCATTGGCATGAGCGAAGGATCAGAACAGGTCCTCAAAGCAACCACGTCCCTTTCAGGGACAGGAAAATCAGCACAAAATCAGGATTCACTGACTTTGCTCAGCCTTGAGCAATTATGTGAACTGGGCACAGCCAAAAAAGCAGCAAAGGCTCAAAAGCTTCTATTTGTCACAGAAGAAGCACACTCCTTAACTTAATTCATTGACCCAGCACTGCAAGACTAACAGTGCTGAAACAATAGGGTAAGAGCAGGCAGAATGTTTGTGCACATGGTAATCAAACAAGAAAACAAAGCAGGACCAGGAATGTTTCAGAGGGAGTGCTCTTTGCGAGTTTGCTGCTATTGGTATTATGCTGGAGAATCAGGAAGGACTCCAAATTTGGAGATGTTTTTTCAAGCTAACCCTAATCTTTATCTTAGAAGGCTAACCCACTCCCATTGTCTGCAGCTCAGAGAGCTCCCTGAAGAGTAGTGGGCTTCCAGGGAGCTTGGGAATACGATGTGTCACCATATTTGCTTTTCATCTTTATTCCATTGAATATTTCCAAGCAGTGAATTTGCTACGCAATGAAGGTGCCTCATTGGCTCAGTTTCAGCCTTTAATTAGCTCTTCTTGAAACAATTGACAAGCCAGGTGGTGGAAACCACAAAAGAAAGAGGAGGCAAAAGAATAACTATTGGCATTTTAAAGTGTTTGTATCAGGAGTAAAACTACCAGTGACAAGCCCAGGCTGAGCCCTGGTCTCTGAAGAGCCTTCCCCCCAGCCAAAAAGAATGCTTTTTATTGATGTGATGGCAAGGATCCTCACTCCAGGTTCGATTGTTTCATTGCATGAACATGAAAAAAAAAATCAATAAGCATCAGCCCTTCCCTCACCTCAAATGTAGGCAGCAGCAATGCTTCCCATCCCATTTGAAAGAAATCACTACCTTGCAAAAGCTGCTGGTTGGTGACAGGCACTCCCAGCATGTTCACTCTCTCAGGGCTGGTTCCATTCTGTCCTTCTCCCCTTCAGCCAACCCACCGGTTTAGATGGGAACAACGCATTTTTTCTGGTAGAATCTAACATGATGGGCTGATCTTGGTGAATTGCTGATCTCTGCATCATAAATGATCATGATAATGTTCTGTCTATAGCCACAGCTGGGTTGTGGTTCTAGCTGGGAGCTACTCTGCACATTCTCTGCAGTTCTCCTCTAACGAAAGGCAGGCAGATATCACCATAGATGTTACCAAAAAGTCCCTTTAACACGCACTCTGGTAAGATTTGACTAATGCTTCTTGGACCCAAATATTTTTCAAGCCTTTCCTGCCTGCCACCAGTAATCGCTAATTGTGGATGAAGGATTTCCTCTCCTTTTGTATGGCAGAGTGGCTGCAACCAACCTAGAGGTGCAGATCAAATTGGAGAGAGGTATCTGGATCCAGTGTGGAAAACTCGTTAGTAAAGATGATTTAAAAAAAAACATCATCAGGAGGAAGGTGGGAGATGACAGTAGTTGGGGAGGAGTGAGAGGCCAAAGAGATTGAAAGATGCGTGGTTTCAGTAGCCAGCAAAGCTCTCTATCTCCAGCATCCTCAAAATATCTTGTTAAAAGGATCCACTTCAGGACAGAAGGGCTGTGTCTGAACAGAATGAGATCCATTCATCCATCCATCCATCCCAACCATAAGGATGACCATCTCTGGAGCCAACAAGGTCACTTTCTGAGCAGCTGTTACAGTGAGGATCCAGAGAGACAACCATTAATGGTGACTTTGCCACTGGGAAACTCATGAAGTCTGCAAGGATGACATTTACCAGGGAGTTCCCTGCAAAGAAGTGTTGTCTGTTCCTCAGGATGGAAGATGCTTTGGATCTTTGGAAGACGCTTACTTAAACCCACTTCTGCCTGCAATGCCATGTCTATGCATAAAATCTGGTTTAGCTCTGTATCTGTGCTGTGTGACATTGCTCTGAAATCCTGGGTGGCAAGAATCAACAAAAACAATACAAGTAGCTGCAGTCAGACACATGAAAACAAGGAAAGACACAGTTTGGATGGAGGAATAGTCCTGGATCTTTATCCTTCTCATCCTTAAGACAATAATCCTGTTGTGCGTGGTGAGAAGGTTAGGTCCAGGCTTTTTATATACTTTTCACAGGTCTTTTCACTAAGAGAAAGTCACCAAAAAGCATCCTCCAAACTTCTCTTGGTATGATCATCATGGTTTTCTTTCTTGTATTTTGGAAGTGACGGGGATGCTCACCATTTGCACTGGGTGCCTTTTCCACTGACTAAAGCCTAGCTTTTTGTCCAACTCACTCTTCAGCAATTCTAAAGTTTGCCCAGGTCACTTGGGAATCATTCTTCTTTCTCCTTTGTTTCTTTCCATTTGTGGCATCTTTGTTTCAATCCCCTCCTTGCCAACAGAGAGGAACTAGAACCAGCCTTGACAGGCCACCCTTTTCCACCAGTTTGAAGTCTTACAGACTCATGGGGTGGTTCAGACCCATCTTTTTTTTCTGCCTCACTATGGTAAATATGTTTTTGCTGGGACTTTCCCTTGCTGACCATGCTCTGCAGCCCATGTGTCCTTTGTCCTACTGCACTTGCAATCACCTGTAGCTCTTCATAGCACTGCAAGTGATTTATGTTCTCAGCATCTTCACTAGAGTCCATGTATCATTCGACAACATTTCACTGTCTTGCTCTCAACACTATCTGCGTGGTGTATTGGGCTGATTATTGACTCCATCCAACCTCTGAGTCTGTCTGGTGATCCAGGGAGCATAAGGTCATTGGGCTCAGTCCCACGTAATCTGAATGAAGAGATGGGAGGGATGAGTGATGCCAAAGGCTACACCAGTGGCTGACAGTAACCTGGCATTGACGTAGCCTGCTTGTTAATGCCAGATTGCATTGTTTGGAGTCTTTGCCTCTGCTCAGGGTACAGGCATCTCAGTGTAAAACACTTTGCGGTCTTCTGATAGGATCAAGTCTCTGGCATGCTGCTGAGGCGAACTTTGGCTGGCATGAGGAAGGAGTGACATGTTTGCTGGAACAGCAACTGCAGTTGTTGGGCTTTGAATTATAGGATACAAGTATGTCAGAAACTAGAGCTGCTTGGAGATCATTAAAGTGACTTTTCTGTAGAATGGCAAGTGGCAGATACCTTGCATTTCTCAAGTACTGAAGATATTAGTGATGGTGACCTTCAGAGTGGCCTGTCAGAGGGATAGTGCTTCCAACCCAAATTTCTAGCCGAGGAGCAGGTGCAGAGAACTGTATCTCCAGCAGATCATAGGCAGAACCAGTAGTTCCCATAATTTAGACGTTCAGCCATTAGCTCCTCAACAGAAAGGCTTGAAGACAAGAATATTTAACAAAAATGCTGTTATTTTCCAGTATGTGTGTTGTGGAAGAACTTGTCCGACTGCAATATCCAGGGAACATATTTATCTCTAGACCAGCTTTTACAGCTTTTCCCTCAGGAGAGCAGCGCAGGGGCAGCTTTGTGCAGAGGTTCAGTCTCCCTGTGCCCAAACAGGGCCGTAAATGCAGGAATTGCTTTGCAACATAGATGTTTTAAATGGGACAAGTTTTCAAAGCAAATGTGGGGTTGCCTGCTGTTTTTCTACTCTTTCCTTCTGTTTCAGTAGGTCGTGGAACTCCTCACAGATAAAGGTGCAGGGGGAAGGCTGGGGGCTACTTTGCAGCTGACAGCAATAAGCACATTTTGCTTTGTTTGATTGTCAAAATCTTGCCCGAAACACTTACTTGTAAAGCACAAGCCAGTAAACTTCAGGCTGAACCATTTCTTCTGACATCTCAGGAGCAGAGCACATCCAGATCACACACATGTGCCTTGGTGTAGGCGGTGTGTGCTCTAGGTGCTTCCCAAAGGCTACCCAGGCTCCCAGCTCTGACCAGGGCAGAAGACTCCATAGGCAGCTGGAAAAAGGCCCTGGCTGTAGGCTCCCAAGCCTCTGCAGTACCTGAACAGCTTCATCTGAGGTCCAGAGAAGCCCAAGTTGATGCTGGGGGGCTCTGGATCACACTAATAGGAGCAGTAGCTTGCTATCACCATCCACAGCATTCATATTTGCCTGACTTTACTCTGTTTCAGCCTGCTGTTTTCAGATGCCTTTGGCCAGGCAAGACGAATCCACTTTCCAAGCTCTGGGGCAGAAAAGCTAGCCAGGTTGAAAATGTCATGTCACTTGTAGTCATCTTATTCCTGTAACAAATAACACAGCTGATGAGTACTAAAATAATCACAGTGCACTTCAAATTACATTCTGTGAACAACAATCTGTTTTTCATTTCATTACTGATTATTAATTATTTTATTACCTCCTGTAGCTCTGTTAATAAGTAATCATACTTAAGCATATTTAAATGTTTTAGAAGGTGAAACATCTTTAGTCCTTTATTTGCTTCTTGTCAGCTCCTTAGCAGGAAAAGTTCACCTGCTGTGCAGGGGGTACAAGTTAACATGGCTCTAATGATTGCAGAAATCAGTTGCTCAGTTAATCGTTAAAGATCATAACACCCACTCCCATAAAAGACTATGAATATGGTCTGATCAGTGGTTTAATCTGATCTGGAGTCTGAAGACATTTAGACCTCCTTCTAACAGCAAGTTAATTTCTGTAATTGCTGGCATTATTACGAGGCTGCAGGCCTGGCTATGATGTTATTGGAGGGGGGTTTAAAGATTGCACAGAGGTCTGCTTTTAGTGTCCCTCTGAAAATCACTGTGGAAAATTATTTCCTAAGATACCCAGAAATATCCATGGTGATTGTGGACACATTTAAACTGGAAGTACAGTATGAAAGCTAAAGCCCTTGGAGTATCTCTGCAGAGCAGACTGGACGAATGTGGCCTTTGCAGCTCCCAGTGCTACCCAGCAATGCTGTCTGCTACCAGTTCCCAGGCTAGGGTAGGGAGATGTACAGGTCCTGCTGGCTGCACACTCTCCCCTTCTCCTGACGATCACTTTGTACATAGTTCCCTCACATGTACATGCAAGACCGTGTGAAGCACCCCTGGGAAATGCCCAGATGAGCCTTACCTTGTGTTTCAATTGCTTTTGAATAGAAAATGAGATCCAAAGTCACACCTCATTCTGAGTTTAGGTATTAGATTCCCACCATGAGTCATTGCTGTATCTAATGCTGGCTCTTCTGTAATTACAGTGGACACCTCATGGAGTACATGAGTGCTGGGATGTGTAGGATGCCTGATGTTTGCATATGAATAGATTTCATTCAGTGGGCTTCTCCTGGTAGACCTGGATTGCTTTATATGATATGGTCTATGGTGCAGCTGGTCTCAGGCCCCTGACAGCAACAGGAAGATCCCCAGAGTGGGGGTAACACCTATCATGACTTCCTAGCTCCGTCTTCCCGTCCACTCATCTTCATTAACATCTGAACTGTCTTCAGCATCTTCCATCATCCTTCAGTACATCGTGTCTGTCACGTAAGTGCCTCTTTTGCCATTTGCTATGCAAGCTCTCCTTCCTTCCCCATGGACAGCATGGCTAGTCCTGAAATCCACGGCTAGTGCAAATGCCTTCTATCTGTTCTGTATCTTACCTGGGTGGGTCATGAGGTGCTCTAAAGGGTCCCAGAGAAATTTTGGACATTGTGATGTTAAATTGTGAGGTATTCCTGTGAGGTATTCGGGGCACTGAGGCAGTGTATGATATGGCCTTGTAATATGGTACAAAAATACTGCAATGCTGTCACCCACATTCTTAAAGCCCCACTAGCTTTCTACTACTACAAAAAAACCCACTATAATCCTCTGTGATGTATCCTCCTCTCACCTGACCCAGGAAGCAGGCCAGCAAAGCAGAAGATCAAACTCTTCCTCCAGGATGACCACATGGGGTGTCATTCTTTTCTAGACACTACACTCCTGCATCGTCTCTCCATGGCTGAACCTTACATGCAACAGAAAACACTGCCCAGTTGAGAGAGAAAACAAGGAGTCTGTATAGTCTGAGCCTGCATTCACTTACACTAACCTGGTGATACGCGACATAGACCTGGCAGCCCTCAGCCAATCAAGGAGTCACCCGTCTGGGGCAGCTACTACTCAAGCGCAGCTGCACACACCTTTTTATACAACTACTCTGATCTAAGGGGCTGCAAGGAGGCTACAAACCCAGCTAGTGGCTTCAGTTACTTGACTTGCAGCAGGACCTAGCTGCCAGGCCAGGACCTCTTTGTGCTACGTGCTGCATGCCAGGCTTACACGGAGTAGCTGGTCCACCCTAGTCCAGCACGTCCTTATGCTCCAGCAGCCCTCAAGTGGCAGATGTCATGGGTTCTGGCCATCTTCTCACCACATCTTCCTTCCCTTCCACAATGCCTTCTTGGTCTCTTGCTCCTCACACCCTTTTCCATCTTCTCATCTGGGCAAGCAGGTAAACTCAGAGGACAAAATGTTCTCCATGCAATTCTACAGTCACTTCACCTCAATTATGTTTTTTTCTTCCACCTTCCCTAGAAAAAAGAGCCAGTGGCACTAGCGAAGAAAACCAACAACACCTACAACATTGTTGGCACCACATATGCCCTCAACATTACCAAGGACCCTGGCCTGCCCACCATCTCCAAGAGTGCTGCTGCCACTGCTACTGCCACCAACGTACCCCCCAAGATGCCCCGCATAGAGGAGAAGCTCCCAGAGAGTAAGAAGACATACAACAGCGTCAGCAAGGTAGACAAGATGTCCCGCATCGTCTTTCCAGTCCTCTTTGCCATTTTCAACTTAGTCTACTGGGCCACATACGTAAACAGGGAGTCAGCTATCAAGGGAATGATCCCCAAACAATAAAACCGGTCACACAAACCTTCCATCAGTGAGCACCATCCAGGCAGGAATTCTCCAGGGCTTTCTTCTTTCCTGTTTTGTTTAATTATTATTGTTCATTTGATATTATTATTATTAGATCGTTCTTTTATAATGTAAACAAAACTGTGATTTTAATTTAATCCCGTATACTTTAGTTTCATTTTACTTTGTCTCTGATGACGAAAGGAAAAAAAAAAAAGGATCATAACAAGTTGTGCCTCTAACATTGTGAGTCTGATGTCCCCCATCTGTCCAAGTCACCCTGTGCTTCCATTTCTCCTCCTCTACCTCCTGCCGTTCCCATGGTCTGCATGCCACTGCCATTCCACGCTCCACTCTGCTGGGGGCTGCTGCTGCAGTCCACCGCCCTCCTCCTCTTCTGCGATGGACTGCCCTAGCATGGTGGATGCTCCTGGTGGCCTGGGCTCAAGGATCTGGAGGCCGCCAGAGTCAGTCTGTCAGCTGGGCTGCTCTTCAGTGCCTGGCACTTCGTGCTAGGTGGTAGTCCCCAGGCTGTGGATGCAGGTGAGCTGGTCCACTGAGGGAGCAGTGCAGTGTGGGCCAGCTTGTAGCCCAATGCCTGCTGGGGGCAAACCCACCATTGCTGTGGTCCATGGAGCCATTGCAGTGGTGGAACAGGGTGACAGCATCTTGTAGGTATGTACAGGGCTTCTTCCTTTCTGTCTTCACCAAACCCAGCTGCTGGTTTCCTCCATGCCTCTCCCCAGACAAGAACTGGTGAGAAGGGTCTTGTCTGTCTGCCATCCTGCACTCCTGGGGCAATTCATGTTAGATGGTGGGGTGGCTCCTACCAGAGAAATAATTTTTTCCAGGGTCAGTCAGGAAGTGAAGACAGGAGCTTTATAATGCCTTGGAGGAGATAGTAGCTGTGAGGCTGCACGCATTCAGCATCAGGACTGGAAGCCGTAGAGTTTGTGTCCAGATGGGTGGTTTATCACTTTCTCTTGGCCCAATCCACTTATCCTTCTTGGCATCTCCTCTCTGTCCCCGCCCCTTCTTCCAGCTCCCCATTCATCTTCCTTTGGCTACTCAGCAGCCCTCTGTAGTATCTCACTGCTCGCGGGTGGATTTAGGCAAAGAAGCCCCTACCTCTCAGGTTATCCACACTGACAGGGAGGAGCACAGCCCAGGGGAGTCCAGCTCATGGTGCATCCCTGCTCCGGTGCACCAGAGCAGCAGTGATGTTGGTTCAGGCCAGCTCAGGTGCACGCTGTTTCCTGTGGGACACACTGGGGCCACCTGTGGGGGTGAGTCAGGGGACAGCCGGTCCCCAAGTACCTCCCTGCCCCTGCTGAACAGATGCAGCTGAGCATCCTCAGCACCATGGGAGAACAGCAGAAGGCACTCTTCAAAACAGCAGGGTGATACTGCTGTCCCGGAGAGCCATGTGAGTCAGGTGCCATCCCACAAAGCCATTGAGATAAGACCCAACTCTAACACCTGCATGCTCTTCCAAGGAAGGTCCTCCAGTGCCTTGGAGAGAGGCTTTTTCTCCCTTCCTGGCCAGCACAGTCAAGGACCCAAACCAGTGGTCGTCCCCTTCCCAGCAGCAGCACAAGATGGTGGCATCCAGTCATCTGTCCCCACTCCCTGGTGCCCAGACCCACGGACACACTGTCCTGCCACAAGGAAGGACATCCTGTGCCTGGTGAGTTCTCATCCCTAGGCTGTGGGCAGCACTGATCCTGCCAGCAGCCCTGCTCCCAGGGTGGGATGCACCCCCTCTTTCCTGGCCCCCCTGAGCTGCCCTCAGCACATTTTGGGTGCATGCAGACAGGCCGAAGCCCCAGCACCCCCAAGGTGATGTCTTCAGTATTGCTTTGAGCCGCTGTGCCGAGTTCAGTTTACCCCTGCCCACGCAGGAGCAGGGCTGAGCACAAGGCACAGGATTTGCCCCACCTGGAATATCCATGGGGATGGCAGGACAGAGCATGGAAGACCAGGGCACTTTGTCCTGCAGCGTGGGTGACACTGGTGCGTGTCCTGCCCATCCCTAGCCAATCTTGCTGGCTCAACAGCAGTGCTGTCGCTCCCCCTGCCTACAGCTGCGGTGAGGAGAGGAGCCCTGAGGCATTTAGCTCAGCCCCCAGTGTGTTCAGTCCACAAGTGCGTCCACGCCAACAGCCAGCATCAGGCAAGAGGTGGCAACCTCCCCGCCCAAGCCGATGCTAAGGAAACCAGCTCGCTCCCCATCCTCCCCCACAGCATCCGCACCCCAAACTGGCCATGACATTTCTACAGTGCCTTTCATCATCGAGGGCTCCCTGCTGGGTGGTGAGGAGGGGAAAGCCCAGGAGCTCTCCCTCTTTGTGCCCAGCATCGGGTTGTAGGAGCAGAGGGAGAGTGCACCATCCCCAGCCCTTCTGCTGGGCAGGGGGGACATCCCGGCTGCTTTTGCACCTGGGGCACCCGGTTCCTCCTGGCACTGGCCTCCTGCTGCTGCTGCTGCAGCCACCCCGCTCCGACAGCCTGGCCGCCCCAGCGCTGCCCTGCCGTGGCCCCGTACCCCTCGCCACTGAGGTTCCTGTGCTCCCTCCATGCGAGCACCGTCCCCTCCAGCAGCGAGTGCCATTGCTGCCACCCTTCTGCTCCCCGGGCTTTCCGGTGGGAAGTGCTACGCTAACCAGCCGTGAGGCTGTTTGTTTTGGAAACTACTTGGATGTCATTTTCTTAAATAAGCTAGATGAAGTGTATCTCATAAAACATTCATGTCACTATAATACTCAGGCCTAAGTGAATGGAATAGAAACCCTATAAAAAGCAAAACAAACACAATAAAATGGTAACAAAGAGTATATTGTGTTTACTAATGGAATTACATCAAAGGCAAGTTTAAATACAGGATCCAGTGACTTAGCTGACTTGAGCTGGCCTCGGCATAGAGGTGGTCTCGTCTGCAAGCCTGGGCATTCCCCAAAATTCCCTCTACCCCGAGGGCCACGTCCTACTGCACATTGCCTTGCTACGTGTTCCTGTGTCTGTTGATGCCTGCTTCACAGAGCTCTCTGTAAACTGTCAGGTCTTACCATTAGCTTCTTGGCAGCCCGAGCACCTGCAGGCTCTGCCTTTGTTGCCTGCCCAGGGCACAGTGCAGCAGGGTGATGTCAAGGTGCTGGGGCTGGACCTCTCTGCGGTGCCAGGGACAGCATTGGGGCAGCATCTGAGCCTCCTGCGGGTGATCCGACCTGTCTCGCTGAACTGTTGGGGTGAATCTCCTGCCAGTCTCTTCCCCCAGTCCTTTCCTCCCTGCAACGCCGACACTCTTGTCCCTCCCCAGGACACAACCCACCGATCTGGCTTGTCGGTGACACCCGTCTGCTGGCTCATCTTTGCTCTTCCTGACTCCAAAAACTTTGCTCTCTGCCTGATAAAAGGCTCCCTTCCTGGATCTGTGTTAGCACGCCTTGAAAGCCAAGTCTATTCCCACCGAAGCCTGGCACTGGCTTCAAGTCTTTTTGCCAGCTGGAAGCAGAAATACCGGCATCCTTTGGTTAAAGACAACAAACCAAACAGGATTTGTAGTTTGGCTTCCAAACAGGGAAGCATTTTGGGAAGATAGTTATAAATAAGTGGTTTAACATCTCCTGCCAGCAGACATCACAGAGAAGATAATGTTCTTTTTTTTTAAAATCTGTCAGCAGCTCAAATTGGGACGTTTCCTTCCCAGCTAACACCAGGCTGCTGATGGGGGCTTCATCTAAGGGCACGCCGGGCCAGAGCTAACCTAGCATCAGTTACTGGGGTTTACTGCTTGCTGTGATAGTATCTAAGGGCTCCATTTTTATAATTGTTCCTGTATAGGAATAGATCTGTACATGGCCATTGATAATCTAATCCACAGTTGTGCACGGAGTGGGCACTTCATTTTGCTGTGAACCTCAGTACTCCAATATTTCTTTTCTTTTGGCAAGGCCCAAAGCCTCCCTGACTTGATGAGCATCTCCCAGGCAGGAATTAGAAGTCTTTGAGGGTGATAAAAATGATCTGTTCAGTCTATGCTCCCGTTTTGTAGCTTGCACCACCTGGGACACAAACAGTGCAGTCCAAGCCTGCAGTTGCAATTCTCCTGAAAATGTCAGACGGACATTTTGGTGCTGGCAGCTTGCCTCTTCCCTCCTCTGAAACTGCACATGGGCAAAAGCAGTGTGGCTTTCAGGAGCTCTGTGCCCCGGGGAGGCAGGGGACGGTTCGGCTGAGGCCCTCTGAGCGGGCAGGGGAGGCAGCACATGGCGGCTGTAAGCGCCGTGTTAGTGCTGTGACATTTCTGCAGGGTGACATGAGAAGGATGGGGGAGAAGTGGTCCCTCGGTGCCACCTGTTCTTCTAAAGGGCTGATGGAGTTATCCCCATACAATACCTCGAAGCTTCTTGAACATCACCGAGCAGGACTGTGACACCTGAGACAGAGCTTCCCAGTTCTCCTCCATGCACCAAGCTCAACATAAGCAAAACTGGCTTCACCGCTCCCTAGGTTTCACAGATAAGTGCTGTGGCCAACACAGCTCACCCCTGTCCTGATCCTCGCCAGCTCGGTGGCACTGGCAGTGTCCTGGTTTGTTTGCTGTAGGACATCTCCTGTGCAAGCAGACCCCAATGCTTGCTGTTCCCAGACACAAGCCATGCATGCAAACAAGGTCGCGACCAGCCTGTTTCTGCAAGCCTGTCCTATGGACACAAGGTCTATTCATTTCTCATCTGCTGCCTTGATTTCTTCTGTCCATATCTTGGATTCCTTTCAGCCATCCCTTGGGGGGATTAAGGGCTGCATCACGTAGCAGGAAGGGGTTTCTCTTGCTCCAGATCACCTCACATTGGAAGACCCTCTGTTCTGCTAAGAACCTCTCTGAGACCATCAGAAACCTAGAGCTGTTGCCTGTCCTGGAGGGTGCTGTAGAAACAGCCTCTTTGCAGTTCTCTTTGCAGCTGCTGGAGGAACAGAGCAGTTAAACACACACTGCTGTTAAAGGAAGGATCACGGTCAAAGGTGAGTGGCTATTGAGGACAGGTACCGCACTCTGCCAGGGCATGCCATGAGCAGGAGAGGACCAGGCAGCTCCCAATAGGTTCACCTGGGAAACGGTTTGACAGGGATGTGCTAGTGTCCCCCCTTCCACATGCTTGGTCCTGGGGGTGGTGGAGAGCCGTTGTGGGGCTGAACCGTCACAGCATCATGCCATCCCTCGCTCCAGGCCCTCTTCCCAAATTGTATGCCTCTCAGGGGCCACACTTTAACCCACCTGATCAAATATCTGTGTGGATTTTGCAGACTGGAGAGAAACAACATTTCCCTGACTCCTTGGTGGCTGTTGGGGGTGGGGAGGGCTCAGCCAGGATGACGGGCACATTCATGAAAACATAAATGCTCTGTTAATGTCACAGTAGGGAGAAAAAAAAACCCCAAACAATTCACCAATCCTCTCTCCATATCAAGCTAAACTACTCCTGAAGGCATTTTTGGCAAGATGCCACAACACGGATGAGACTGATGGCTTCCAGGTATAAATACTTACTGTTTGACCTTGTTATTGTTCAGTCAGCCAAAGGATTTTACAGATATATATATATATATATGCATATGTGCATGTGTATACTTACGCTCACAACCTCTTTATACCTAAAAGTCAAACCTCCTTCTCTTTGAAAGAGAAAATGGCCACTTTCAATTACTTTACTTCCCTCTCATTCTCTTTGCTAAATCTTCTGGAAAGAGGTGCATCCCTCTCCGCTGGTCCTTATATGGCTTTGGGAGGCACAGGGAACAAAGGGAGCAAGGGAGCCCACACTGGGCTCTTGGTGCAGGCTTGCTGCCTGGACCAAGGTCACTGCTGGCAGTACTGCCCAGCTCCTTTCAGGAAAACTTAGTCCCAGATGTCATAACTTCTCCAACACAGCCCTTGTCCTGTCCGGGACACTAGGATGTTCCCAGGAAGGCAAGCGTGGCTTTTCAACAGCTGAATACCATAAGCAATTAGTCCTCACCCCATAGCAACAACCAGGGAATGTGTAGCTGAGCATTGCAAAGGGTTGTGAGGTCTCCACCCTGAGCCTGCTTCAGGAGGGAGCACAAAACCTGGTGGGATCCATTCCAGCTGTCCCTGGTCAGAGAAACACCGCAGGTAGGGGCTGCACCTCAGCTTGGGCTGTTCTGCAAAGCAAAGGGAAGTAAAGTGGTGGCCCTTGGCCACTGCTTGCTGCTCATCCAGGTGGGATGTGCTGGTCCGTGACTATGCGCTAATTGTGGGAGGGGTCAGCAAAAGCATAGGCCTTTGCTGCCGCTGTGTCCTGGACCCACACCTGATCTCACCTCAGCACACGCAGGACCAAAGACAGATGCTGGGCAGCCTGTGAGCAGTGGGGTCATGGCAAGTCAGCGGTGTGCAGCCCCTAGCATGGTGCCCAGCATCAGCTCCCTTAATGTCACCCCTTTGTCTGCCCCTGTCTTAGGAGAAACGTTTAGGCAGTGATCCTGCAACTGCACTCATAGCTCCTATATATTCCCTCCTCTGCCGCTGGAGAAAGGTTCTTGCGGTCAGCGGCAATTGCCGCCTGTGCCTTGTGGTGTCCCAGCCATGAGAATGAAGGATGTCACCACACATAAGCAAACAAAGCCTGTTCTCTTTCTGGGTGTATGCCTGCCTCCCACCATGGGAATCTGTGCTGCTTTAAACAGCAGAGAGCCTTAGGCTTGGATTAGTCCTAATGTTTGACCTGTCATCCTTCACCACAAGCGGGGTTATGCTGGTTTTTGCTCATGAAGCTCTAGGACAAAATATGATGTTCTAGCTACTCTTTCCTATTCCCCACTGTCCTGGTCCCCACCAGTGCAGATCTCTTCTGCACACAGCTTTAACAATCCCATCTGCCTAGAGAGGGAAGCCTGGTCCCAGGTTTGCTACGTGAGCCAGGATGTTCCCACAGTCTTCGAAGGCTCTTGGCTCTTCTCTGCACTGCTGCTTGAAGGTCCTGTCAACTTGATAAGTCCATTGGCTCATGTTACACTGCTAGCAGCTCTGTTTCCCCTGAAAAGTCTGTCAATTCCTCCTATTTTTTTGCAGGGCACCCAGCAAATGTAACGGCAATCATACATTGAATGATTTGATTTTTGCAACCACAAAAAGTAGGGGCAGAGTTGGGAAACCTGAGTCATTGCCACATTGCCTTTGCCAGGTTGTCTTTAGAGTTGAAGGGCTCTTCTCGGTTGTCAGAAGGGAGTTTCTCAGCCCACCAAATCTAGTCAGGTGGCCACAAGTATCCCTTCATCAACTAGATTTTCACTGTTGACTGACTTGGGGATAGCCACAGGCAAATGTCCTATCTGAAGGTGAGGGCACCTGCTGCTTCTTTAGCTGCAGCCCTGGTGCCCAGGCTAGGGAAAGTTGCATTAGCATCACTCTAGGGCAGCCCATCATGGGAAAGAGCACACTGCAAAAAATCGCCAGAGAATACGCTCATTTTCACTCCCTCAGGTTCAATCTGTGCCCCAGTATGTCTTCTGCTTTGTTTTCCATCTTGTGAGACTCTTCACTATGAGAAAGAATCTAGCCGGCAGCAGTTTAATGCATGACAATCCTGTTATTACAGCTGTAAATAATTAACAACTAGAAAAAATGCATTTTTAAATTTTTTTGTTGACTTTATTTTCTCTATTGACTAGCTGGTATCCACTCTCTTAAGGGATTTCTCATGGAAACTGTGACCTTTCTTCTCTCTCTCTCTCTCTGATTTGTGTTTCAAATGCTTTTTGGTGCAATGTTCAATGCCTGTTTGTATTTTTGAATTGTATTTTTCAACCTTTGCCGGAAAAAAAATTTTGCCCATTCTAATTGGCAGGATTTTGAGTCCTGCAATTTTTTTCAGCTTTTAGCTTTTTCAATAAGTTAAAGCAACAGAAAAATGTCTCAAAAAAATTACAATGAAGTTCTGAAGAGAGATTAGAAAACATCAGAAACAAGAACTACATAAATAAGATCAGCAAGCTGAGTGGAGGAGGAGGACTCTCTGACCACCTACTAACCTCCTGATCTAACACACAAGGCGGGACTAGACCTCTTCACTGAATTAAATCACTCCGCTTTTCCACTCTACCCACTCTCTCGAACTCCAATCAAAACAAATAAAAATTCATATTTTAAAAAAATCTGTGTCATTGTTTTTTCTATGGTCTGTTTCTCAAAGCCAAATGATGTTGACATACAAAGTGATGGGGAGCCTGGGGAGACAGTCCTCTGGGCTTCAGGCTACCTGCACATCTGGGGAGTTTGTCCCAGTGATGAGCAGACAAGTTACCCATGAAGAAATAGATATTTGGGGGGGAAATAAAAGAGCTTGAAAATATTCCATAGTTCCCATCATGTCGTGTGTAAAATGTTTTCCCTTCCGATGGCAGGGGAGTGGAGGGCACAAGGTATGTTCAAGGCAAATTGGCTGGGGAGTTTGGGAACCAACTCAAAGATGGGATGGTGGTGGTGTGATGGGTGGGCAAGAAGGAGACCCTGAGGTGTGCTCTTTCCCTGCAGTGTGTGGCCCATGGTTAGACTTTGATTTTCCAGTAGAGCTCTTCGGCATTTTTCTAGGTACAACATGAATCGAGCTTTCTGCTGCTCTAGGGGCAAGCAGAAGAGGCCTTGGCCAAGACACTGGTTTATCCAACCCACCAGATACACTTCTCCAGCTGAACCATGCCTTAAAGAGACGCTGGTGGGGAGGACATGGAGTCCCTTAGCCCAAATGTCTTTGGCCATGTGGTAAATCGAATGTGTGCCAAGGAAATGTTGTGGGCAGTTCAACCCACCCTGCTGTACTGTTCAGCTGTTACAATGACCTTCACTGTCACTTCAGTCCACTCAAACAGTTTCCAGGCATGACTTGGGATTTACCATGGTGCAGAGACCTTTGCTGCAGGGAGTTTTGATTGTGGCTACCCTGGTTTGGGAGATTTAATAGCACATAGCTGGCCATGCCACATCACTTGGACAGTATGACATGTCTCCAGGTGACTGTGTGGTCTGCTGGCAAGAAAGTTCAACGTGTAGGGGATTCATTTGGACACTTCATTGCATCTCCTTGGATGCATGAGAAGTCATATTTAGCAACTAATAGAAAAAATTTCTCACTGGGTAGGAAGATCTGAAATGAAATAAATCTCTTCAAATGCAAAAGCAGAAGAAAAATCACCTGCAAGAAATGCTGAAGTTCTTCCTATTGCACTTAAGTTTGAAACATCCTATGTTCCCCTGTATTTTTTTTCTGCATTTTTGGCTACTTTTTAGTTAAAAATATTGATGATTTACCCAAATCACACATATTCAGTGAGGACTTTTCCCCCCCTCAATTACCACTGGGAAATAGCAGAAGCAGCAAATAACCAGTGACATCATCAGTTGTTTTCCATGCCTGAAGAAGGAACAAAATGCCCTCCTCCCTTCCCCGGATTCCCTGAGCACCATCTGGATGCTGCACCAGGGACTTGCTGGCGGGACAGTATCTCCAAACATATTGCAACCTTGAACAAAAAAGTTATGCATTTGAATTTGCTGCATTCAGCTGAATCCTCCTTCTTGCTCAGAGTTTCGGATGACAGAAGAGGCTTGGGAGCGCCGGGGCTCGCAGCTGCTGTGGCAGATGGATAGTTACCATGGGTCTTAGCAGTACAGGCTGCATACTTATGTCTTCCTGAGGAAGGAGCGTAGCTTGTGACCTCAGCAATAGCAGGCAAGGAAGGAGCCCACCACTGTTTTAAACCATAAAAGCTGGAAGCTGAAGTTTTCACCCCTTTCCCCGCTCACACCCCCCCACACACCGCGTGAGTCCTTCTTCAATCAAAACTGCACAGGGTTGGTCCCAGCCTGAAAAGATCTTCCTGACTCAGAAGACAAAAATAAACAGCGATGTGAAAAGCTTCCCTGCATTATCACTTCTCTATTTGAACCTGGAACAAGGGCCCTGAAGAGGAACAGAGTGTAATTGCAGTGTCCACAGAAAAGAAATACTAATGAAAACAGGCAGAGCCAGGAGAATTGGCGGAGAAGAGGCATAGCTGAGCAAGTATTTATTACCCCGGCACTTAGTGCTCAGGCTGACAGGTGTCTTAGGAATGCAATAGCTGTGTTTTATTATTAGGTGCTTATACTACAGCAGTGCTTGGGGAGAGGAACCATTGATGTGTAGCTACTGAGGTGCCAGATGTTGGGGAGCAGATAAATGTGTCCCCTATGCCAGGCAGTAACGTGGCCGGCAGGGATGACTCAGCCCCATGAAGGAAAGGGTCCCTTGGGGCGCAGTGGTCATCTTCTGCCTTCAAAGGGTGGCTGTTCCAGAAACCTCTTCTGCAAACCACCTCCTCATGAAGTGGGGTGAGTGCCCTAAAGCCAGCCCTAAGCTAGCCTTCATGCATTTGGGTGGTATGATCAGAAACCCCAGCATCAAGGTAGGGTTCCCTCTGTGGAAGGAACTCTCTTCTCTGGTTCCTTCACCCTATAAGATGAGCAGGTCCAACGCTGCAAAACTCCTGTTCGTGGGGCTCTTCCCAGGACCATTGCCATGTTGTCTGCCTTGTAAGCAAATAGTGTTTTCTTCTGCAAAGCGCAATTCCTCCTGACCAAACTCATCCATCAGCAGCTTGTCAGCAGGAACATGGTTTGAGGCTTTGCGGTTGCCCCACTCCACAGAGAACACCCTCGCTTGGCAGATTTGTGGCTTGCTGGGATTCATTCTCCCTTATACTTTCACACGTCGGCAGGCTTCAGGCTGCAGGGACCTCATGGGGGATCCCAGGCTTTGCTGCCACAAGACATGCTCACTGCAATCAGAGGTGGGAAAAAGTGGCTGTGACGCTCCTTCTGCCCCCACTACCTTCCCTTATCATGCTCGGCAGATGGGTGATGTGTTAACAGCAGCCAGAGCAGCAAAGGGGGTGCTTCCCAGTATGGACACGCTCAGCTCCTTCTGCGGATCCTCAGTGTCCTTCCTGGGGATGAAGATGTCCCCTTCTCCTCCACCCCTAAGCAGGCAGCAAGCGATGGACTGTGGAGGGAACTGGGCGACGTGCCTGGAGCGGTGGGTGTGGGTGCCAACCACAGCAAAGCTCCTTCACCCCACAGCAGCAGGGAATGCCTCCCTGAGCCCCGTGGTCAGCAGAAGCAGGAGAAGGAGCCTGCTCCAGCCCTGCTCTGACCCCAGGGCAGGGGAGGCATCTCTGGTGTGGGAACTGCAGGGCTCCTTGCGTCTCATTCTTGGACAACCCTGCAGTGTTGCCAACAAAGCGGGTGTCTACCCCGTGTACTGCCGTGGTCCCTGCTCCAGGGGAGGAGTACTGCAGGTGGGATTCAGGTCTCCCTTTACACCCCACCCCGGGGCTGCAATGGGTGTTTTGCAGTGGGGGGTATGGAAGACACAGCCATAGGGCACTTGGGTGGGACAGAGGAGTCAGCCAGCCCGGGGATGGCAGGGACCCTGGGCTGAACAGGGCTGCGCCACCCCCATCCCTGTGGCCTCCCTTTTGGCTAGCAGAGAGAAAATGTGTCCAAAAACCAGCACCGGCTGATTTACTTCAGAAGGGGAGAGGTGTAGGAGCTAGCTGAGCATTGGGCATTTTATAAAAGCACTTTGGGATCCCTGATAAATAGCAATCTAGGAATTGACAGCAGTGGTTTCAGCAGAGGTGGCATTGCGGCCATGATAGGCAAAAGACATAAATGAAGCAAGGCTGGTAGAAAAAAGCAATATTCTTTTATTACACAGATAGGACAGCTGGGGAAAAGAAGCCAAGCTTTCAGGCCTACAAACTCTCCCTCAGATGTGGTGCCGTAAACTTTGGGCTTAGGCCTGGGAGGGACTGGTCTGGGCTACCTTCCTTAATGAGGCAATCAGAAAGCAAAGGCTCCTAGCTCCTATGCAGAGTAGCAAGTTGCTTATAAGGGGGAAGGTTCTTCTTGGACTTTTGTGAAGACTGGGAGAGAATAGGAGACAAAATAGTATTGCTGAGTTTATTCAGAGAAAGAAAGAAAAGCATGCAGTGATCTTCATTTAAAAAAAAAAAAAGAGACAAAAATGCATATAATACAGACAGAAACCTTCTCTAAAGCCAATGCACAATTTTTTTTAGTACATGCAGGTTTTACCCTTGCTCAAGAAGCCTAGGAACAGTAAGTCTCTGGTCTGACCCCAGCTCAGCTACACATCAGCCGAGGCCTGTGCTGGAAATGACCATAACTCATCAGCCCATCTCCTGGCATTCGAGGCATGCTGTTTAGGCTCCTCTTACAATTTCTCTTTGCTGTTGAGAGTCTTTAAATATGTGTGCCAGACTGTAATCCCCAGTTTGACTGTAAAGCTAGCCTTTGCTTTCACACTGCCTTATGATACCCAGCTTAAATGATAAGGAGTAGCGA